>NC_089731.1:17255289-17567462 GCF_035083965.1 Branchiostoma lanceolatum
CGGAGATGACTTTTACATTGTTTAATTCCTGTAACATTTTGTTTGTTCTGATCTAGGAGAAGAATGAACAATTGCCACCCGTTTTGTATGTGCAGATGGACAACAAAGGGGGTGAATGCAAGAATAGATGGATCTTGGCATACTGCTGCCTACTCGTCCACCTTAATGCTGTCAGAAAGGTGGGTATATCATAACACAAAAATCATGGAGCTGGCATTTAAAACAAAGAATCTGACTCGTTTGATACTAGTAATGGCTGCTAAGTATTATAAACAACAAATGGACGACGCCAAACAGTGGCTGGGCACAGAAATACTCTACATGGAACACCACAACTTCCGACACACCTCTAAGATTGAACGGCAGGGTGGGGAGGTCACCATGTTGTAGAATATGTTGAGCTGAGACATGGAGTGGCTCAAACCAACTTAAAAGCCGTCCTTAACGTTTGAACTTTACCTTTCCATCATTAATTATATGGTACAAACTATAACTTAACCATGTTTCTTTTTATTCACTTCCAGGTGAACACCTGGCGGCTAAGACGCACGTAACAAGCACTGTGACTCCTAACTCTACCTCTATGACTATTCCTTTCAGAAATAAATAATTGAACACATCAAAACAAGAAATATCTTGAAACACGTAATATGAAAAGCAGTGTTATTTCAGCTTGTATTTTACGTTATCAATTTTAACTTTGAGCTTATTATTCATTTTGTATACAAAGAAGTGACGGTTCATAAAATAAAGCTTTAGTCCAACAACACAGTCAAAGCAGTCTTTTTTTCTGCAACACAATTGATAAGTTTATGAATCAATAATGGAAATTTTGAAGTCTTCCACACAGTTCCTGACTGAAGTCCAGCTACAAAAATCAGCTTTTTTAAAGCAGCAGTAGAATCAATTCTCCTATAAGGTACAGAACATTGGACACTCACAAAGAACATGGAGAAGGAGCTCAATAACTCATACACCAGATTGCTGAGTGAGAAGTGTTCCTAACATGGAGACAAAGAATTTCAAATCGTGAGCTATATAAGAATATACCGCCGATGGCTGAAACAATACGGCAAAGGGGACTACGTTTTGTAGGTCACTGCTGGAGAAAAAGCATTACGTAGTACACAAAGTTCTACTGTGGGACCCGAATCATGGAAACAGAAACCGTGGGCCGGGAGGCAACGTATGACATATATCAAACAACTTAAAGCTGACCGCAGTTTAGGCCTACACCAACTGTCTGCCGACAGAGTGTTGTGAGCTCGACGGAGTGAGATTATGGCTCTGCTGTGACCTTTATGTGGCCCCGAGCATTTTTGATCAGAAGAAAGAACATCCGCCTCAGTGAAGACTCATATATACTGGTGTATGAAGAACTGCTGGGGAGACCGTAACCAACTACTGAATTACACATACGCTATTCCAAAACACTGCAAGGTGACAACTTTTTTGTTCACATAAAAAATAGGACTTTTTTCCTTTCTAAGGACCAAATTATATGCAACCAAAATTTGAGGAAATAAGATGCCAGTCCAAGAAATTAATTATGCAAAACTTATCCCCACATGGGAATTAAAAAAAGGTCGTTTCCGTCTGAAGTTTGGAGCATGACTAGAAAGCATTCTTCATATACATTTCAACAGCTTTGACCATATGGCCATGAATAGTCGTAGAACGGCAAACGATAGTGTCCCCACTTTGCACGTGTCTGTTTTGATAAACAGACTAGCGTTCGTAGTCAAATATTTTGATTCGTTAGGAAAGTTGTGAATAGCCTACCATTTGACACGTGTAGAGAGTACGATTGTCAAGATGTAGGCCGCTGGAAAGAGAACTCTTTCTTTGGCGGCTTCCCTTCTCGGGAGACGCAGTGCGATGAGGCTAGTTAGACCACCAGCAGGTGTGTGCGTCTTTCATTTACTGCACCGTGCAATTTGTAATATTATCATCATTATACGTATATATAATATACATTAACAGACCATATATAACATTACTGTGTATTCCCGCACGAACAATCTTTTCCGAGCTTGATATTACTTTCCCATATTG
This sequence comes from Branchiostoma lanceolatum, assembly GCF_035083965.1. Taxonomy (NCBI): domain Eukaryota; kingdom Metazoa; phylum Chordata; class Leptocardii; order Amphioxiformes; family Branchiostomatidae; genus Branchiostoma; species Branchiostoma lanceolatum. Next base: position 17,257,345 of record NC_089731.1, read on the forward strand.
TGTCGTTTTTGTAATGATTCATTGTTCATATTTTCGTACCCTTCGTAATTCTTAATTATCAGTACTGTTATTACTGTATATTTCATTCCGAATCGTTATAATTTAACAGTTACCGAGCAGATCACAGAAGAGTATTGAACAAAGTAATAAATGCTGACTACTTCGTGTCAAAAAAAGTTACCGTTGTTGTGCATTTCCTTTTCAGAATTCATCAGGGAGCTTAACAGTTTACTGGGGCTGGAAACCTTAAAACAGCATTTGGCCAAGTTAGCGAAGTGCATCTTCATTCAACGCAGATTTGGCCAAAAGGAAGCCAGGGGGGGGGGGGTATTTACGGGCAACCCTGGCACAATGAAAACCAGTGACAAGAGCCCTGGTAGGCAAATTATTACTTTTTTTATATGTTCATTCCAGTTAGCATCTGGCTCAGTTTACAATACATAAGAGTCATGGAGGGTCTGGCAGTTTCAAGTCAAGGCTATTTTAGTATGCCCGGACGACAAAGACTGGTATTGAACGGAATTGAGACAGACCAGGGGTAATCCAAGTCCTACCAGTGCGTACTATGGAATCATGCCAGCCTCAACCTAAAAAGAAATAAAGCCAGGTATTGAAGAAGGGTGATGCTTCAGTGTTCTCAGAACTTCATGTCTTCCTGATTTTTTATTTTGGTCCACAGTGACATGCTCATGGTAAGTTCCTGAGGGGGCGCCATAGTAGGGCGCCATTCTCTTTTCACATTTTTCTAAAAAACACATTTTTAGACATAAATAGGGTTGGTAGGGTTCCTTCAAACAGCACATCTGCTGTAAAGACAGCTACACCTGCGATCTCAACCATTCATATTCAGAAAGTATCCAGCTGGAAACATTATATTCAGTTGTGACAATAGGTCGATGACCAGTCCGTACCAAAGAACAGACGTCCTATATCTCTTTTAAATGTTGACTACAAAATTGTATCTAAAGCATTCTCAAATCGTCTGAAATCTGTTATGCCGACATTGGTACACCCTGTCCAATCCTGTGCCTGGCAGATCTATTTCAAATAACCTCTTTCCTCTTCGTGACAATGTCACTAACACAGCTTAGGGCTTTGAATGCATCACCCTCCTAGCAGTTGGAGGCAGCAGTGTCTTTTAAACCCGCAGACATCAATTTCATGTTACAGTCTAAAGTGTAAAGTTAATAACCATTGTAAATTAGTGGGAAGAAACCACCTTAAATAACCAGTTGGCAGCAATGGATCAAAGGATACAAAATTTTGATATTGATCACGTTAGAGAACGAACCAAACCGAGCGAGAGAGCTGATAAGATATTAGTGCATTATGATGGATGCCGCAGCTAAAGACTATAGACAGTGAACAACTACGACATGAATGGAAAGAATTCATTAAAAAGATCATGCATACATGTGAGAACACTGGAGTTAAAAAAACTATCTACAGTAGGAGCAGAATGAGGCCTCCCCAAAATACCAGGAGGAAACTGTCAACACGGATGCTAGCACATCAGTTCCGGATGATGTGAGAGGTTTACTGGAAAAGGAGCAAGAAAACCCAGAGGTGATGGACACGTTGATAACTTTGTCTCTTAGTACCAAACATCAAAGTGATGCCGCAAAGTAGGTTATCCAACAATGCAATATAGCAGTCTTAAAAGACGCACGAAGTATCCACACAGAGGAAGATCTGTGTAAAAAGGTTAAAGGCGTGTCAAAGAACATAGTACCATTCATTCTCGACAAGATTGGAGAGGAGTATGGGGGTCATCGTGATCGCCAATCTGCTGGACTGTACCGTGTTGTACATGGACGGTACCTTCAAAAGCTGTCCCCGACCCTACACGCAGTTCCTAACCATTTACGGCCTGTTCCATGGTAGATGTCTTTCGTTGGTTATGGCACTCATGACGGAAAGGACAATTGCCGCGTACCGTCAGATCTTCAAACACGCGAAGGCCAAAGTGAGGCGACTGACCGGCCATCGCCTACGACCTTGCCGCATCGTGATGGACTTTGAAGTTGGTCTGATTACAGCGTCCGAGACGGAGTTCCGAGGTGCAACCATTTCCGGCTGCTACTTCCACTTTTGCCAGAGCCTGTGGCGCCACATCCGGTACGTCGGCCTAGCAGCAGCGTACAGGGAGGTTTGAAGCCTCAAGAAGTTCCTGAGATTGGTCATGGCCATTGGCTACCTGCCAGTGGCACTGGTCAGGCTCAATTTCCAGGAGCTTGTGCGCCGCGACTCCAGCCAGCGCCTGATCGGCCGCTACCCAGCCCTGCGTGACTTCATCCGGTACATGGAGCTTAACTACGTAAACCCGGACGTCACGTTCCCCATCCGCATGTGGAATGTCTATGAGAGGGAACAACGACACTCGGACCAACAATCACGTTGAAGGTTATCTTTATTGTATTCCCCAATAAGGTTGTGTATTTGGTGCCGCTTGTATTGATCGATGTATGGATACATCTTTGGAACAAGTATGGATGAATCGTTACGCGTTATGACATTTGTCTACCAAAGAAATGATAAGATTTTGGACCCCTGGCGGCATTCCTTCGCACTGGAACAGATTTTCCGGTTTTGATATCTTGTGTTCTGGACCTGGGTTACAAATACCGGATACGCTTCAATGTTCAGGGTAGGATTGGGCTTACAAAAGAAAGAAAAAAAAACGCCTGACATCACGGCCACCACAGCCAGCAAAAAACAAGCGCAGTCAAGAATGCTTGGTGATAACACAGTTCGGTTTACATTACAGAATGCACGTTCTGAAAGCCCCTGTGATTTGCAAGGAGGGAGGACATCAGTTCTGTAGGACCTGCATTACCCAATGGCTCAGGAACCAGAACAGTTGTCCTGTAAACAGGACGTCCAGGACCATGGTTGATTTGCTCAGGCCTTCTTTGTCAATAGTGAACATCATAATGAAGACAAAATGCACACATGGGGGTAATTTTGTCATTTTACCTAGTACCAAACATATTTTTTCACAAGAACACATTTGCAACTTTGGGAATTGCTATCTTTATTTGTCTTGAGTAGTCGTTATATGGGTGCCCCTATCATATGTTTACATTTTAGCAAACCCTGCTGAAAAATGAATTACAACTGCATGTTTCTACCATGTATTTGCAATTAGCCCACGGGCATGAACTTGCAATAAACTTCTTATTGTCTGTTTTCTTGCCACGGGATGTCGTGGCGACAAAACGATCCCCTCCATCAAGAGAACCTTCGCCCGGGTTGAAAATCGCAAATTAGCGCCCTCCCCTCCCTCTCAGGAGGCTAGTGAATATGGGATCTTGTCAAAATGTACACCAAAATGACACATATAATATTAGATCAGAATAGGTTTTGATAACACGTGATTTGTCATACGTGAGAGTGTCCTTGGAGTAAATAATACGTTCGGATGAGCACTTCCTTGGTAGAAAATTGGTTAAGTTGTCACAATCCTGGTGTGGCATAATTGATATCTCTATTTCTCCGGTGACTTACAGACTCACGATGCGAGCTGGCCTGCGCCATGTGCTCTTGCACATGACCCACGAAGCTCCGGCGAACACCACCAGGCCAGAGTGGGGGCCAAGGCGCCGGGTGGCCACTGCACTTTTCAGGAGATTATGGGTCAGTACAATATTGGGTTTGACGTCGTTTCTATGTACTTGCCTTTCAACTTGACACACAGCCTTTTCCAAGTTATGATTATCATCTTATGTTGTGCATGGAATCCTTAAAAGGGTAAAAATCGTAAAATATATGAGCTGTTTAAGATCCTGTAGCAATACATATGGTATTGAGTTAATCTGATCTATTTGTTGGTTTGTCCCTTGTTAGTATGGATCTGACAGGACCATCGGGGCGGCTTCCCGGGCCGCTGGGAGGGACACGCCCACCTACGTGTTCTCCGAGGAAGTGCGGTGGGTTATCCGGGCACGCTTCGCTGAGGACCCCATCCGGCTCAACGATGGAAGGGTGGAGCAGCAGGGGGCAGTCAGAATATATAAACTTTCTAGAATGACTTTGTTTCAATATATTTGATATATATCTGTAGTAATACATGGCATTTTGGTGACATCTTGATCTATAAACAAGTTATTCTTGGATGGAAATTTCCAAGAGAAACAGTTTATACTTGCACATTGAACTTAGATATATAGCGCATACACATCTATATTATATATAAGGGAAGAAAGTTATGTGAAAGAAATTTACGAATATTTTGAACGGATTGTGTTATAGTCCTGTGTTACAAAATATCATCTATGTTTGCAAATTACTACGTTACCGTATTATACCAACGGTTTTTATCTCTCTTTTTAAATTCTTTTCCTGTACAGGTTTATCACGTCGACGTGGTGGATTTGGCCACCACAAGATGGCCTTCCTGCCGCTGCGGAGCCGGGGGAAGCGAGGGTGCGTCTGATGGGCCTGTCCGCCGTGTATAAGTCAATGATATCAGGCAGCCTGTAGAAACTATTGCAGTGTTTATCAACAGGTGGAGATTGTGCTCCAAAGACGAAATGATTATAGTGTTCGCACAAGATGACGTTGAAATTGCAAGCCATGGGAGAGTAACTGTCCCACACTAGTCCAACACTGTTCGGCCTATGACGTGTTGGACGTAGCAGATAATTACGAGCTACAATGTAATCAACATGTATGTTCAGAAGTAAAAGCAAACTTGAGGCTTTAAAGTTGCAGCTATCCCACAGCTTGTGGAGCCAGCGTGGAAGCGGCTGGTGAGGTTGGCTGAACCCCAGCATGCAGAGAACTTAAATAAGGTTTTTATAAGTACATCTGGTCTCACTAGACTTCCAAATATGACCGGCGAGAGTTTGGAGGGGCTCGGGAAGATTCTCAAGGTTGTGCAGAGGTTGTCTGAAGAGGAAGACGATCGACTCCATTTCATCCAAAAATGGTACGTGGACGAGGAGTGAAAGCTGGCAATGGATGAAGCACCTGAAGTGCTAATGCACATGCGCTGTTACGCCACCATGTGGCAGATGCAGACTGCCTCTAAGTTTTTTCATTCTCATACTATTAGGTGTTTTGAAGCCAAGGAGAACCAATGGTTAGGTTCACAACTTCATGTTTCCTGTGTATAAGGTTGATACTTGCTGTGTTGATAATCTACCCACGTATTTCAGTAACAGTTTTGTTGTAGGAGTTGATGGAGAAGTGGAAGTCCCTGCCGACCCACGTCGGTAACATCCATTAACCCACGTCGGTAACATTATTACAACAAACTATGTGCAATCATGTTACTATAATGTAATTATATTCCAGGCGCCTGCAGTCCACAAAACTCGAACTCGAACATCTCCAGCCCCAGGGTATCGTGGGCAGTTTGGCAACGACGTTTGGCATGTAGCTTCACGCCACCACTGCGCTAAGAGGTCTCTGTTATATCATGTAAGTTTGAAGATGTGCCGTGTCAGAATCTTTAAGCGTTCTTTGACCGTGGCGTATCATATATTAGCAAGAAGAGACAAACTGGGAATGACCAGTGTGCGTCCGAGTCTCCAAATACGGATGAGCCGGTAAACGTCCAGTGCGCGGCAGCCCGTAAATGTCCGGCAGCTTCGAACTGGAACACCTTTTGCGCTCCGCCTTCAACAAAATGAAACAAATAACTACGGATACTGATGACATAGCCAATGGTCCAAGCTCCCGAAAACACATTCAGAATGCCAAGTACCGCTAGAAAAGGAGGCGACAGGCAACCTTGGGCAACGGTTATAAAGTGACGACATAAAGAAGCTCACTGCAATGTCTTGAACACATGACTACTTTACAAGGAGTTTTATAGTCAAAGAATGAAGGGTAAAAAAACAACAACCCTAGCCTACATGCCAGTGGCACTGGTGACGCGTTACTTCCACAAGCCTGTATGTCGTCACTCCACACACGCGTCTAGCACTTCTCAGACCGCATTAATGACCCACGTGAGAAGGTATGTCAACGAGAAACATGACGTCGTAACTGCTGAAGGTATGAAAGAAGCATTCGAGTCTCATGGTGGCATAAAGGACTGTAGAACAATTGTAGCACAGGCAGAAAAAACAGAATATCCCAGACGAGAAAGGGAGGTGTCAAATCATGGAACAACTTCATGTTTGAAACTGATATGGACATGCGTGTCTGGAAAAAGATGAGAGTCGAGCAGCGCCTACTGAAAGTGCCAGGTGTCGACGGAGGGGATCCAGATCCGAGAAGTTAGATGAAATGCGCATTGATAGGGTCAAAACAATATGCTGTAAGATATTGCAATCTGAACTCTGAGAGATAGTAGAAAGAAGCATGGAGGAGATGCACAAAGATTATCAACTGCTGGGCGAGATATCTGAGACAGGAACGCCACCGCTGGCTTTTCAGGGCTAATTGGTACCTTTTCTCATATTAGTAAATGCACTTCACCAGCACTTGTTTTTATTTTTACTTTCATGAATGGAAGACAAAAATGAAAACTGCTGTTTATCTTCAATTTCTTCAAACCAGAATTGTACATACGTCAGAAATTGCCCTGAAATAACTATCTAACTGAAATATATATAATGGAATACACAGATTAAACTGGTCCAAATGTGGCCGGAATAAGACATCCCTGTCTCTCATGATGGCAAGGCATCTGTTATATGCAATGTATTGTTTATCACTACACGTTACAGGTGGTCATTGTTTGGTAGAATAAGTTGTTTTCAAAAGGTCTAAAAGTAAGCTTTGCTTATTTCTTTAATATCTGGTGCTCAAACAAAGGATATCTGAAGGAGGGAACAGAGACTGCTGGTGACCATGGTAGGACTTTCAGATAATGCTATAGGAACAACCTTCTTATGCCCGGGTAAATTGTCCTTGAAATTCTCAAATAAGATGTAAAAAATGTAAGTAGACATTCCATGAAACTATATACAAGCTGTGAATAAGACTGTAATCAGTATTGTACTTATGGGCTATCTTCCTCGACTTTGCACATGTGCGGATCTGAGATACAAGAAGGCGGCGTTGTTTTTTAAGCCGAACCAAACTTGTATATCATCAGTCAATATGGCAACTTGGGTCAGGCTCGGCCGAGCACACATCACTGCCCCCAACTGGGAGGAACTTGTGCAGGTATTTATCTCTAAGAGTAGATTAGAATTGCAGCCAGGTAGGTTTCTGGGGATGCTCTATAGTCAGACATCACATCTTAAATCGCGGACGCATTCAATCACTTACAAAGTGCCAAATTCTAAATCTGAAAACATCTTTTGGAAGCTGACATCTTCCACAATCTTACTGGCGAGTTAGTTTTGTCAGATTTAGTCGTTAACGAAATTTAGAAAGCAATTTGGCGGGTCATAGCTGTCACCAATCTGAGTTTCAATGCGAGCGCTTGGTCTGGGTGTTCATATGACATTCCAATGTCTTTTGCTTAAGTGTCTAGTATTACAGTCAAACCTGCCCAAGGCGACCACCCGGCGGACCGAGCAAAAACGGTCGCGATGGACAGGTGGTCGCCATGAAGAGGATTCCACTCACATGTTTCCAGGTCGAGGTTTTCAAATACAGTACGTAAATGATGAAAAAATTATGTGAATTTAGACAGCATGACCCTCACCAGGTTCAATTCTCATTGACAGAAAGATCCTACAAAAATTACATTTTCCGTTATCGATGTAATAATTGTATACCGCCACATCGTGTACAAATTTTCGTCATAATTTTGACTACAAAACGATGGTTGCCTCGATGATCTCGCAGCGCCCTCCCGCATTCACACGTTACATTGAATAGCACACACACACACGCACATCATCGAAGTTTTAAGGCCTAAGACAGATCCCTAGAAAACGCCTGCTGGTCCCAGCCTTTTTTGGGTCGCCGACCGCTGGATGAAAGGGTCAAAAAATTTTCGATCTGACAACTAAAGATGAAAACGGAACGCGTTAACGGTGTGATTTCGTGCCAGCTCTGTGCCACCGCATCGAAGGGTAAGTCAGTGCAGCAGAACGCACAGCGTCCAATAAAGGTTTGTGAGATTCATGGAAATAAAAAGAAAATAAGAATTTTGATTTCACCAATAACTAGAGTATTCGTAAATGTTCATACACAAAATCATCGTGTTTTACAAAGGTCAGCGGTACGCCAAATCCGGGCCGCCCGAAATCCAAGATGGCGTCGGGACCAAGGAACAACATTTCTCGCCTGATGTTTTGCCCGCCGCGAAGTCATTTTTCGGCGGAATTTAGCAAGATACAGACACATTTTTGTTGAAAATACAAGAAATATATAGTAATTTCTGTGAAATCTGACTTTTTGACGCCATGCACTACGTATTCGTTTTGAAAGTTGAGTTTAAACGGAACTGAGTTCACGTTAAACTATAAGATTTCGATAGGCACAACAACATCACAAACATTTGTCTTTACAATGTTTATAGGGGGAACGTTTTATTAAAACACTTCATGGAGGAATCGATGGTATAACATTGCTATTCCATATATTTTTGATCTTATTTTTGTCCTTTAAAGTCTTGAAAACATTTCCGTGAAATCCGACAGCAAAATGATCCGATGTCACCACACGCTTGAAAATTTGGCGACCGCCATGGGCAGGGATTGTGCTCTGTGCGGTCCCAATTCGTGGCGGTCGCGGTCGCGTTGGACGGGTGGTCGCCTTGGGCAGGCAGCTTAATGCTTGCGCCTATGGGGAAAATTTTCGGGACCGAGAAAAAGCGGTCGCCATGGCCAGGTGGTCGCGTTGAAAAGGTGGTCGCCTAGGCAGGTTTGACTGTACGCTGAAGTGTGACAGGGGCTTTAGGGTTTTAGAAAGCTTTACGCAATACTAACAAATGCGTTTTTCGTCTTTGTCTTAGGGCTACACTGGCAAAGGTGCCCATTGCCCTCAGGGGCAATACCGCGGTGAGGTTCGACCTCATTTACCACCATGCCGCGGGGTGCGATGTCTGGGCTTATGGCAGGTCAGATGTTTTTCACACCTAAACACAAGTATCAGATCCGAAGTTAGACAACATCTCACCGGAATTACGCCCACTGGTTCAGCTGTTATATTGTAACATTATATAACAGGTGTCTAGTTTGCTTACCATTTCTTATCGTGTTTCTACAGGTTTGCCTAGAGAGAGGCCATCACAAAGGCCATGAAGACCTTGTACTACCTGGCGAAGGAGGAGATCGACCATACAACAACACAGTTGTCGTCGTTCCTGGACTTCGCTAAAGACCACCTGGGATGTGATGTCTTTTCACAACTATTCGTGGGTGGTAATGCGGATACAGGAGCGAGCTCATCATCCGGGAGCTATTACAGGTGTGTAACTAATTTATTAAGTTGTTACATTCAGTAACCAACTACTGCATGTACTACCCATACCTTTTAGTGTATTTTTTACACCATCTTAGTTTTTGATCAACATTAAATGACAATGTACTTCCTCTCCAAAACGTTGCATGTTAGTATTTTAGCATGTAACATTATCATAATACTTTTAAGGGATTCCAAAGGCATCAAAAATAATTGTGTATGAACTGCAGAATTCATTTGTCAAATTTGATTCCAAACTAGTAAAAAGTTTGTTAAAGGTTCTTGTAGGTTTATAACAGTATCATTATCTACAGATTTATTCATTTAAAACACTTCCTATCATAAGAGAGAGCAGCATGGAATAAAACTCCTTGATGTAGCTGATTTCAACCATTGACATGTTCTTATTCACACTGCAGCACCACGGTCGTCTACCTCTGCTGGAAATGGAATGATTTCATCGCTGGACCAAGTCCTGCTTTAAGGTAATAAAACTAAAAATATCCAGTATCTTGTAGTACATGTATCTAAAATGTTTACTCCTTGCGGAGAAGTCTATGCATACAAAGAATGTTTAGGCAAGATCAGCTATGTCATAGACCAGTGGAGCAGGGCACAAAATTCATCGTTGGGAATATGCACCATGTACGGACACTGAGGTACCTGCAAGCTCCAGTCATCCAAGCTCGCGGAGGCAGTGGTGGATTAATAAAGACAAGAAAATGAAACCTTTAGATATTGTGAACTTCTTGTGACATACCCCAAATGATGCACATACCAAAGCAGTGATAAAACTAGTCACCTCAGAAACGGATCTAGCCAGGTGCCCCGAGCTGTTCCAGATGCTACCACGTCTTTTGCGGAGGCCTCGGAAGCTATTCATGATACTACCACGTCTTTTGCGGAGGCCTCGGAAGCTATTCATGATACACCTACTTCACAGCAAAATGCTCGATTTGAGGACGGAACTGTGGACAAGAGACGTATCTGTGAAAATAAACACTCATTGAAAGAGGGATATTACTTAAACACAGTGAACAACAACAAAAAGGGACCATGTCTCAGCATTGTGTTGTTTTCGCTGTCAGGGATGACAAAGGCGTGTGGCTTGCGTTTTCTCTTCTCATCCGACATTGTGTCTTGGCCGGCTGTAGGCTGCCTTTTCTTTTTGACAAAGCTTGAGTTTTTCTGTTTACAGAATAGGGTTTTGTGGACTGAGCAGGGATAAGTTTCCTAATATGACTGTTCAAGGAGTTGGCTTAATTCCACGATTTCGTAGCTGAGACTTGGCCCCTTTTTTTGTTGTTCACTGTGTTTAAGTAATATCCCTCTTTCAATGAGTGTTTATTTTCACAGATACGTCTCTTGTCCATAGTTCCGTCCTCAAATCGAGCATTTTGCTGTGAAGTAGGTGTATCATGAATAGCTTCCGAGGCCGATCCCATCTAGCAGTGGCGTCCCATGGTTCGTGTGCCTTCGACTGGTGGAAGGTCCACCTGCTCTAGCCAAAGTCAGGCCAGTACGTTCCACTGCATGCAAGTGCCCAATTATCTGGAACTGTTAGCTACGATGTCCTATCTAAATATCGTGTACTTACAAATACTTATCTGCTCATTAATTCACCTCGGGGGTGCATCAAAGTGCGAAGGATAATTATTTTTATATATTAGATTATTCTCCTCCAATAGCTGCACCATCTATCATTTCTTGAAATCTGACATCTACTACAGAAACTCGTTTTTGCTACTCACAGGATAGTTTGGTTATCTATGTGTGTATGTGTGTCATTTGCCTATGTTAGGCAGGTATGCTTCTTAACACGTAATATTTTTTCCAGAAATAACAAATCCATTACAATTAAGAATCTTTCCATGTCAAGAAGAACATTCGTCATATGAAATAATTCTCTTCATTCTTCTCTTCACTCATAGGGTTAAAATGGCCGCAGGTGACCAGGTAGAGTCTGTGACAACGACAGTTGCCATGCTGACAGGAGTGGGAAAGGGATGGGACCTGCACAACATCACCAACACCAGCAACATCACCATCCATCTTGTATTGCAGCCTTGACTAGACATTTAGTTCAGGAACCAAGGCAGTAACATGTTCTCTTTAATTTCTATTTTGTTGTATTCACATATATTTTAGATAACATTGAGTATAGGGCTTTAATACATGAATACAAGAGTAAAATACAATGTCACTGAAAGAATGTAAACAAGACAAGTTCTATTGAATTGTGAGTCCAAATCCTTTTTGAAGATGGTGACAGAGGCTTGGACATTAGAGGGCAGTTTATTTTACAAGTATTATAATTGTTGTTGTTTAAAAAAACGTGAAATGTGACCGATTTCTTCCTTCCGGCTCCCCCAGGAGTTGCTGTACCACCGGCTCAAGGGCTTGGGAAAAAACATGAAACAAATCCCTGACCTGGTGCTGGTCAACACTGGAGAGTGGCAGGCACAGGTAATTTGATATGCAAATTTATTCATCGTTCACCAACGACGAATTCCATACAATCCAAGTCTCAGAGGAAGAAGTCTTGACCGTACTGCAAGGACTGCATCCCAACAAGGCCCCGGGCCCTGATGGCATAACAAACCGACTCCTTAAGGAGGGTGCACCAGTAATCAGCGCCTCGCTCTGTCAGCTGTTTAACTTTTCACTAGCCTCAGGCCAATTTCAAACGGAATGGAAGCAGTTCAACGTCTCGCCGGTATACAAAAAGGGAGATCGGACCAACCCCTCAAACGACAGACCTATTTCCCTTCTCCCTACCGTAACCAAGGTCCTGGAGAGACTTGTCCATAACCGCCTGTACCGTTACCTCACTGTCAACAACCTGTTAAACGTCAACCAATCGGGCTTCAAGATAGGGGACGGAACTGTTTTACAGCTTCTGCGATTGGTTGACGACTGGGCCAAGTACTAGTCCATTGATGACTCCAACGTCTCCTGTGCGGCCGCCGTCTTTCTAGACGTCCGTAGAGCGTTCTATACCGTGTGGCATGATGGATTAACTTACAAGCTATCGCGATATGGCGTTAATGGACCACTCATCGATTAGTTCGATCACTACCTCACAGGCCGCCAGCAACGAGTGGTCATAAACGGAGTTTCATCGTCCTGGGGGTACACGTATGCAGGCGTACCACAGGGGAGCATCCTAGGTCCTCTGTTATTCCTGATATACATAAATGACATTAAAGAGTTGCCGTGTACGTCGAGCATTAACTGTTTCGCTGATGACACTTCTCTATCAAATTCTGGACATACGGCCATGGAGGTAGCCAGCACTACTAACTCTGATCTGCAACTTGTTTCTGACTGGTTTAATGTTTGGGGCCTTGAACTGCACCCAGACAAACGCAAAGTCATCTGCATAAAGTCCACACAGAGTAGAATAGAGTTACCGCCTATCTACATCTCAGGTCAGCATTCTACTCTCAAGTCCCAATCTACTCTCACCTTGGTGTCACCCTACATCAGGCCTTGGGCTGGACTGAGCATGCGCAGACTACATCTAGTAAAGCCAGGAAAGTTCTTGGATATCTCTGGAGGCTACGAGGTAAACTATCCCAGGAAGCCCTCGAACTAGCTTACCTTACCCTGGTTCGGCTCTAAGCTGGAATACGCCTCCATTCTCTTCAGCAACATGAGTGCTACCGCCTCCAAGGTACTCGAACGTGTACAATACCATGTAGGCCGCCTTGTTACAGGCGCAGCGCCAAGGACACTCTACTCAGACATGCTACAACAGCTTGGGTGGGATAGGCTCTCAACTAGGCGAGACTATAACCGTCTTGTCATCATGTACAAACTCGTCACTGGCTCTGTACCACCCCACCTCCAGCCACTCATACCGTCAACAAGACAAGCTCAAACCTAGCTCCGCCTCCGTAACTCCGTACATCTTCACATCCCTCGATGCAGAACCAACATCTACAAGAACAGTTTCATCCCCTACACGCCACGGCTCTGGAATAGTCTACCCAGAGTTGTGACTGACTCACCCACACTGAGCATATTCAAAGCCCGATGCAAATCCCACCTGTTGTCCTGATTTGAATTTACCTCCGATCAACCTTCCATCTATTCCACCACAAATGCTATGTTCTTATATATTTGCATGGTAATTATTGAGTCCAATGATTTGTATACTGTATTATTATGCATTGTGTTGTATTAACTATGTATTTTGATAGTGTATGATTTTACTGCAGGTTATGTACTGTAGTATATTCGTCTGTATTTGTGGGTCAGCCGTTACCAGCGAGAGCTGCCTGGGCTGACCCAGTGTAATGATTTGTCTCATTGTCAATAAATACCAAATACCCCTTCGACAGCAACGCCTACGCTGTGAAGATGCCGGCCCTGTCCCTTATCCCTCTGGACAAACGTGACAGACGCCAAGCATGGGACAACGGTGAGGGCCATTGCAGGAAAGACCGTGGGGAGGCTACCTGCGGGGCTTTGCAAGGTGCTGGCGGAGATGAACCTGAGTGGTCATGTGGTGTCTGTTGATTAAACTCTCAAAGCAGAGGTTGGTGGGGGTAGATTGTGACCGTTTTATCATATGCCCAGTTTTTTGTCCGCTAGAAAACTGGGCATATGATTAAACAGTCTGCCCCACCGACCTCTGCTTGGAGATTACTTGATAAGGAAATATGTGTGAAAACCGCTTTGCCAGCTCAGTGGTATTAGCAAACCATTTCTAATTGGTTTTCGTGATAGTCATACGTACAATCCATTCTGTAATCATAACAAAAACAGTGAGGAAATAACGTTTTTCTTTCGTTTGTACTACAATAGTGTGGCAATGGGACAACCCAAACAATCGTATCATCCATGGCCGGCACCAACTCAGAGCGGTGGGGGAGCTGTCATTCCCTATGAACTTCACCTTGAAGTGACCCTCAAGGACAAGGAGACCGTCATGGCCCAGCTGCGGCAGTTAGTGGAGCGTCACATGACCACGGTGAAGGATGTTATCACCATCCGTTGACCATGTTGACCATGAATAAAACATCATGTCGTTATAAGAAATACGTTGTCCAAAGCGTGTACATTCTTTCATCCTTTTTCTGGCATGTCTGATATGAGCAAGATAGCGTTTTTTATTGCGTAAATGTTAAACTTACTAGTCAAACAGTCATCTTACCGATCTGAAAATAACGTACTACTACTAATTAAAACTAAAAAGTGAAAACCTAAGTCAAGACGCGACAAACATTCCACATGTTCCAAGCGCCGGTAGCGCAAGCGAAACTCGTGCAGGACAGACAGACGAGTCCGTGGTTCAAATGTGAATATTTCCATATAACGTTCGACCATGAAAAAACTGAAAGTAAGCCGAAAACAAACACGGACGACATCGACGATTGCAGTGACGAACGCTCGGCCGGCTTTCAGGCACCATCTTGCTTTTTTGGGGTCAACTATTCGGGTCATCTGTAGTGCGCATGCGCGAAAATGACGTGAGTTCACGGAGCGCTTTCTGATTGGCTAATATATGGTTTCCAGTTTTGGCAACATTCTGGACTGTACATGAAGTAGACGGACCAGCCAACGCCGAGAACATCTACCAAGCCCTGGTTAGATTCCCTGTCCCTGTTTGTTCCGAGAACAGCAGGATGCCACATGTGTGTGTGTGGAGGGGACATATTTGCTGAGGGTGGAGATGGATGATAACTTCATCCGTCTTAAGCTGATGGGAGTATGGGACAGCGCTAGATGGCATATATATGACCCATG
The DNA here is from genome assembly GCF_035083965.1 of Branchiostoma lanceolatum. Taxonomy (NCBI): domain Eukaryota; kingdom Metazoa; phylum Chordata; class Leptocardii; order Amphioxiformes; family Branchiostomatidae; genus Branchiostoma; species Branchiostoma lanceolatum. Next base: position 17,272,414 of record NC_089731.1, read on the forward strand.
CTGATCAAGGTTTCCCGAAAATCAAAACCGGGACAGTGCAGTCTTTGTGTACATGGCAAGTGCTATGTATACGCGAACAGTAGTTCACGAGCTGAACACAAGCGTCACTGCCATGGGGCTGGCAAGAGATCAGCATGTCAGTGCGATCCAGAGTTGTCTCCCATCAGATTTGTCTTCACATGGCGACACTTCTGGATAGCCAGAATGCGCTCCTTCCGGTGTAGCCATGCGCGCTGGTTGGTACAAGGGTGCAGTCAATCATGGTGATTGACAGGACCACCATCAGTAATCATTCACGCCAAGGTTTCCATATTTGGTTCGCATTCCTGCATATCCATGATCCGTGTTCGTGTTAACGACCGCTAGCTGTGATTGTTTACGCCCGGGTTCCATATTTGGTTCGACTTTGCGAGACATGTTGAAACATGCTGCTACTCCGCTGAATCACGGCGAACGATGTCCACTGTTTTTCTCGCAACCGTCGATTCTAAAATTCCACACATAATGTGGGAGATAGACTGACCCATGGACTCCCTAATAACAGTTTGGTTTTGCAAACTGTTTTGCTCAATTTAAAGTATCGACGATAAACCTAACCCGGAAGTAACACAGAGCGCATCCTGGATAGACACACAGTTGCTATCCCAATATGTCGGCAAATGGCGACGTTTCTGGATATCCAGAATCCGCTCTTCTGCTGACGACCGCCCGCAGTGATTGTTTACGCCCGGGTTTCCATTATTTGATTCGCGCTGAATCACGGCGGACGATGTCCACTGTTTTTCTTGCAACCGTTGATCCTAAAATTCTACACATAATGTGGGAGAAATTAGACTGACCCGTGGACTCCCTAATAATAGTTTGGTTTTGCAAACTGTTTTGCTCAATTTAAAGTATCGACGATAAACCTAACCCGGAAGTGACACGGAGCACATCCTGGATAGACACCCTTGGTTATCCGAAAGCTGCACTCTTGGCTTGGGACGTGTTTGGGATAACCAAGGGTGTCTTCTAGCTACGATAATCACATGCAAGATAGTCTCCGCCTTTAAAACACGAAGCTCCTCCCCAAAGAGCACGATCTGGATAGACACCCTTGGTTATCCCAAACGTGCTCCGCCTGGAGCACATCCTGGATATCCAAAACCTGCACCCTTGGCTTGGGACGTGTTCTGGCTATCCAGAAAGTGCTCCGGAGCGGTTTCTAGATAGGAGCGGTTTCTGGATACAACATGCGGGTTATGTGATAAAGACTTTATTTATGCTAGAGACTTTCAAAATCACATAGCAAGTGCAGGGGAGAGAAGATTGTCAAGTTTGGTGTGTTGTCGAGAATTCATCCACAAATCAAACTTGTTTACTAACAGAAGAATCCATGATCCGTATGAACACAAGTGCCACCAATTTTTCCCATCAGAAGCAAGACTCCAAGATCATCAGGCTGTCCATTCTGGAGCCAGTCTAATGTACCATCTGCCATAATCTGTTCAGATACAGGAGATCTGATAACTAAGATCAATTCTCTAGGGACAGTCGAATCACACAAGAAGGAGTGCCCAGTTTGTCAGAAAGAGTTCAAGTGTAACCAGTACTTGATGAAGCATATTACGGTGCATTCAGATATGATTTTTTGGGTGACATACGTAGAATGTCTTTTAAGTAAAAGGAAGTCCTTAAACGTTATCACAGAACCTATGACAATCCCCGGGTACATTTGATGTATGCATGACTATGTCAGGTACTGATACAAAAAAACAAGGAATCCAAACTATAGGTATGTATTGAAACATATTCGATATTGGCGATTTAATTTTCTATCCTTTCTTCAATTGATCCTTTCTTCTTGAAAAACGAACATGATGACAACTCACAACACACAGAAAGCTGGGACCCTAAAGTAAATCATTGAGGAAGGTATACAATCCATGTCGATACTTCTCATAAAACCCGTTTTTATTTCATTATAGGTTCGTTGATGCACGAGGGTCTTTGAAAGCCCGCTTGCAAGCAGTTGTTGGAGAATATATCCAGCGGAACGACGTACAACCAACTCAAGATGAACGAATCAAGTTCAGTGACAACTGGTGTAGTAAAAGGTATGAAATATCATGGAACTACAACTGGGTAAAATCAGTTGTAGGGTAGACAAAGCTAAGCCTGTTCGACTGGAGTAGGGGAGAGATGAATGTCATTGTGGCTACCAAAGCCACTGGAGTATAGGCATTGACAAAAATGACATTAGGTTTGTAGTGGGCTGACTACATACAGGAGTCAGGACGGGCAGGCCGAGATGGTCGTCAGGCAACGGCCATTCTGTTTTATAAACCAGAAGACAAATCGCTTAACATCAAATGGATTGGTGAAATCACACATGAGTATAGAGAACAGACCCTGATGAAACTAGGAGACATCATTAACGTTTGCGAAACAGAGCATTGCATAGAGAAACTGTTTATATATACTGGATGCAATTGAACTTAATATGACTGTTCAGAAAAATATGATAACTGCCAGAACAAATACTGCAACTAGATAATCATTTTGAAACAGGCAGGTGACACAGTACAACACCATCACCTCGCTTTGGGTCAAGAGTATACCTATCCGCCATCTTGGGTCCGCCATCTTTAATCTTCAAAAATACAATATTTTTCAGCAAATCACGATAGTGATCAGAAATTGCAAATATTAGCGCCTTTGAAGAGACTTTGGTTCGGCTTTAGACAAGTATACACACTGGATGGAGAGGGCTTGTTACTAATTGTGATAATATGCCATCCGAAGAAAGTGTTATTTTTTTCAGAGATATTTATCGCTTGAGGGTGCTTTGACGTCTTCATTTCCCTTTGTTTACTCAGGTCAACGCTGATGTGATGCGGGCCATAGTCAACAAATCAAGTGACACGCCCACAGCCACGAGCAGAGTCCTGGCTCTGTTCTCCCCGCCCGGCGCGCCCCAGACCAGCGGGCCAAGGTCTACTCCAAGAGCGGAGGGACCCCGCAAGAAGCGCACGAGGGCCCTCCAATTCTCCACGAACCAGGAAGAACAGCAAGAAGCGGCACCTCTCGGCAGCACTGTCGAGTACACACCAGGGCCCCCCACGCCGCAGAAGCCGCGATTCCACGAACTGTTAAACTTTAATAAGACTTAAGAAAGCACAGATAGAGCAGGCAGCAGCCCGGGAGACACCCCTAAAGAAAAGGGTTACTACATGCAAGATTTGTGCGGCAACGGTCGACAAGAATCACAAGTACTGTTCGGCATGTGGCAACCAGTTGTCCAACAGAATGTACAGGTTTTTATATAACAGAGCCTTAGTTACAAGTAGATTGATGTCCACACTGTACTCTCCAAGCAGAGGAGTGGGTCCGTTTGTTTTTGATATTGACGCGTTTTTGCCAGGTTTTCTACTTTATCTTGTTTTAGATCTTATCATGTTTTAAAAAAAATACATTTTCTTCTGGAAATGCTGAAAAGACCTTGATAAAGCTAGATGAAGTTCCTCAGTTACAAGTAGATTGATGTTCACACTGTAGTCTCCAAGCAGAGGAGTGGGTCCGTTTGTTTTTGATATGGACACGTTTTTGCCAGGCTTTCTACTTTGCGTTGTTTTAAATCTTATCATGTTTCTTTTAAATTACCTTTTCTTCTGGAAATGCTGTAAAGGGTAAAATTGGTCTTCAGAAGTGCATGGTACAGTTCCTGTTTGTTCACTATACGCTCGTTCTCAATGAAATGTGCAAAATAGCGATTTCTAGGGTCGAAAAATTAATCAGCTCATTTTTCAAGCAAACCTACCTCATTTTTTAGCTGAACATCTCCTTTTATGATCCCAAAAATATTACAGCTTATTTATCACGTGAAGTTGCCGAAACTTTCTAAGCTTTGATTAGATGTCCTTGGAGTTAACCCATATTTTTGCGGAAAAAATGTTGAACATCAGTAATTAGATACATGTATATATATGGTTCACATCACATTCCGCAATGAAAATAAAGGGCTGCTAGCTCAATGGGGCTATTAGTTCAACCCTGCAGCATTTTTTTCCAGACCCGTAGAGCTAGAAAAACACATTACGAATGCATAATTATGGTATCATACATGATTATGATGAAATTTTGTTGTTGCATTTTTCTTGTGAATTTGGCCTTTCATTTCTGTTACCTCATCATTGATACACATGACATTCATATAGAATGCACTGAGTTGTACCTAACATGTAACATACTGTACATACATTTATATTCCAGGGCTCGAAATTGGAGCTGTGCACCTTATTTTTGACTGTGGGTGCACCAGTGCACCTAGATATTGTTTTAGTCTACAGGGAAAAGGCACCATTGTACACTAAGTATACGGAATATTCTTGACATGTAATTATCAGAAATAGCAATATAACCCTTGTTGTACTTAATTTGATGTATTACTTGTTGAAATTTGAAAGTTGGCTATAGAAGTTGTTAAGAGCGTCAAACTTTGTAATCAATATTCAACTTTATTCTACATGTATGTTGTGCACCCAAAATTCTTTCTGTGCGCCTATATAATTTTTTGGGTTGGGTGCACCAACCAGTGCACCTATTTTCAAAAAGGAATTTCGAGCCCTGTATTCACTAAGTCTTAATATTTTACTCAACCAAAAATCATGCTGGCATGATAGATCTATATACAACTATTCCATTAAATCCCATTAGGCAATGACCCCGTCAGGTGACCCACTTGTGTTCACTGGAAGGCTGTACCCAGTGAGGTACGTGATAGCTAACACAACTGAACCAACAAAGAGTCCAGTATTCAGAACTGGAAGTCATGAGCTGAGGTTGGTGATGCTGCCACCCACAAGGCACCCGGACAACCACCTGGGGATCTACATCAATCTTGTGTCCGGAGGCGCGGTGGTGTTTGCAAATTACTACGTTACCGTATTATACCAACGGTTTTTATCTCTCTTTTTAAATTCTTTTCCTGTACAGGTTTATAACGTCGATGTGGTGGATTTGGCCACCACAAGATGGCCTTCCTGCCGCTGCGGAGCCGGGGGAAGCGAGGGTGCGTCTGGTGGGCCTGTCCGCCGCGTATAAGTCAATGATATCAGGCAGCCTGTAGAAACTATTGCAGTGTTTATCAACAGGTGGAGACTGTGCTCCAAAGACGAAATAATAATAGTGATGGCACAAGATGACGTTGAAATTGCAAGCCATGGGAGAGTAACTGTCCCACACTATAGCTAGTCAAACACTGTTCAGCCTATGACGTGTTGGACGTAGCAGATAATTACGAGCTACAATGTAATCAACATGTATGTTCTGAAGTAAAAGCAAACTTGAGGCTTTAAAGTTGCAGCTATCCCACAACTTGTGGAGCCAGCGTGGAAGCGGCTGGTGAGGTTGGCTGATCCCTAGCATGTAGAGAACTTAAATACGGTTTTTATTAGTACATCTGGTCTCAATAGACGTTCCAAATATGGACGGCGAGAGTTTGGAGGGGCTCGGGAAGATTCTTAAGGTTGTGCAGAGGTTCTCTGAAGAGGAAGACGCTCGACTCCATTTTATCCAAAAATGGTACGTGGACGAGGTGTGTAAGCTGGCGATGGATGAAGCACCTGAAGTGCTGGGAGGCGGCTAATGCACATGCGCAGTTACGCCACCATGTGGCAGATACAGACTGTCTTAAATTTTTTCTGACATCAATTTGATGATCGATTTTTTCATTCTCATACTATAACCAATGGTTAGGTTCACAACTGCATGTTACTTGTGTATAAGGTTGATACTTGCTGTGTTGATAATTTACCCACGTATTTCAGTGCTATGTAAACTTCCATGTTTAAACTATTAAGAGTAGTACATGACCAAAAAATAGATATAAATTCCTCTGCTAGTATTATTTGACTGTCTAGGGCATACGTTTAACAGTGTTAATACACGTTTAGGGAAAACAAATTGTTAAAACCGTATTTTGTTTGTCCTGCCTTTGTGTTTACGTACAAGTTTGTATGTTGCTTTTATAGTCTATCATCATAATTATATTCAACCTACAGTATGTTCATCACTTACATCTCTGGTTATAACTAAGGTTTTAGAAATACATGGTTGTGTTCCAAGCTTAAAAAAAATACGTCTGGTCAGGCGACAACCATCCTTATTGGGAATATCCCTGACATAACTGCTGGCCAGTACGATGAGACCAATAACACAGTTATTGACTCTACATGAGACACCAGACAAGCTTGACACTAAGATTGTTCGTATGAACGCCAGCATGGGGACCTGGCGAAAAGATAAGGAATTGCACACAACAATACCATAACTACTCCAAACCAGAAAGAACGATGGATAGATTGGTAAACTTCAGGTCAAGTCTGTATAACAAAGATGGCTACACAAGTCCTGCAGACATTGTGTCGATTGAGCCACCAACAGACAGGGAGAAAATAGCAGCCTGGAATGATAGCTTGGCCCTCGTGCTTGGCTGCGATGGATACAAAGGGACTGACAAGGCGCGTTAAAACTTCAGTGTTAAAACTAATAGTATTGTAGTATTTCATGGCTTTGCAAGTCCCAGCACTGTCATGCTACATTTTTTGTCTTGGAATGTTCAATTTGGGCATCTTGAGATTAGCTTAGATCTTTAGATTTAACTGTATTTTGTTGACTTAAGTGTGACTGCAAACAATTAGTCCTTATCATACATGGTGTGCCTTTATCTCTTGTCAGTCAGTTACAAATGTACTTATAGGAGTATAAATTTCCATCACAATAGGTACTAATTTGTTAATAACAGCAGAGAAATGTGTGACGTGGGTTCAAAATTCAGCTGCTATTCGCGTTCCCGCTATTTTGCTGCTCTGCACTGGCGATCTAGCAAAATAGTAAAAGAGCGGAATGCTGCCAAATTGCAACAGACCAGAGAGAAACACTATTCAAGTTGTGCGAGACACTACAGCGCATTGGGGCCCCTGTCTAAGATATGGGTAAGCTTCCAAAGCTGGACTTGGATGCCAATGACATTCAGCCTTCTGGAAAGAGACTTCCCACTTGCTATGAAGGAAAATGCACTTGAAGCGCATGAAATAAACCTTCGTGGCATCGTGTGGCGCAATCGGTAGGGTGTTTCGCCCACAAACGAGAGGTCCCAGGCTCGAAACCACCGATATGCTCCGATGTTGTGCCGCCTTGATACATAGAATTAAATACAAGCAAGTCAATGTGCTCTAAATAAAATTTAACACTCAAACATCTAAAGCTATCATTTCCAGGTGCTGTAGTGTTTTTTGCACACATTTCTTCACCTACCACACCACTAAGACAATCGAAGAATTTGACCGAGTGACAAGGCATTTGATGATGCCATTTGAACGATTTATGCAGTTCCTTCTAAGACGCATGACAAAGAAAGTCAACCAGCAAAATCTGCAGTCGAGGCTTACAGAGCACAAAATGATATACACAGTTGGTAATACTGCTTAGATATATATAGCATGCTTATGTATTTGGCAAAATACGTCGTAGTTACATTTAACGTATCTATCTCTTGTCATGGAGTCCAGTGTGAGGCGGTGGATGTAGTTGCGTATAGCTGTGAATAACAGTATAAAAATGTAGCTGTAGCTGTGAATAACAGTATAACAATGTGTGAGACGAGGGCTCAATATTCAGCTGCTATGTGTACTCCTGTTATTTTGCTGTTTTCATCACTGGAGATCTGGCAAAATATGCAATGAGCGGAATGTTGCCAACAGACCAAAGGGAAACACTATTCAAGTTGTGCGAGACGCTACAGCGCATTGGGGTCGCTGTCCAAGATATGGGAAAGCTTCCAGAGCTGGACTTGGATGCCCATGTGACATTCAGCCTTCTGGAGAGGGACTTCCCACTTGCTACGAAGGTAAATACACTTAAGCGCATAGATAAACATGTAAAAATCTTAAAACCACGCGAGAAACCAAATTACAGAATACATCGTTTCCTGAGTTACAATTATTTCTAAAAACCGCCTTGATACTTACTCCGGCGGTGACAATCCATACTAGGTAACAATAGTGAATAGTCCACACAAGTACAGAGCTCTGAGATCCCTTGCCCTTCCACGTTCTATTGCCCCCGTCTGCCAAGTTACCCATGCTAGCAACGGCCTTCATGTCCCTCTAGACATGGGAATCCCCGATCAGGTTAAAGAGAAGATTTGCCGGCATCAGTATGTTAAATTTAAAAAAAAGAATTGATCCCAGCCCTCCAGACAGCCCCCAATACACATTTAACCATCTCAAGCTATTATCTACAGGTGATACATTGTTCTATATTTGCAAGTGTGCTGTAAACTTGTGCACTTTGACGCTGTTACCCTTTAGATGTATCTTCATTGTTTCAATGAATCTATATCCTTTGCAGACATTAATGTTTTACCTAACCAAGTCACCACATAACCAAGATAATCGAAGAATTCGGCCCAGTGACAGGGTATTGGATGATGCCATTTGAATGATGAATGCAGTTTTTCCTCAGACGGATGACAAACAGAAGTCAACCAACAAAATCTGCTGTCGAGGCTTACAGAGTACGAAATGATAATGCAAACTTTGCAAAACTGCTTAGAAATGCGTAGCATACTTATGTATTTGGCAAACCTGTCATTGGTCATCTAAATTATCAACTTGATTGGCATGAGGTAATGAAACCAACTTAACACAAGATTAAGGTACCCTATACAGCTAAGAACTGTATATACTATTCACCTGAGACCAATAACTTAAAGGTAGACTAAACTCAATTTCGTAAAGTATACTGCATTATGATAGATACACCACTAAGACCAGTTCTGACTTATTTTACATCATAGATTAGCGTTTAACCAGCAGATGTGGCTTTCATAAGTCTGCTGCGTGCCCTTCTCTGTCGAAGTCACCACCAGTTGTCACTACAGACTTTTTACGTGCAAGTTCATCAACGACTAAATGCTGGTAGGTACACCGTGTCTGTGAAAAATACATTTGTATACTGAGACCGACAGGTCTGATCCTACTTCTTATTCATGCGTCCCTAGGGGTGGGTAGCAGGTCCGGTCCAGGTCCACCTGTACCTGATTATAGTAGTGTCTCAGTACGCCATATTTTGGAGGGCGAGACACAAGTAAAGGTCTATGTGGGTCGAACAAGTTATGTTTAATTTGTATATTAGAATGATATGATTACTATTGGTGCTTTCATTAGAACATGACCACTACCCCTCAGCCAATTAGAGCATTTGAAATTCGCGGCCTGGTGCCCGTAATACTCAACGAGTCCAAAGACCGTGACATCAGAATCCGACTCGGCCCCAGAATCTATTCTATAGAACACGCATCGATCGTAAGTTTCTTTGTAGGAGTTGATGGAGAAGTGGAAGTCCCTGCCGAACCACGTCGGTAACATCCACCAGTTTGCAGACAATGAAATCTTACAGAAGTGTGCTCACCATCCCTTGTCCGAACAAGATAGTGAGGATTTGGTCTGGCTGAAGCCTTGGCTTTATATTCTGTAGTGACTGCTCCCACCATCCTCAGAGACATACCGAAGTATGCCAGGCGTGTTCTATAGAATAGTATGCTTTACGAAATTAAGTTTAGTCTGCCTTTAAGAAGATAGGCACTTATGTGTGAAGTAACAAGAGAACAGAACAATAGAACGCCTGTTCTGGATTCTGCTCTTTATTCCGTTCTAGATCCTATCGATTACAGATTTCGCGCACCTGATGGCAGGTCATGTTTCATCTCAGGGAAGTTCTAGTTTTATTCCTTTGATTCTGAGCATCTTATCGTACACTTTAGGCATCGAAAACAGTACTTCTTGCGTGATAAATAAATATAAGAATGTCCATTCATTGAAAATTAAGGATTCAAAACCAGGAAAGGATAGGAGAATTTCGATTTTTACTACTTAAAACTTTAATTTTAATTTAAACTATTTTTGTTTTGTTTTGCTTGAAGAGGTTTATATGAACTTAGAACTCTCTCTGTGGATATCAATAACATAATGCATGTTTTCATTGGAATAATGAATAGCCTGTCCGAATTGTACATCCTGACAATGTATCCATATTTTTATGTGATGCAGTGTGTGTGTGGTAGTGCCGAGAGGGAGGATAAAAATATAGCATTATACTTTTATCAATTTCAGATTAACATGTCGAGGAAAAAATGCCTATTTGAGCCCTGCTATGGCGCAGAACTATTACTCGACGGTATCACAACTTCAAACCAACAAAACCTGAGAAAATGGAAGCTGAGAAGGACCAAGTACAAGTTCATCTTGATGCAACTGTGGGAGTTTTACCAGAAAAAAACTTAAAAGAGTTACCATCAGCGAACAAAGAGTTGCAGGAAATTCAGACCTTGATGGACACAGACACCGTTAAATATTACAGGAAGGATACAACGACGACATAAAGAAGTGGTGATGGATCTGGTAACGTCAGGCGTTTCCATGAACAAAGTGGATGGCGTCATCCGTACTGTACTTCATAAGTTAGCTCACGTAGTATATTCTTTTTGTAGGAGTAGTGAAATTAGAGGCAATCAACAATAGTCTAACTAAAGTAACAATGTGGCCTTCACTGATCAGACACGATGTCTGATCAAGCTCTTGTCAGTCGGACCAAGCAGACATAGCGTGCTTGACGAACAACCTACAGGACACTATCAATGTGCCTGCCACCAGGCTAGATGCTCAAGCACTGGGCCAACTCTGAAGCAGGCTCTTTTCCATAGCAGGATGGGATGATCTAGCCTGTTTGACATGCTGACATATGACGTAAGTTGCTGGCAGTGCTACAATTTTGTGTGGAACCATGTGTTACAAGAATGCACCTTACAGACAGTTATGAAAAAGGGCACACGGTTTTGGAATTCATATTTGACGTTTTTGATGAAGATCTGAAATATTTGTGTGGGTACGGGGTATTCAGGCGACTCTCGCGTGACTACGTCTACGCACTGTGGCCGTGCGATGTCCGCCATTGGGACAAAATAGATGTCATATATAATATCCTATAAACGGGATAAACGGGATGAAAAGGTCACACAATGCATGCTACTTTGCTTTCAAGCGACATGACGTTAAGACCTCAGATAGTTGTAAACCGGAAGGTGTCCTCTTTAGCGCTGACGCCAAATACCAGTTCAGATTGCACTGTTTAAGCATACATCGTGCTACTTAGTGGAAAAGGACCACACAGCACAGGAGTACTACTCTGGGACTGTGCGATATCTGCAAGAGGAGATGCATAGGCGACAAGTGCGGGGACCGGAGAGAGACGCCCTAAAAAAGTACTCAAGTACAAGCCTCCAGGGCTTGACTGTGAAAGTTGAGCCAGACGGAATTCGAGTCGGATTGCAGACACAGCGTACCATCTCTGTACACATTGCAAAAACATAGCATCTGAAGGAAGTTAGACTGGATGTAATAGCACCCCATTCTCGACGGAAAGAATGCCTCTGAAATTCTTCAGAAGATTATCCCGGTTCTATTACTGCGGTGCTCTGGTCCGAGGAGACAATACGCATGTGGCATACATCGGTAGTACATCGGCAGACATTGCCTATCTCACCGTGTCTATCTAGATGCGACCACTTATGTTGTAAGAAATAGGCAAAAAGCGTATGAACTAATTTTTGGCATTACCAGGATGATGCCCATGCCATTTGCAAGTGTAACAATAACTAATGACCACACGGTACCACTGGTCACACATATTCTCATGTCCTCCCGCAAATCAGTAGCAAATGTGTATGTTAAAGTCAAGTCCCACTTTTCGTGATTGATGCGAGACCAGTATTGTCCGTGGCGGTGCTATACGTATTCTTGTCAAGCCGCTTGTTGGCAAACTGGATAGGTGTTACAGAATTGAAACTAATCAGGCAAGGGATGACGACCCGAGGGAGCCAGGACAACATCCAGGACAATCTCAACAAAACCACGTCAGGACAACACCGACAAAGCGACACCCAGAACAGACCAGACCCACACCCAACAGCCAGGATTAACCCAACAAAGCCACGCCTAACAGCCAGGACAAAAACACAACAAAGCCACACCCAACAAAGCTATTGAGGGGAGTTTGTCATGTATTTAGAGATGCCATGTTGTTGTGCAGACAGATACTAATTGATGCATTCATCGAAGACATCAAAAAGCTAATAAGGTGGCAATAATAGATAGACGAGGCTTATATAGGGCTATCAAGTAAATGGGAGGTAAGATACGATGCCCTGGAAAACAGCCTAATTGGTTTATCGATGAAAACCTACTGGAAACTGTCAGAAAACAAATAAAATAACTAATTGTCCTGGACTCCCACAGGGTTACAGCAGTGTAAGAATGAGACAAAATGGAATGTGGTAAGGTGTATGCCTTTCCTGAATGGCATGTTACAAACATCTGACGAGGGAGAGACTGCATGCGCATACTGTGACTGCTCCCCTGGTAGTCACACCAGGTAATCTTACATGTCCACTCAAGCCAATTTTAGTACTTGACCAGCATCAAGTTTCGAAAGGTACGTCAGTGGTTAGCAAACAAGCGAATAGGATTAGAACACATTTGTGCTAAACCTTCGAATAACTTAACAGTATATCGCATCAAAAGTCAGTTTAAGCTAGCATGACTTCAGATTGGAAGGAAAAGAATCGGGGACAAGAGCAAGAATTACACGTAACATAATTTGTGGCCTTAAAGACCATGCTTGTACTATAAAATCACCCAATAAATTCGGCCAACGTAAACTACCAGAGTCAGTCTGCTACTGACTGCCGTGGTGTTCACATGGGTGGTGGCCTGGCTAAGACAGTCACCACCACCCAAGATACTTTGGGAAATTTAGAGATAACAGGTAAGGAATTGATGTATGATTATACATGAAGACGTTATCTTTATGTAACCCAGAATATAAATGACAACACTGGCTAAAATACCATGCTCTGTTTGGTAGTATAGGTAAAGACATTGGCTGGCAGTTCATGTGCAGTTCTGCCTTACAAGTTCCACAGAGCTCCAGTCTATATAACTGGCTTTTAGAATACCATGTAGGTACCACAGCTGCAAGTCATACTTGTAGACACACAACTATCAGACATTTGAATTCAACTGTGAGGAGGGCATTTCCAAGTTGCAATTATGCAGTCAGACACTTTGAAACAACTTTGACAGGCTGATTTGAGAGTTTTTATTTGAACACAAGGTTGATTTTCTAAAAACTGAAAGTTGTTTTGACTATGTAACTTTGTTTAAGTCATTCTGTGTCATTCTGTATGGTTTCATAATGTTACTTTGAAAACCAGTAAAATAAATATTTGAATCTTGTTCACCAGTATTATGCTAATATTCTCCTGCCTTTGTTTCAAGCTGGAGTCAGTCTGGGATTTTTATGTGTTTATGTAGATATGGGGGCCAATCCTCATTTCAAACTACAGCAAGGCCACAGTGGGATGCACTTCCTAAATTAGTTTATGGTTCTGGCCCCTGGGCACAGAAAAAGGATTTTTAACATCCAGCAGACCCATCTAACTGAGCTGAACAAGCCCCCACTGAGCCAGAGGCACAGTCCCCGAAGTCTGGGTTTCCAAGAGGCTTGACAGCTTTAAATTTGTTAAACTTGACTAACACACCCTGAGTAAGCTGGATGTTCTGCCCTTCACAATTGGCATTTGCTCAGTCACATACATAAATATGTATTCGGAAGATCCATTGCAGCAGTTTTTCTCATCAAGGGGATCACTGTGTTAACATTCTGCAGTACATGTTGAGCTGATTTGGTGGCTTCCAGATGAAGACTAAACCCATGCATGTGCGATGCTGGACACATCTGTACTGTCACAATCGGCTCTGGGCTGACCTGTAGAAAAGAATGCACACACGCTAGTATTCATCACAAGATAAGATCAACACCACCACCTCACAGAAAACGCACAATAATACTTGAATGCCGCACATATCCATGGTAAAAAGTGATAAAACTGTAGCAACTAATGTCAGTCAAATAATCAAACAAAAAGGCTGCACAAATTAATCCGTGATCGGTCCATATTTACATTACAGCTCTGTTGTCATAATGAAGTTGACAGCACCGAGCTGAAGGCTCATGTGACCGAAGTAAAAACTTCACTGTACCCACGTGCTGTACTTTTCCGTGAATCTAATTTTCCAGAGAAGCCGTGTGATGTGGCCTGGCCATGTCACATCCACAAAAACCACCAACAAATTTTCCTCAGCCTCCCTGTTCCACACAGAGGACAAGCTATGGAATCATAACGCCGAAATTGGCGAGAATATCGAACGTTTCCCCGGTCCTCTTCAACGCCAAAGCCTCCCCCTCCCTTCCTCCAACATAAAGCCATCGTCTGGACGTCGTATTCCATTACGAAAAACGAGTTTCCCCCTCAAGTTACAGCTTCTAAATACATAGTACTAACGCACTATTGACAGAGTCATACTACACGATAACTGTTCAGGCTTTAGACCCAGTATTATAGGCAACAACACGACGAATTGCGAAGAGGGACTCCGTAGTACCTCACCTCACAATGGCCAGCCTGGAATGCACGCTTCCTCTCACAACGCACCGAGTCACTTGCTTTGTATCCATGCGCGTGAACATATGAAATTCCACTAAGCTCCAAATGAAGGGCAAAACTGTAGATTTTGACGTTGAAAGTACACACAGGAGTATATAATCGTTGAAAAGTAATAAGATGGTCAAAGGTAACTACCAATACATCGGACGATATCTGTCTGATCCGCACTATTTTCTGGCGGCTCATTTGTACGTTCTTTCTGGGGAGGGTATTAGGTGGAGTCTTCTTGCATAAAAACATCACGAGGCTTGTTTAGGGGTTTTCGAAATTCCGTTCTTAACAAAAAGCCCGCAAAAAAACATTGTAATTGAATGCTTGGAAGCACATGTAAATTGTAACATGAAAAGACCGGTTGGGAACTATAAACTCTAGGCTAAGTATTGGCACTAGAACCAATATCACCAAACTACGAATCATCAGTCACAAATTGCGTATCGAATCAGGAAGACACATACGTACACATCTGGAGCAAGGAATTTGTCAATTTTGTAACGTGAATAAGGTAGAATATGAAGTTCACTTTATTACTCCGGGAAGGAGGATGACCTCCTTCTGGGAGTATTGGGAATGCATTTGTTTGCGCGTTCGCAGCTATAACTCACGATCCCGTTGTCGCATTGGTGTGTAACTTGGCATATAGTTTGCCTGGTTTGGCGTGGTGATGCACAATAGCTTTGTTACACCATAACTACTTTAAACGTCAATCCAATATCGTAATTGCACCCCTATAATTAATGCTATGTCCCACTGCCCTGCCATAGGGACCATGTTATAATCCGTTATGCATGACTTGAATACTTCAGGCAGATACGGGGTAGAAATCTTCCTTACTTGCTGTGATCGTATAGTCACTGTTACATTGAAAAATAGACAACGTGCATCACCACACGCAACCTAGCAAACGATATACCAAGTTACATACCAATGCGGCAACGGGAATTGTGAGTTTTAGCTGCGAACATGTACAGAGTGACCTCCAGTCTGTGTATTAAGTATGCCGTATACACTCGCCACTCGCATACAGTATGTGCGCACGGGACGGACGATGCACTTTTACGCACAGTGTGAAAATGGCAAATCTCTGGACCTTCAAACTTACCACACTTGTTGTAGATTTTAGTTCATATAGCAACGATAAAATTGTTCTTTTAATTATATTATGGGAACGTTTCCACACTTTCAATCTATGTCTCATATTGAGAAATTCATTATTATCATGCGTTTTGACGATACAATATTAAACAAGTCCATCTCAACTTATAATATTACAAAGAGACGAAAAGAAGCCGAACCTATGTATAAGAGTAGTTTTAGAACCAATGTTTTAGATTAGTATTAGAAGTCCTGTCAGTGCCATATTATATGAACGTTACCATGTGATTTTGTATCTGTATGACTACTAAAATAGACATATTTTTCCTAGGAAGGGGGTTTAATAAAACCTCCTTGTTCCAAGTCAGTGGAAGCCGAAAGATCCCGCCTTTTCTGTTGAGTACGTTTTGTGATGAGTAGAGCAGTTTTCTTTCCTTTTTCTGCAAACGTGGAGACATTAGAGTAGAATTTGGCCTCTATCAATCAGATCGTTTCTTTCGTGTCCGTAGAAGGGCAATTTGAAATGGAATGTGTTTCGTAGCCTGAGTGTCATCCTGTTTCGTTCCAGGCACTACCCTGCCATACAGTCTGAAGTGTTCTCAAACCTGGGCTCGATTTGTTCAAGATCAACGCCACTCGGCAGAGAGGTGAGACCCAAGGTCTTCCTGAAGTAATCTGATGGTGGGACAGATTAGAGAAATACACTGGAGTCAGTGAGATGTGCTCACATTGCACTGTTTAAAGCCATTCTTGCTAGGTGTGCCCCGAGCCAGAGCTATGTGAATCCTGCAGAACATAACATGTTAATCCTGAATATTGGACTGCAGAATGTTGCACTGGAGAGGACACCGTGAGCTGAGCGATGAACTGGAGAAGCTCCTCACCCGTGGTGGTTTGTGCTGACTTTCCAACACAAAGTTCTGGTTGAGAGTTCTGGTTATTGGGCCTATTAAAGGTACTAGCATTTACAATGTATAATAGGAGGAAATTATTGATTTTTTTTTCTTTTAACTGTTACATGTTGCAGGAAGCATGGCCGAGGTAAGAAACCTGGCACAGCGACACCGAGAGCAGGCTGAAGCATGACAGTCCTCCATTGCATGTCCGTCAAATATTTGCATTTTTATCCAGAATGCCAGAGGCAAAGAAACAGGCAATCACTGCCAAGGTCTGACACTACATAGTTAATCACTCCGTCCATATGGTACCGTTAAAGATCCATACTTTCGGACAATGGTACACGAAATGAACCCCAACTACCAGTTATCTAATCGTCATGACGTAAGCGTGAGGTTAATCCCAGCCATGTATGATGTGGCACTAGAGGCATTGACGAAGGATTTGTCGGCTGTGGACTACGCCCTCATTGGGGATGGTGGACGCCGCAGGTTGCAGACAGCTACATGACAACTTACAATATTTCAGGTAAAGGAACATATTTCCAGTTTTAATTGCATGACAGGTACTTAGATCTGTTGGGTACGTGTATTAAAGAAGTACAAAAATGAACAAACGTATCAAGCATAATTTAGGAATGTTCAAGAAGATCACCCGAAACACCAAATCACACTCCATAATAAGTAGGAAATGTATGAGGTTTTTACAATAGTTTAATGGTAGGTTCTCACTTATATTTTGGTAATTATTTCAGGTTGAGTTGAACCTGTTTGAAGCCTTCCTGTGCCTGCGGGATTTGGATGGGGGCTGGATGCTGAAGAAGGCATCAGGGTCTCTGGTATTCGCCCCAGCCTCCAAAGATGGCTACCCTGGCTTATGGTTCAGGCAGAACTGGAAAGGGAAGTCGGCTAGGCTTTACATTGTACCGATGCAGACCACGCTGTCTCTAGAACCACTACCAGTTACTGCTCAGGTGATATATCAGATGATCTAGACATCGAGCCACACTGATACTGATTATAAAGATGTTCTTTTTCTCGTATGCATGGTGCATACTAGTATTTGGATTGGTAGCACTAGTAACTCTGATTTTTCTGTCCTTCATTGTTGGCTAACTTGTGTAGGATCATCTACATCTACATGCTTAATGTCTTTGCTTAGAAAACATGCATAGGACAAGTTTGGAAGGCTTACTGATCAATGACAACCAAAGTTACCGGTACTAGATCATATGGTCAAATTATATACTAAATCATATGGTTACAAAAGAGTGGCTGTGTTTCAGCTTTAGTTTTAGAACAAAGTAATGGCTAAAGATGATGGGGGGGGGGGGTATTGATATGACTTGTATCATAGACTGTTGGAAAAATGTGGATCTAGGTTGGCTTGGCTCCATTGTACGTTACTTTGGTCACATTACAAGTGAAACCCTACCAAGACATGACAAGATGATGCCTTCAAGTTGGTAGATTTTCGGAATCATGATTCATATAGTTGTATATGGTCATATTATCTCATATATATCTTTTGACCAGAAAGACAAGATTTATCTATTCATTGTCATTTGTTTTATTCAGGAATTCCGACAGACACCCAAAACCACAAGTAACTCCTGTGGGGAAGAGGTCTCTATTCCTTTGTTGGTAGAACATTTGGAACATTGCATGAAGGTATGGTGTGACATTTTTTAATTGTCTTGTATGTGATAAGTTAGCATCAACTCAGTGCATGTGTGTCGCCTCAGCTTCTAACGAACTCTTACTACTGATGCACTGTCTCAACGGTAAAAGGGAGTACTTTTTTGGACAAAATCTAATTAATCTTACTGTACGCTCCCGATGCAGCACCTTTGACGTTCTTTTGCATATCTTTGTGTTTTCCTTCTGGGACATTATATTCTTTACATCGGTACATGGCCTCCATTTCTTAAAATATTGTATACTTGTCGGTTTAATCAAGTTTGAAATAAAAGAAGGCTTACATGTAAACCTTTTAACCTTTGGCCATGAAGGATAACATTCCTATCCGAAGTTGCAATATTGGACCCTATCTCCCGACCCTTCATACAGTTGACTCTATTTGGCCAATTTCTACTATTTTCCAAGCAACCCGCGGAGGCTGGTAGAATCTATGGTGTTAACCTGTATGTGTCAACCTGAGTGGTGAGTGCCTATGTGGTGATAGCCTGTGTGGTTGGGGAGCTTTGCCGCAATAGACTATGGCTGTTGGAGTGATAGCCTATGTGGTGGAAGACATTTGGAGTTTTAGCCTATTTATGGATGAGACCTCATATGTTGTGTAGGAACTCTTCCAGTTGGTGAGAACTTTGCAATCAACGATGGATGGTTTCCAGAGGGGACAAGCAGGTGTAAGAGCCATCCTCCGTGACATAAGAAGTATTGTCCAAATACTTGACACAATTTTTGATCCTGGATCGGCCATGCAGCTGGTAGAGGACCTGGTGGCTGCGGCCAAGCGTGAGGGTCATAGGATCTAGGAAGGCTGAAGATTATCAGGCGGCAGCGGAAATACTTCGTTTATATTGCCACGACCCTAACTTGAAGATTGCTATTCGTGAGATTTATTCCACGGACGCAACAAGGAAAATCACTAAGAGAGTAACGGGTATTTTGGGCTCAAGTCGGCATAGCCAGCCTAGTCAAAGTAGCACGGTGACATTACAACAGTCGCCGAGCTGTCCTTACCACTATCAACATCCGTATGAGCCGCGGAGGTTTAATAATAATAGGGGTGGTAGGAGGTGCTATGGGTTTGGAAGTGTTGACCACCTTATAGCGGATTGCCCAGTGCCCAGTGCGAAGGCGACAGTGCAGAGATAGAAATATCGGGTACCAATAAAAGAGGAAATGTAAAAAAGGACTAAAATTTGCATTTGTAACTGAATGACAATTTAGAAAGAAGAAATGTGAAGAAAGTTCGAAGTGTTTAGGGGGTAAGCGTATGACAATGCAGAAAGAAAAAAAAGCAAATGAGAAGAAAGTTTGAAATGTTTATATGTAAGCGTATAAGCAATACGGAAAGATGAAATGTGAGAAAAGACTGAAATATTTACTGTGCGTGAATATATCAGGACAGAAAGAGGAAATGTGAAGTTTTCGGTCAAAAATATTTGTTCTGTGACTTATAATATGTGGAATATTTGATGTGTGACGGACCGGACAGGATTTGTGAATAAAGTTTAAGTTGTCTAATGTATATTTGGACTGTGTCTTATAATGTATGGTTTAGTACATTAGGATAAGTGTTATTTTCTGGGTCCTTTTTGTCTTTGTTAAACTGTAGCGCCATGGAAAACACCAGGGGCTTTCCTGAGTTTTGTCCACAAAAACCTGTCTCACTCGCAGTCCTACTACACCTGCTGACCAGCTCAGCAATTCCAGGGAAGGTCCCTGGGACTTTCTTGTAAAGAACTCTCCACGCTTTGCGCCCAAAGGCACTGACCTTGCTAAAGTCTGTGAGATCTTTGAACTCATGTCTGAAACAGAAGAAGAGGGATCATATTTCATGACGCAGTCTGAATACAAGGGCACCTGCTCATCATGTAGTGGTACAGCATCTCTCCAACGAAACGATCTCCTCACCCATCTGAATTACCAAGATTTCAGCCTGTATGGCTACAGTGTGAATAAGGCACTGCAGGGTTATATCCAGCACCTAGAGGTTACACTTACTGGGGGAAAACGCTGTCAGGGATGTAGTAACAGGACTTTGGAGGTGTGTCCCGCTGATGTGACACGCAAGACTCATCAACATCAACCCACAACAACATAATTCTGCAAAATCAAAGGAGAGAAATGATACCTGGAGTGATAGTCGAAGACAACATCATCATTTCTGGCAAACAATACACCCTCACTGGAGCAATAAAGACTGCACCTGGCCACTTCAGTGCAGTTGTCAAATACTCTGGCATGTTCTGGGAGCTGGACGACATGCACCCAGAAAAAAAGATGTGCTAAGTCGATGGCCAATTTGACAGGAAAACAAAACCCATACCTGACCGAGAAGTCAGACGACATTCCAACATTCATTTATCATTCAGTAGAATGCATGAAGCCACTGACATATGTGTCACTGCTACCCAGGTACTGTCTTCCAGGCCAAACAAAGTCTACACTCAGTCACCCACCAAGGAAGTCACTGTCAAGTCTGCTACTCCAGCCAAGATGTCCACTCCGTCAGCTAGTACGCCCTTCAAAGTGGTCACTGTCAAGTCAGCTACTCCATCCAGCCAAGATGTCCACTCCATCAGCTAGTACTCCCTTCAACGTGGTCACTGTCGATGTCAAATCAGCTACTCCAGCCAAGATGTCCACTCCGTCAGCTAGTACTCCCGTCAAAGTGGTCACTGTCAAGTCAGCTACTCCAGCCAAGATGTCCACTCCGTCAGCTAGTACTCCCGTCAAAGTGGTCACTGTCAAGTCAGCTACTCCAGCCAAGATGTCCACTTCGTCACCTAGTACTCCCTTCAAAGTGGTCACTGTCAAGTCAGCTACTCCAGTCAAAGTGTTTACCCTCAAGACAGTACAGCCATATGCACTGCAGAAGTCAACTATGCCAACCAAGGTAGACACTTCACCGTTCACTACACCTGGTCAAGTGGCCAAGATAACCATTTGCTTCAGCTGCTAAGTTCTTCAATTCTGTTATGTGTGACAATAACGAGGTGGGCATGTTTTCAGCTGCTGACGACAACTTCACAGGAAAACCTTACACTTAAAAAGAAGTGAAGAAACTATCCAAGAAGGACTTGAAAAGTCAGTGTCGTCGGAAGAAATTGGATACGTCATTAAGTGCTTTGGCGATGATAAATCTCCTGTGTTTGTCTCTATTAATTTCACCAGCAGGAGATGAGAGCATCAAGTTCACCTGTAGACAAGACCTCTCTGAACAAGACAATATCACCTTCTCTGAACTAAATCCTGTGGCTATCTCAAGATCAACAGGTTGGACGAAAAAAACATGACTGTAGTTCCTCATATGAACGATCTGATGGTAACCGAGTATCTGGTTGGGAAGAACAGTGCTTTTGGGAAATCGTACAAGACACTCGAGCCATACAGAAAGTTTATGCAGGGATACGTACATAGTATTAAGTTTAACAACATGTCCAAGTTCCATCCATTTTGCATTGTACAAGAGAAGTGCCTATCATCACAAAGTACGGACCCCGAACAAGAGAAGTGGATGTATGTGATTTTAGACATCGAGGACGGGCACCCTTATGGAGGTTACTGTGTGTGTACTGGCGGGTGAGTTATACAACTTGTCTTGTTCAATGATTTGTGCTTTAAAAATTAGTTTTATTTACATACGTGAACATTCTTTGCAGTGTAACTCTGTGGTAGGAGGAGAAAGGAGGTTTTCTATGTGTTTAGAAACAAGTTGGTTGCAAAAAATTCCATGTTTACAGCATATCTAATTTTTCAAGCAAGGTGGCACCTGCTCCCATGCTGGAGCCCTGTGGTCAGTGACCTCATTTCAAGGGGAACTTCAAGACTTCCGATGACCCGTCTGCGACTGAGCGCCTATGTTATTGGACAGGACCAAGAGGTTAGTTAAAGTTAGTTAAAATCCTCCCACACCATAATTGATGTATAGGGCGGTGCCCATCTCCGTTTCATAGCCCTGGGGCCACACTGTGGTGCAATCACTGCAGCAGGGGGGGCTAGTCCACTGGCAGTGGAGTGTGTTTAACTTCCATACTGTTTCATAAGTATGTACCATTTTTATAAAGTCTTTGGTATGACTCAATGCGCCTCTTGTTCAGAGGTGCCCTACCTGGGACTAGAACCCCAGTCCTTCTGGTCCAAGTAATTTGAACCAGATGTGGCAGAGTAGCAAAGGCGCAGACCACTACACCACAGGGACACCCCACCAAGAGGTACATAGCTTTATTTCAACTTAATATTCATCATGATAGTGATTACAATTATAACTGTTACATCAGTTAATCATTATAACATCTATAGTGTTACATCAAATTGATGAATTCATGATAATATTGATACTTCCTATTCAGGGAGGGAGAAGATGCAGCATCTAAGAGGAGAGGAGGTCAAGTCTCCTGGGTCTACAGTAAAGACAGGTAGTTCTACTGACACTCTTAAAAATGGTGATTGAATGCCTGACATTGACTCACATGGACTACTGTAGCCCTGTCTGGTCATGCACTACAAAGAGAAATATCAAGTCCCTACAAATAGTGCAAAATAAGGCTTCACGTTTGCTTCAGTTGAAACCACTGTGGAAACCTGTACACACTAGACTATCATTGAACACAATGACTACTTTTAGAAGGATTGTCTTCACTAATGAACCTGTGTGTCTTGCGAGTAGACTGCTTTCTGTCAACAAGCAGCATACGCACAGAACACGATTTGCTTCAAAGCCAACTTTTAGAGTAGACAAACCTAGAACAAATGCATTGAAGAAGACATTTATGTACAGGGCTGTTTCAACGTGGAATCAGCTCCCGGTAGAGCTACAGACCACCCTTTCTGCTCGTACTTTTAAAGCCAGAATCTGTGAGCTCTTGTTATAAAGTGTAGAACTGATTCATAAGTAAAGTGGCATTGAATCGCAAATGATTTTACTCAATTAAGGAAGGACCTCTAATTTTAAGTAGATTCCTGAATCAATTTCAATTCGATAGTTTTTTAAATGACATGTAATCAGCTATCTGTAATTAATGTAAATATTAAATGTTATGTTGTTATCGTCAATGCATGTATTGTTATTTTGATGTTGTATTGTAAGATGTTAAGAAGTCCAGGAAGATTAGTGATGTGCCTTAGGGCACACCACTAATGGATTTTCTTCAATAAAGACAAAGACAAAGACATCCGGGTGTGTTACCCGTATCAGAGAGGGGGATGACAGGCAACTGTGGATAAAAGCAGGGCTCATTCCAGCAAGAGTGGGAAGTTGTACCACTACTGCCAGCCTTGTGCTAAGTTTAGACCCTACTTGTGTCATCAGCTGCACCCAGCGTCAATGTGTAAGTACAGTAGAATCCGCTTAACTGCACCACCCATTTGTCAGCGTTTTTGGTGCAATTATCCGGCTGGTGCAATTATGCGAAATGCCCAGCTGGACCGCACCACCATGGGCGAGGGGGTGTATTATTAGTCAGAAACACTAGCACAAGGAAAACAGACGAAATTATGCAGTTATTAACTTTATTTATTGACCCCTTGCTTAATATTCAAGCAGATCTACACGGGGCGCGAAAATCGTATATGCTAGCCAGAGAAGGTCCAGTCAGCCAGAGAAGCTCCGGAGCTTCTCTGGCTGACTGGAGCTTCTCTGGCTGACTGGAGCTTCTCTGGCTAGCATATACGATTTTCGCGCCCAATGTAGATCTGCTTGGAGTTAACCCTTGCTGAAAATAAAGAAATGACTACGACGACTACGAACCTGTTTTGATATTGCATTCTTTCATTTTTCCCTGCGATCTACCGCATTACAACACACGTAATGTTACAGGGGAGGCATTCTGAAACATCGTCATGCCACTCATAGGAAAACAGTTTCTGTGTTACATTACGTAGCGTGCAGTTGTCGATTTACGTAAATCATGTACCGCCATGAAACTAGAAACTGAAATTAAAACTTGGTTACTGATTACGGGTGACCCGCCCGGGACCTCCAATCAACGTAACTGTCAATGGAGACCGCCTTCTTTTGCTACTCAAAACAGTTTTAAACATATTGGCGGTATTGCGCCTTTACACCGGCAGGTATCGGCTCATTTGTACCGCGTTTGCCGATTTTAGCGAACCTTTTCAGTTAACTTGTCGAGGATTTTTGAAAAAAATTGGTGCAGTTATCCGGCATTGGCGACCATGCGCGGTGCAGATATGCGGAGTCACTAACAATGCAGTGAATGGGAACCGGTTTTGGATATTGGGATTCGGTGCAATTAAACGGAAGGTGCGTTTATCCGAGGTGCAATTAAGTGGCTTCTACTGTACAAGGATCCAGAATATAGAATACAGGGCAAAGCAGAAGACCGTCGAGAAGAACGAGGCATGACTAGACATAATGAATAGGGATACATTTGATCGAGACAACATGAGGGAATTTATTCACAACAAACTTGCAAAACAGTTACATGAGAAGGGGGGAGACTGCTCAAATGCCCATTATGAACCCGCCCGATTATCTTTTGCCAATCAGCCCTTCCTCTCCGATTTCTCTGGCGACCACGCATTACACAGTCACACGACGCAAAATGGCCTTACGAGTACTGACTTTTATACTCCTGTTAGGTCAACTCATGATGATAGGATATTGCATGTTCAAAGCCGTTACACGCCACTAGTTGCTGTTAGACATGTTCCGTTTTCTAGGTAGTTTGGAGTTTTCAGCATATCTGCAGAGTGAGTAAACTAACACATACTATCATAGATGAGGATAAAAGAAGTCTATTTTATAAAGGTTCAATCATTTTTTAGTATACATCTACACTTCTATGACAAAGTATAACTTACCATCAGCCATTTTCTGTCAACAGTGGACTGAGAGGCGGGCCAAATAGTCCAAATTTTATCATGCTAATTCTTATCAGAAATAATTCTATAATTCTTTCTGACAATACTTGGATGTTATGGTTTCGTGCTTATTGTGTTATTAAACTGTACTTTGATGTAGGTTAGGGGAGGCCTGCAGCCACATAGCTGTCCTGCTCTTCACAATAGAGGCCTCTACCAGCCTGCAAGAGAATCGCCCTGCATCTACCAGCAAGAAGGCTGTGTGGAACAAGTAATACAAAGAGAAGGTACATCATGAATGTCCTTATCTGGAATTGAAAGATTTTCAATGCTAAAATTTTTTACCTGGATTAATATTAGGACTGAGGTAAGTTGAAAAACCATCTATGTTTAAAGTGTAATTCTATATTTCATGCAATAAATACATGCAAATAGTAAGATAACAGATTCCGTAATAAGAAATCTGTGTATAGTATAAAGTGTGTTGTACATTTTGTTTGTACTGTATCAAAATATAAATATCTATTTCAGGTGACACCTCAGATTGCGAAGGTCCCTTCCCACACCCAGTCCATGGCGTCCAGAGTAAGAGGAAGCTCAAGCAGCGACATGACGTTCCGGCATTCACTGACCATGAAGCCGCCGCTGCATTTGCAGAGCTAAGGAGAATCTACACAACTGCTGGCGCCGACTTGAAGAAAGACGATGACACAGACACAGCAAGTGTGACAAAACGAAATCAGAAACTTTGCCACTAATTGATACATTACTGTCGTACATGTAGGTGCATCTCCTGATGGAATAAAACAGTGTTCTTGCCATGGAAATCAAGTGCCCGTACAAGTACATCCATCCTGCTGCAGATTTGTTTTTGTCAGATCCATACTACTGTTTAGATAAGGATGGTACGCTAAAGACAGGACACAGATATTACACCCAAGTTCAGACATGTGATCTTGTAGTGTGGACTAATGCAGGTATTGTAGTGGTAAATGTTCCCAGGGACCACTCACTGTTAAACGTAATGTTGTCTACATGTGTCCAATTTGTAAAGTCCAGCCTTATTCCTGAGATATTGACCCACAAGTTACAGAGTGGAGACTCTGGGATAGATGTGACTTTGCAGGAAGATGATGACCCAAACAGACGTTACTGTACTTGTCAGAAACCAGCTTATGGTAGGATGATAAGATGCGTAACAATAAGTGTGAGCCGGAATGGTTCCATTACAAATGTGTTGGCATGAAGAGAAAACCAAGGGGCCTTTGGTTCTGTCCCAGGTGTGAATGCTAAACCTTTTGGAACAATTTGAATAATAGCTATTGAACATACCAACTACAAATATCAGCTTTAACAATGGAGCTATGTATCAATGTAAGTACATGTATAAATACTACTTAATTAGCTTTGGTAGGAAGCAAGAGCCATTGGCAAGGTTTGGCTAAGGAGTTGGAAATTCTTGAATTCTGGAATATCTACAGATAGTCATATTCTTTTTTTTATCCGTAAACTGTACTTGTTATTTTGTTTTGTTGTGACTTGTTCTTAGCCAAGTGTGGCAGAGATGTTCAATAAAGGTCTCCATTCATTCATCCATATTAAAGCATTTCGCATCCTTTCTACTAGTACTTGAGCTGCCATATACTCTCCAAGCAGAGGTTGGTGGGGACGATCGCGGCCGTTTTATCATATTCCCCGTTTTTCGTCCCCTATCCCCGCCGCCTGATAAAATGGTCACGATCTTCCCCACCAATCTCTGTTTGGAGAGTACTGCCATAGACAGCTCACCGCGTGGGTGGCGACCTAAAGGAATCCAAGGCCATAAACACACACAAATGAGGAGCCCCTAATGGAATGGTTTCCGGGTAAGTTGAAAAGACTCGGTCTGATGACGGTCAATAAACATACAGACATCGATTTCAAAACCTTTTAGAGAACAGGCGAAAATCAGTGCGCGCGCAGATGTCATCCATAAAATTAACCTGGTGTGGCCTAACATAGGGTAACACAAAAAGATGAGTTGCTCCATCAAAAAAATTGGTATCACTTGTCGAAATTGCCACGAACATGGCAGATCGAATCATGAGTAGGGGTTACGAAAATAAACCCACAACCGTAGAAGTTTTGGTGATTCCTATTGTTGCTGCTGACTCAAAATGTTCTATGCACTTACATGTTATGTTTGTTACAGAAAAAGGTCACTGACTTGACAAAAGTGAAGCTACAGAACATCCGTTATTACATAGATGGACTGAAAGATGAGATCACGAAGCTTCACTTCTGCTATGTAGAGCGTAAATACTTTGTAAATATATGAATCTTACATCTTGTTCAGACAATGTAGGATTGTGGTTCGGGGGTGTCCCGTCAATTTCAACACCCTATAAGTCGATTGGCACCATCTTGTCTGTTTTGTGAAAGTCTGGTGGCAAGATACTGTTGTTTATTTCGTGACGTCACGACATAATTTGCATCAGAATAGAGCGGCGGGATTACATTACACCTGAGAAAGTCTTTCATTTCGTCTGTGACACTAATCCAGTCGACAATACTAGTACCAAGTTATAGTCAAGTCAAGTCAAGTTTATTGCACAACAATTGCATCAGGTACAATGTACGGCAAATAACATGGAATATTAACAACTACGGACTATCTATACTAGTGCACTAACCTAACATCATTACTCGATACATAAGATAATGGCGTGATATATTTCACGTTATGGCACGGCTTCTCTTTTGAATACATCTGTGAAAATCATCCATTCGATTCAAGACTACGACGTGTCGAACCGCGACAAGACCAAGCAAAAACGGCAGAACAGGGGCAGGACAAGTTGCTTGGTTGGGGTGGCGGGGTCGCGAAGAAAAATGCAGCAGCGGCGGCCGAGAGTGCATCCAACTTGAATAAAATGACCGTCAACTTGCAGGCCGCTGTGGTTGTGGCGGAGACAGCCAACGCAACCGCCGCGAAGGCTACGGAACAGGCCGCAGGTGAGATGAAGAGGCTGATCAACGATCTCCAGGCCGAAGTTGACAGCCTCCGCTGGGCCATGGGAAAAGGCGACCGCCTTGGAGGAGGCAGAGGGCAGAGCAAACCGCGGCGGGAGTCAACGCTCAGGCCGCCGTGGACCGCATGGAACTGGAGAAGCAGCTCCAGGCCGCCAAGGAGAAGGTGCGGGAGATGCACAAAGAGTTGAGTGTACATCCGCGCCCCAAGCTGCCCAAGATCGACCACAACCAGCTCTGCGACCCAGTCGGCGGAGAGAACATCCTGGGGAGTGGGGGCTTCGGCCGAGTCTTCTTGCAGACCTTTGCAGATTGTAAGTGCATGGGCTTTCATATTCCAATATTCAATGCGTCCAATACTTCTGATGAAATAGTTTTAAATGAAAATGTTTGCAAAGGATCATAATCTCATTTGTGTTTTTCATGATCAAACAGGCCTTGAATGTACGTTATCTTTCGGAACTTCGATGAAATTCCTCCCGAGCTTAATCACTCTGTTGGGTTAAGGCAGCCCAGGCTCGAAAATTCGTGTTCGAGTTCGGCCGCGTGCCTGGTCAGCGGCGCGGCCGAACTCGAACACTGTTCGAAATGTTCCACTACGGAGCATTTCGGGGAGCACAAGGTCTATTACACAACACAATCATATATATCATCTCAGGTGTACGTATAAGTACAAAATTGTTTTATAGGCTAGGATTCGGATTGTATTACATTCTAAATGTTTCAATCAAATGATTTGGAAGTTGTCTCCTCCAAAAATGTTGCATGAGCCGAGCCGAGCCGAGTCCTACTAGCGCTGTTTTGACGGAGGTGTTCCAAATAGAATGGGAAGTTCTATATGTTCGATATGGTGTTCGAATGGAACGGCCGTTACGTCACAGGTGTTGGATTACGCGGGAGACAACGACCTGCTTGTGTGGGATTTGGGTTATGACTTTTACGCAATTACGCGCAGCTCAAAACAACAGAATTCAGCTTTTGAGTAATCAAATGTAACTTATTATCGCTTTCTTATCAAAATTGTCCGAGGCTATTTTGCATAGATTTTATCTATTTTTAACTGGGGCGAATTTTCAATAAAAGATGACTCCAAAATAGCTGTTTCTGATGTTTCTGACCCAAAAAACAATGTTATCGTCATTTTAAACAAAATAGCCTCGGACAAAAATAATTTGTATGGGGTTAGCTCTTTCCTTGCAAAATATTATGATGAAAGGTGATGTTACCGCCTGCGCGCATAAATCCATAAAATACACGTTTTTTAAAACCAAAATGTGTATTTCTGACCCAAAATCTAGCAGTAGAAAAACTTAAGTCAACTTTATTCTATGTGTTTTAAGTAGTTCTAAAACTGTGTGAAGTTTCATCGTGGTGCGACAAGGCTATCGATAGTTACAGAGTATTATCATATATGTACAGAATAATACTTCCTGGGCCGCCTTAACCCAACTGAGCAGTCATTTAAAATTCAATTTCAAGGTGGAACGTTATCGTTACGTAAAGAGTAATTGGCCTCTTTCATTCTACGTACGACTCAATTAAAACTGAATGGTAAAGATCATGCTTGAATCTGTCAGATTGCGTCTGGAAGCTTTGGAATAGAGCATAGAGTGGCTGTGCCTGGCCGATCCATGTAAGTTCTCCTTTATACAAATGTCAATCTAGCTACGACGACTAAGGGACATTTGTATCAATCGAAAATGTGTTAGCAATCGATAGGTATAAGTAGAAGTAAAGATACAATTAACATGTCCTTGGTTGGCAGGGCTTGTGTTGGTCTTTCCCCTCCAGTGTATAGCACATACAATAATCCACTCACGTGCATGGGTAGGCGCCAAGCACTTCTTTTGTGTCATAATCATTGGTCTTTTGACATTACGTAAACTGTGTCGTCATGTACTAATTATCTCTTTTGTTCTGTAACCACACGTGTAATATGTTTATCTAATTACGACTAATGATAATATTCGGCATGTGGACGGGTGTTGTGAAGCCGAAATCCAAGGTAAATTTCGGGCCCCCTGGTATGTGACCTTGGAACTGCAGCAGAACTTCCGTTTTTGTATCTTTTGACCTGGGCGTGCTATGGCCTTGATTTTTGGGTTGCAGATAGCCTGTGATGTAATCAAGAAGTGGTGTTCGTGTAGGCCCCCTAGCTAGCAGCTTGCGCTGGAACTGCAGCGGCGTTATTGTGAAAATCTTCTTAGCAGAATAACTGAACCACGCATTTCCATGATATTTAGTATGCGGGTAGCTTTGACAGAGATGTACACAATGACGTGCAAATTGTCACTTGAAAGTTCATCTGTGTTGGTAGAAGTAGAATCATGTGCTTTTAAAGTTGGTTATTTGAATGCCAACACACAATATATGTATATATTGTATTTCTAGGCCCCATTAACTTTATTAGTTTGATCATACTATCAGTTGAAAAAAGGAATTAACATTGCCCTGCTTACTGCGTTGAAGTTGACAATTTGGTTGCAGTAAATTATTATCTTCGCCGAGTACTATAGTACTCGGGGTAGATTATGTTTTCGGTTGAGCCAGCTGTTTGGTGGGTCTGTATGTATGTCAAGAGCATAACTCAAGAACCCTTTGATGAATCTTTATGATTTTTGGTAGGTGTGTAGTGGTTGTGCAAAGGAAGGTCAAGTTCAAAAATGGTTTACCATGCGTTTTTCAACAGTACTGCAGCGGACTTTTAATTTCCTTGCGTTTGTATGTAGGCAAAAAAAGTGACGGAAACGTTGATGGATCTTCATGATTTTTTGCAGGTGTGTAGATGTTCTAGACACGGAGGTCAAGTTCAAAAATGGTTCTCCTGGCATTTTCCGTCGGTACTGCAGCGGGCTTTGTGTGGATGTGTATTTTCTTGTGGACAACATAACTCAAGAAGCTGTTGATGGATCTGTATGATATTTAGTGGATGGGTAGGGTTTACGAAAAGGAAGGTCAAGTTCGATAATCGGCCTTCTAGCGAGTACCTAAGGTACTGCAGCGGAGCTTCAAAATTTACTGGCATATTTTCTGAAAGTGCTATGGTCATGATATTTGTGTGGTAGATAGTTCATGCTACAAGACGTAAGTTCTGTAAGTTTGGGCCCCCTAGCGGCTTGTTCAGAACTGCAGTGGGTGTTTTTGTTTTGACATTCGGACACGTATTACTTGAGATGGGGTGAAGAGATTGTCGTGAAGTTTTGTATGTAGAGAGCTCAGATGGTGCTTTGCACAATCGATGTCTAATTATAGAAAACGGGCTAATCTGCATAATTAGTAAGGATAATTGTAAATCCATTACATTCCATAATGGGGCATGTGACAGGGTTCCCGAAACAGGCCAGCAGAAGGCCTTGCCTAGAAGCATAAATAAACAGATGGGGTACATAAATAAACAAATGGGGCAGTCTCACTACAATTCAAGCAGACGTGTGGGTCCGGTTGGTTTTTAAAGTGTTCAGTTTCGGCATTTTTGTCCAACACACGGGTTGAGACATAACGGAAAGGGAAGAAAATAGAAAGCCTAACAAAACACCTAAAACATGTGAATAACCAGCCGGACCCACTCCTCTGCTCAGAGAGTACACTGCACCAAAACTGCACCACTGCTAGGTATTACCTAGCACCGTATGGAAAAGTAACATGTACTATGTCTTGCAAAATGTGTATGATATGGAATAAAGATTTATTCTATTCATATATATTGACTGTACCATTTAATTATACATTTCAATTTTTTTGATGACCAGTTATAACATATATCATCACACTATACACATATACTAGTCCTGTACCACCAAATAATTTTTATCCCTATCTAGACTGGACTCATCCCCCCCCCCCCTCCATCATAACTTTCAAACGGTATGGTGTATGATCAAGTTTGCAGGGGGTGATAAGCATGTAAATATTAATCACTCTCCACAATAAGCCTTGATTATTTGGCGAAGATAATGTGTTCGTGGAACTCTAGTTAGTGTTTACTTTTGCCGTTTTAGACTGATAACGTCCTTCTGAGGAGGGGATCGGACTAGCGGCTCACAGCCAAGCTGATCGATTTTGGCTACGCCTCCTGGATAGAGAACCCCATAGGCTCCCATTGTGGTGAGGGGGCTAGTAACCACATCGCCCCGGAGGTCCGAAAGGGCGAAGTGGTGACGACCGCCACCGACGTGTACAGCATGGGCAGACTTCTGGAGGATATATGCCGCGTCTGCAAGCCGGTCTCCAGTCTGTCCAGTATCATAAGGACGGCCACCAAGGCTAAGCCGAACAACGGGCAGTCATTGGATTTGAAGTCATGATCCAAGGGCAGAAGACTGACCTAACAATTGAAGTACGTATACATAAGTGTACTTCACTATTCTTCCTGGTGTCTCATAACATACACATTGCATTGGGCACCGGTACAGGAAGGACCTACGGAAGTCTCTGTCGCAGATGTTGTTCTTGATGGTTTGGGTGTTTTGAAATCATTCCGTTTTGCCGGTCTCGTGCTGTGTGTTGGCTAGATACTAGATATAGCTTATTGTTGAAAGTGGATGGTTGTTTTAAAAATAGTATTCAACTTGCCAAGGTGAGATGGATGGTGTCAGTCTCAACGAGGAGACAAGACCTCCACTCTCGTCGTTGGAAAATCTAGAAGAATATGACCACACTCCATTTAAAAGAAAAAATGTAGGGTCCTCTGCCCGCCACAAGCAGGAAAACTTACCTAAATATGACCACTTTCCAGCTAAAAGAACAAATGTAGCATCCTCTGCCCATCACAAGCAGGAAAACACACCTAAACTAAAAGTAGCTTTAAAGGACACATTGAATGCTGTTTCAGGAATGGACAAAGGCCCAAAGTCAGGACAAGTTAGTGATGAAAAGCACATGGTACAAGAAGCAAACCACAGTTTTTATGTTAAAAGAAATGACCATGAGAAAACTACAAGATATCAAGTCTCGTTGGCAAAATGCCTTGTTGAAAAAAAAAAGAAATCAAGTACCAAGTGAAAAAAACACTATTACGATCAACAGAATTGATTGAAAAGGATAGGGATGTTCAAGTCACCAAGAAAAACTGTACCAAATGAAGTATGAGAGCTTCATGTGATTCTGAAATTATGGGTAAAAAACAAGAGTTTGAACTGAAACAAGTTGATGCCAAGGAAAAGCTCACCCTCAGAATGGCACGTAACCACCTCTGATCTGCTATATCAAGGATTTTTTTTTTATTTGCCTCACTGTCATTTGCCAGTTTCTGAGCCACAGCGTACTGTCGAAAGCACAAACGAGTTGTATATTATTTTTGTTCTATTACTGTGTCAGCTTAATGTGTCTGTCCTTCCATGTTCTTATAAGTTTTGCAAAGTTTGCAGCTCTGAGCCCAATTCTTTTCTTTATTTCCACACTGACATAATTTCCTTTGCTTGCTGTGGTAAGTAAACTGTGTTACTTCTTAGCCTTAATTCATATTTGTCTCTTTCTGTAACTGTTGTTTCGTTTTGCTGGACCTGAACATGATCATGAGGGCCTGAATTCATTTCATTTCCTGTATTTATTTTTACAGGGAAATTATAAAACTGGAATTGGACCTAATTAAGCCAAACCAGCATTACCCCTAGTCATTGCAAGATTTCAGGCATATAGACCAATACTTATCAGACTTTTCACTCTGGCCTTCACAATAATTCTAACATTTTCTGAACAGGAAGAAATTGTTGAAGTCTAAATACTGTATATAATCAAGGATTTGGCCTCCTTCGCACCATCCCTCCATGCTGTAACATTTTTCTGGGGAGATCCCTGACACTGTGGTTAACATTGAGAGACGGCGGGCGTTCGTGGATGGCGTAGTCACGTTAACTTAGAGGATGTTTACTTTGCTGACGAGACTGGGTTCAACTTCCAGACGGATCGAAGGAACCAGGGGCGAGCACCTGAGGGGCACGTTTTGCCGCAGTTGGCGTTCCACAACCCCGGGCAAAAATGGTCGGCCCTGGCAACCGTGGGTTGGGACGGACTGGTCAACGTTCTCCCAATCCACAGAAACTTGAACCGAGAAGTCTGCAATAAATGTTTCCGACTTTACAAGGCACCATTTATGAAAAGGGTCAGTACCTCGTAATGGACAATGCCAGCATACACAATGAGGGGGACTTACAGGCTATATTGGGACCGCTAGGTATTACACTGGTTAAACTCCCGCCCTACAACTTCGACTTTAATCCCATTGAACGTGTGGTGTTTGGGCTCGTGAAATCACGTCTACAGCGCAAACCGGGTGCCATCGTTCAAACCCCAGCTTTGATCATCGTGGACGGCTTTTTGACCCTCACAGAGCATACAATTAGGAACTTATACCGGAGGTGCTGGCGAGCGGCCGCAGGACATGACTCAATGTAAGTATTAGTTTCTTGTGCTTTCATAATCCAAAAAGGGAATCGTACTTAAAATGATTGTGTGTTTGCGTGTTTAAATATGGTAATAAAAGAATTGCGGAAGACGTGAATGTTAAACCGGCACATAAATCGTTTGTTTCCGAAATTGTGTACACTAGATAATCTGCATGCCGGTGACCCCCTCCATGGCAATACCAGTCTGGGAGATGTAGGATCCGTACTGAATATTCACTAATATATACCCGTTTTGTGTACGGACGACAACAAGTGCGAAAGCGTTATCACTCTTCATTGAAACATCTGCTCATGAATTGACGTTAATTGCTATTGAGTTGACACTTTCTTTTGCTTTCCTTTTTTAGAACAGGATGGCACCAGACCACCCTTATACAGAAGTTACTTTCATACTGGCTAGCCGGGCTTTTTTTCCGACTGCATGGCAGTCCTGTTACAGTCGGTTTCTATTATACATGTACTAGTTTTCCAAGCAGGGAATCTTGATGGTGGCAGTGGCCACCAAATATTGATTGGAACCTTTATCTTACAATTTAATAAAACCTGTTTGTTCTTTTCAGATGAGGACAAAGAAGAAAGGCCAGCTAAGAAGACAAAGAAGTCCAGTAAGCCACCCGAACTTGCTGCCACAATACAACCACAGTTATACATAATTTTATCACTTCACACCGATTGGAGTGTTTCCTACATAAAGAAAAAGAACACTTTTTTGTTAGCATTTTTACTGTTATGTGGTACTGGAATTGGTTTGAAATAGAATACAGTATAGTTGCCCAGATCAGTCAGGCGTTCCGTTGTGCTTGTTTTGAAGACCTGCATATCAAAACAGAGAACAATGCCACCATCAGTATTTAACTAACACGTTTTGTATCCTTTCAGCAAAGAGCAAGCCTTCGGCGGGAAAATCAAAAGAGAGCAAGGTAAGAAAATCGGTTAATTACAATGTCTATCTTCTTGTACATATATAATGTTATTTATTGTAATAATGTATCGTATTGTATGATCAATTATATATTTGTAATGGTCTTACATATCCAAAACTTGTCATTCCTGTTATTAAATAGATTTTAACTATCTTTTTCAATCCAAGATGTTCGAGACTACAAACCAAGTTAAGGCGAGGAGGGAGCGGGGACGCGCGAAAGCCCAAGCCGAGGCGACACGCCTTATCAAGCAGGAACGGACCAAGGTTTTTGAGATCTGTCAAGCCAAATTCATTTTATTAGAAACAACCATTAGAAATAGGCACACATAGATCGAACAACGCCAATGAACCGATCAACGCCAACGGATCGCACAATGCCAACGGACCGAACAACGGCAACGGATCGAACAACGCCAACGGACCGAACAACGCCAACGGACCGAACAACGCCAACGGATCGAACAACGGCAACGGACCGAACAACGGCAACGGATCGAACAACGCCAACGGACCGACCAACGGCAACGGATCGAACAACGGCAACGGACCGAACAACGCCTACCGACCGGCTCAATTGTCAGAAGATGCGGTAAGGGTAAAGCCCGATTTACACTTGTTCGATGAAACTGTAGTACTACACATGGTAGTCTACTACTGTTACAGTAGTAGACTTCAGATTCGCGTCAACTTAACACTCAACGACAGGAAGCCTAGCAGGACTACTGCTGTTCCTGATTGCCATAAAACAGTGGTGACCTATTGTGACCTTTGAAAAATCGCGGGAGGGAATTTGAGCATGTTTTTTTATTTGTGAAAAAGTAGGGGTTTATCTCCTGCGAAATACCAAGGAAAAGGGCCTGACAGCTCGGTTGTACTGTGAGAACTAGAGAATGACCGCAGATGACCCGAAATGGAACACGCGATCAGTTCGAATCACGTCAGATCGAACATGGTTGGAAATGTCCAGATTGGTGGGCATCTTAATACAGGAGAGAACTTGGGGGTACGGTATATAATTATCTTGTATAGTGTGAGTATTCGTCCTGGTTTTTGAATATTCCGTTTTGCAGGTCTGTCTGCCAAAGGTACAAACTTATTCCTCACCTATCCAGACGGCAATACATGCTGACACTCGTGAACCATATAGCACTGTCCTAATTTGCATAGATGGGAACTTTCCCATGCTTAAGTAATAATAATGATTTTTATTGCACAACAATTGTACAAGGTACAAAGTATTGCATCCACTGGTACATACTTTTCAGATAAAATTCTATTAGGCTAACCAATCGATCTATCTAACACAATATGATGTAGTACTATGGGAAGATAATGGGATTTTACAATCAATGGAGGATTTTCTAACATCTAGACATTCTTTGATATATTTTCCAATGTATACCATGCAGGAGTTGTCACAAAGTCATTATGTACTTGAATTTGCTATTTAAGTCCATTGAGATAAATCCTGGTAAATACGACGATAGTATTAAGTAGAGTGAATTACGTATATATCCAAATATTTATAACAAAACAATGACAACTCTGATTAAGACATTTCTACTAAGTTTTCATTGGTTTGTCACACAGACATCGAGAACAAACTAGTTGCCCTCCACTTCATGTGGAAGGACATCGTGGCCTGTTTTGACCGTCGCCACGAGGGGCATGAAGACGCCAAAAGGTATGAGCTACCATAGCAGCTGATCTCAATGTCTTGCAATACTGATGTCTCAGGTCTTTGCATTAGTGCCAAAATGTAGGAATACACTTTTTAGTGATACATGTACGATAAGAAATTAAACTAACTTAATAAGATAAAAGTGTAAAAGGCATAAAAAGAAGCAATTCTTTTATATGGCTCAGAATCTTGGGTTTTGAATAGACACGCTCCAGAAAACTCAACTGCACTTACACGAAGATGCTTTGTGTGATCAGATAGTACAACACACCATGGTGGAAGCACGCTACAAACAAGCAGTTATCAGGATCATTGCCAAATGTCACCACAGTGGTGAAACGTCGCCGGCTGAGTCTCGCGGGTCACGTGGTACGCAGTAGTGAACCAGCGCCACCCGGAATGACACTAAGTGTGGACACTGTGACATCGGTGTGAAGTGGCTTTGATTTGGGCTAGACGGTTTTCTCTCCCTGATCGAGGATATTTCACGTTATACTGATGTCCTTGATTTCAACGATGTTAACTTATAAACGATAGTAAGAAAAAGAATACATGGGGATGCCTTGGCAAGAAAATGAATATGAAAGAATGCGATAAATTGTCGTCTGTCAAGCTCGGCTACGGCACTCCAGCGGACACAACAGGTAATGCGATATCCGTCCTCCTAATCCTTTGATATATTGGAAGTGGTGTGCCCAGCGGACTGTGAACATTGCGTC
Organism: Branchiostoma lanceolatum; assembly: GCF_035083965.1. Lineage (NCBI taxonomy): Eukaryota > Metazoa > Chordata > Leptocardii > Amphioxiformes > Branchiostomatidae > Branchiostoma > Branchiostoma lanceolatum. Next base: position 17,310,262 of record NC_089731.1, read on the forward strand.
ATTTCCATCGCACTGTACTCACGTGCACTCAGCATATGAAGGTATCAGTCAAAGTTATGGACCGCCGTTGCTACGGCAATGGCGCCGGGAGTCTGAAGCGGCGTCTCTGATCTGAACAAACGATGATACCAGTGTTCTTCGCTCCAAAGTGTTTGTTTCTCAAAAGCAACATTACCAAACCAAAAATTAAAAATAAGTATTTTGTCACTTAAAATGATTATGTAAATACAAACAGCCCTAACCATCCGTCATGTTGTTCAAATTAGGACCCACATCATGCATGACAAAACATGTTCCGTACGTCATTCTCCGTGACATGCCCCGTGACAATGGTAGTGAAAATTGATATGCATTCTGGTTCAATGGAAGTGCATATATTTGATCACACTGTCACGAACCGTGTTTCTCTGACCCACAGCATCACCATATTCCCAGATCCTTCAAGGAGAAAGTACAGACTACACTAACATTGCATGTTCCAATTGTTCAGATACAACATAAACAAAGTGATGACGTAGATGATCGTGATAAACCGAACAGCGACATGGGAGACGGACCATTGAAAGCTCAATTGAAAACATTTCATCACCAGGAGGAACTTACTTGAGATGCAGACGTCGTCATATTCATTTGCACACATAGCATTTAATCGTGCCATCCATCAAATAACCTACAAACATACCAAAATCATGACTATCCGTCTACCCCTTCTTAAGTTACAGCCTGTTGAATATTTTACCTAAAACACCCATTTAGATCCACAACAAGCCGCTAGCGGGCCCATACCTAACCATAGATGCTCAATCAAGGGGTAACAGTGCGATTTCTTTCACTACTGCACATGACGACATCTCTTCTGTGACCAGAACGACGGCAACTGCACCGGAAAGGTTAGACAGTGATCATGTCAAAGGGCATTTTGTCGGTAAGTTGTACCGACTCATATAGTAAGCTAGTTTAACATTGGTTTAGAATTAATTATGAACAAAGTGTTTTGATATGGTGGACTAATATTGGATCATAATGTATTTTTTTGGAAACTTCGAGATACCGGTCGACAGAATGGTGTCTTCCACACTGGAGGGCTAGGCGGCTTGGCAGCCAGCTAAACCCCGGACATTTAGAGGAACTCAAAGAGAAGTTCAAAGCGACGTCTGAAACGTTTGTTTTTTTCGTCACTCTTGAGGCCTTCCTACAACACGAAGTGGTAAACTTACGAAGTTGTCGGGGGCAATCACACCCGTCTGGCCCTGCAACACTTTCGCCAGGAGCAGCCGAACAACAACACCTCCCAGGCATTAAGGTACATCAATTAATTATTGCGAGCTGACAGCGTGGCTAGGAGGGCTAGCAATGCCAACGTCCACCTACCCAGACAATTATGAAGGCCCGTGCAAAGAAACATGTTGTGTGTAAACTGCTAAGAAAAACAGACCGAACAGTGTTTGTACTTGTAAATCATTTTTATGTTTTCCTCAGACGGACCCAGGTACGCCTGGCCATGTCGCCATACAAGGTGTTGGCAGCCTTAATAGAGTTTATCGCGAGATGGGAGGAGGGGGTGTTGTCAGTCAAGGTCATCTGGCAAGCGACACAACCTCAAAGGCTACCATTTCCGATTTTTTTCACAGAAGGGATGAGAACGACAAAGTCCAGAAAAGTCGTCAGCGGAGAATTGCAATATGTATTCGAAAAGGTATCAGAAACTCATTTGCCATTGCTACAGAAAATTATTTATCTCAAACAGTGGGTAACGTTTTACTCCGGTGTTACATGCATATTCCTTTCAATGGCTTCAATACCATGGATATCACAAGTAACCCTGTCTGTTCTAGTAAATTTACCGCGAAACCACACCAGCTTCGCATGCTATGCGCGCCGCGGCTGATTATATTAAACTGTTTCAAGCTATTCAGTGGGAGTGCGGCTACTGCACTTAATGGCAGGGTTCCACTCTATAATATTAGATAGTTCTAGGAAAAATATGTAAACCAATATTGCCTTCCAACATCTGCATTTGCTATAAGTACTGATAAAGGCGGAAAAAGAGATGACCGCTGAGGACCATGCAATCTCTCGTACGGGATCGTTGGCGGTCATGGAGAACAAGAAGTACGGAACGGCTGTACCACTGGTCAAACGTAATGAGTATAGTGACCATAGTGGTCAAGGTCTTCATGCATAAAATAGTTTTATTTTCAACTTTTTAATTGCCCTGTCCCTGAACGTTATTCACATAGATACAAAATTTACAATGTCAATACAGATGGCATTTCCTTGGTACCTTTCGGTTCGATACATTACATTCTATGCTTATAGAATTTTCTGATCTCTGTGTAAGTTTTGACAAAAAATAAACTCTATTCAAACATTCTATTTTCTATTATAGCATCCTGGACTTGAATGTGGAATACCCAAGCCGATCTACTATTGGCAAGAGTGTCCATGCATACACCGCTGCCTTTAAATTCTAATGTTAGTTATCAAATATTTGCGATGATGAGATTAACGACAGAATCTACTTGCTTTACAATTAAGAAATCAAGTACCCTACACAAGGAAGGTACTGGACGCTTATAAGGACCTCAACTGCCAAGGTCTTCAATCAAGCTAGACGTTGACAAGGCATGGGGACTACAAATATTTCAGCAGGATTTACGGCTTACAGGAAACTCACTCCATACCTGTAAATGAGGGGCAATTAGAAACTGATGTGGGGGGGGGGGGTTCTTTTAATTATGGTTCAAGTAACAGTAGGGTTTAATGATTTTTTTTCAAAGAAAATGTTCCATTTACTGTCATTAGACAATGAGTGATAATTTAGGACGATAGATGATATTTGAAATTACTGTAGATTTGTTTCATTTTTGTGTAGCAAATAATTATGCCCCAAATACAGATAATTCATCCTTCTTTGCCGACCTCGAAAATAATTAACAGGATTTTACAACATCTGGTATATGTACTATAATAGTGGGGATTTCAAAACCCAAGACCAATGCTCAAACTAGAACGTATCGATGCATAAAGACATTCAACAACTTGCCTCCCCATGTGACAGCCGGACGCTTTCACACATTTGAAGAGAACATCAAAACATGGAGTAAAAACTACAAGCACATGCGTTTGAACACATGGTGGTGATTGGCAATTTCAACTAGGTGTACAGTTCCAACCGACACCCAGAACACAAAGATAATGCGCCCAGCCTACACGATACAGTCCACTGGTATGTAGAACCACTCAAAAACTACAATAACACAATAAAATGCCTCCTTTTAAAGTTCAGTGCAATGTCTATGTCACATTTACAGGTATAAAAACGGCCTCCGGGGCTCATGTGGACACTATCGGCGGCTTGGCACAATATGGCCACCTCCCTCAAGTAGACCTAGTTCATTTGGAGTTGGGATGTAAGGACATATGTTTTATGCCAAATGACCCAAAAACTACGGCGCTGAGGGTCATTAACATGGCCACGCTAGTTAGAAGGAGAACGGGGCTCGCCTTGTTATTGTAGCGGAGCCACTGGCCAGAGTCTTTGACAGGCCACATCTCCCATTCAACGCGGCTCTGGATAAGTACCTGGTAGAGTTGAGGAAGGACTCAAAGCGGGTTCAGGATCTCTATTTGTGGTGACACCCTCGTTTGTCTGATAGACATTGCCATCAATACTTTGCAAAAGATGGGCTCCATCTGGCTAATCACGGGAACTACTTTTATTACAGGAGTGGCCGGGGGGGGGGGGGGATCACTGCACACTCGAACTAGATCCGTTGAATCCTTTTTTTGTTTTCCAATAATCCCTTTGTTCACTCATAATATATTTGGCCGTTCATTATAAGCGTCGTTTTTTATCTTTATTTATTCATTTATTTATTTTTTAGATTATGTCAGCCAGGTTACTTTTGTTGTCGCCGATAGGCTTTCTTTTGGGGGAAGGGGGGTCACTAGCGTTCGTCTGTCGGGTGAAATGATTGTGAACGAGTTTTTGGTTAGAAATATTACAAGGTTTGTAATCATTTCTTGAGAGACAGAATAAGTGTGCTGATTATATTTGTCAGACGTGCTGTTGAAAACACGCCTAACGATTGTGGTTTCGCTTGTTGTTGCGTTTTCTCTGTTTACATGCCAATAAAACTTGCTGGTATTCCCACCAAAATTGCTCCGCGTAGAGTGATTATTGATCACAATAGCAGCCGAGAAGGTAGGCATAACGAAAATGTGTTTTATAATTTTGGGTGAAATTTATGCTTCTCAATATTTCACTTTTCTGGACTTACAGTTAGTAGTTGGAGACCAGGCGACGTGCAAAAATATCAGTGGGGTAAGGAGGCTGCTACAGGATGACAGCAGGAAGGAGAAGCTGACCTGGGCCCAAGAAAACCCAGGTATGAACAATTGCTCTTTCTCGTTTGTCGTTTTGTTCTGTTCTACTGTTCTGTTCTTTTGATTTTGTTGAGCTATATGCATGTGATTATGTCACTACATGCAGGAAGCAACTTCAATGCATTGGATGACTTTCTGCACCACACATATGAAGTACATATGACAGCAGCATTGATGGCTCATCTAAAGCTTGAATCAGTATCGGAGACATACCAGGGCACGTGGACGACCTGTTCGAGGACAAAAGCTTAACAAAAACATCGCTTATGGTCTGAATAAAGTAAGTCTGAAGCTCCTCAAAAGTCTAGTGTGTGGCTAGTTCTTTACACTTCATGAAGTGTTCACTTTCTTTTACCTAAAAAAGAGCAATACATGTGATCAAAATATCTTTTCTTCAAAGTTCCATCTGTTTTCTACAATACTGTAGAAATATACATCACACATGTGATGACATTACAAAAGTACTTCATCTTTTGTGGCAATATAACAACAGTCTCCATTTTCTTTCTAAACATTATGTACATGTATCACAGCTTGTCTTGGGAAATGTTACGCTAAAAAGTAATGTAGAAAGGTAATGAAAAACTGGCACTATATACAACCACCATATTGTGTCTTATGTCTTTATGTACAATACTGATTCAAAGGAAGTATGCAAATTAGGGATGTATAAATATATTCAAGTAAAGTTACGGGAGTTTAGGTGCAGGACCTTACCTGAGCCTGGACCTAAATAAGTTAGTCCGTTATCTGTAAGTTATACTGTACATGTAGCTAACAGTCCCGAGAAAAACTAAGCAATCTTACAACTATCATCATCATCATCATCATTACAACTCTAGGGTTTGTAAATTGGGGTATACAGCCATAATGCAAATCAGCATGTCACAGAGATATAAGATATCATTACAAATGCACCTTGGAGTGCAGACCGAGTGGGTCTAAGAGGCAACATGAGAGCAGTGTTCATTTGCACTGGGTGCAGAGATGGGGATGTAACGTTTGACGCCTCCACGTTTGTAAGAGAAGAGAAAGATTGCTTGGCATTCCATGGCTCTATCGTTCATCCTGAAGGGAATACTTACGAGAGATATAACCAGGCTCTATATCTCGGTCTGGGTATTTTTGTCTTGTCTTACAACACCTATTATGACATCCTCAGTAAGGCTTATTATCCCCACAGCACGAGCACGAGCAGATATGAAAGCGATGGAGCCAACCAAAGTCGGAAGTTGGAAGAGAGCCGTGACACCTGGAGATGGTGTGCACCACACGCGAGGACACCAGAGCTAAAATATGTCTGTTCTCCTTGTTGACTACTGTGAGAATGCGCTGCTTGCAACTGTTCACATTTGTATGAGGGGGAAAGATGTGCGTCTAAAAGACGGCGTGTCCCTGTTTCCAGGGACATCAAAGACAGCCGAAGGGTACGGCTTCGAGCTCATATGGGAAGAGATGAGAGATGAAGGCATGGAAGTGGAAACTCATTGGCAGGACGCGGACTCTACCAGCGAGAAGTGTAACTGGCACGAAACTATTGGTATTCATATATTTGTTGTAAATCCTTTTTTTTTTAGCAAGATATCAACATTACCTCTCTAAACAGCCCTTCTTCAAACCTTAGGGCGATGGAAGCCAGAGTACAGGATAACGTTCAGCATGTTTGGGACATGATCGAGCAGACGTATGTGGGGTGGGCAGTGCCTCGGACCAGCCAACTGACTTCCCTGTGAGGAGAACAGTCCAGCAGAAGTGGCTTACTAACATCGCCCTTCAATTTGCCAATTGGGATTAAGGAATTACCAAGGAAATTGTTTCTAAATGTTTTTGCCGAAAGATCAGGCCAAACACATCGTCATAACTTTTCTTATTCATTATTTTGATCACTAGTTACGCTGAGTTGAAAAGACTCGGTCTGATGACGGTCAATAAACACACACATCGATTTCTTCAAAACCACAAATGTCATGCTATGTAGAGCGTACATACTTTTTTTGTAAATATATAAATCGTACATAACCTCTAGTTCAGACAATGTGGGATTTCACGGGTTCGAGTGTGCATAATGTGCCAAATGAGCGATATTGGGGCCGCATTGCACCAATTGCTTTAAGCTGCTCTCTCAACAATTCGAAGAAGAGGGCATATTAGATACGTTGTCAGACGTAGATATTTTTGCACTACATTTTGTATACCTTCTTATAATCAACACAGCCCTGGAGGAATGTAGACAAACAACCAATAACCGTCCCATCAGAACAGCGAGAAATACGTTACCAAATCAAATGAGCAGACGTATGTGGGGTGGGCAGTGCCTCGGACCAGCCAACTGACTTCCCTGTGAGGAGAGCTGTCCAGCACAAGTGGCTTACTAACATCGCTCAGAGAGTGGTGGACTCTGCTGGCTAATGCCTGACTACCAGGACATCGTCAAGGCCGAGGAAGCCATTAGGGGAAACAGCGAGGAGATCTTCTCATAATGCAGATGTTTTTAAGGTATAGACTGTAACTTTCTTAGTTATTTACACCACAATGTCTCACGTATGAAAGATATGGACGCTCAGATGGTTCTTAACAGTTTTATTGATACAGTTGTTATCATAGCATCCTTACTTTACTCAGCTTGTTAATAAAAGTTCCGAAACTGTATCACAGAACCACCATGGGGTGGGTGGCAAGTAGTCCCAATTGAATTTATCAATATAAAAGTTATTAACGTTATAGATGAAAGAAAGATAGAAAAAAATAAAGCAACATAGCTAATGTATATAGTACCCACTGACTACGACGCAGGAGCCTGACATGTTGAAAATAGACGAGGAATTCATGTAGTCTGACTAACATGGACATGTGGAACCTTTCCTCTACAAGCAGTATGGTATTGTCCCGATAAACCTCCAGTCAAAGGGGTACAGCCATTCTTTTTTTAAAAACAATATTAATCCATCTATCCAGCAAATCAAAACTGATTTTGATGGTAGATTGATTATTGTAGACTTGACAATTGATGAGTTGATATTTTGTATAGTTAATATATATGCTCCTAATGAGGATTCTCCAGTATTCTTTTCTATTTTATTAGAGGAGTTAGTCCAAAATACACCAACTCCCAAAACCAAAAAAAGGAAACAGCGTTCATCGGATTGGTCAACTACTATATGGACTTCATCGCCAACATGGCCAATGTCGCAAATAAGATTTGAATGACATGATTTCAAGGACAAGCATAGAGAATGCCTTCTCTGGGCTGGTATCAGGAGCCTCCAGGAGGGACATGAGACCAGACAGCGGGAGGCAGAGAGCCAGCAGAATGGCAAGAACATGATCTCATGGTACTTAAGATGCAACAGGAAAGTGAGACCCGTACGATCACTAACATCATGGGTTAGTTCATGGCCATGATGGGACAGTTTATGAATACCTTCCAACAGGGAATCACCCAGTACTCATCATCTAAACTGTATTGCATTAAATGAATGTTATTGTGTCAAATAAATGCAAAATACGAAAACATGTTTCGTACTAGTGACAAGTCCACCCTCATTTTAAAATGGCCACCCGGCACTGATACATTCCACAGAGGGACGATGCATTTCTTTCTGAATCCGCGGCCGTAAACGTCTGGAACTCCAAATAAAAGACTTACGTACAGCTTACATCTTCACCAAAATTATCATTAAAAAATATACATTAAGAAAAATAATAGTACCACAATCCCCTGTAACAAAAGACTTATCATCTACACATTCAATTAGATACAGCATTTCTTCCTGACACTTGTCCATTACCTGTCTTAGACAGAATGTAACTTTTTAACATCCAATTTGTCATCTCGTTCTGAACAGCACAACCAGCTTCCACAACCGAACAATGAAACACCGGCCTCCTCTTACACTACTACCACCGCCACAAACAACCGCGCACCAGCCGCCTCCTCCAACCATATACCGTCCAATTGCTCCACGGCCAGAACCACAACCGCTCCCGCCACCACATCAGCCAGCGACAGTGCTTATTCCGTACACAGCCACCATCATGAACTCTTCAAACAACCCATTTTTCGCACCTTTCCAGAGCCAGCCCTTCATCCGCCCTGCCATCCAACACTACTTACCCCAGTCTATCAACTAGCCCATCTATCAACATCCCATCACCCCCCTGCCTTCAACCACACCGATCAACTCTCTCAATCCCTTCATTCCATTTCCTGCCAACACATTAGCCCCTATTATCTACTAAACAATCCACACTGCAACTCTAAATATTCCATTCCACTGATAACCTATACTTGATATAAACTTTTCCTTTTCTAAACCTCTACTTTATGTATGTATTATTTGTGTTTTGAAAGAAAAGCTATAGTGTATCCATTGTAATTCTCTTCCTTTTATTACTAAAAAAAACACTGACGAAGCAGTTAAGCAAACAAGCGAATTCTAACATATTCAAACGTGTCCTTTTTTTATATATAAGCCCTAATCCTCAGCCGGGGTGGCTCCTGGAGGCAATCGTTCATAACGGCTAAGTTGTAGATAGAGCTTACAGTATTCCTATATTCCTATTTTTTCTATTTGTCAATTTAAGCGCTGCACTTATTTACCAGTGAGAAATCAGACGGTCGTGGCACTTTCTACCAAAGCTTCAATAAGTGCCCACGGACCACCAACCATTTTCTGCATGTTCAATGACAGGGAACTTGATGACATTTCATATTGCATTTGAGATTCCTCCTCTACTCTTGGTTCTGATGTCATATTTAAATGCGGGCCATTCTGGGCTCTTTTCACAACATGATAGACACTCAAATCTGAGAGTCAAAGGGATGTTATGTTTCACCAACAATAGTTCGGCCTATGGCACTAATATTAAGAAAAAGGAGCGATGCCAAACCCTTTCCCAAATGGTAGCAAAGGTGAATATAAAATTGCAATGTACTATTGTATAAATGCATAAGAAAGAGTCATTGAGTAGTGAACACTTTGGCGACGAGTATCGTACAATTCAAGATAGATTCCAATACACAAAAACTGCTGTTAAATTTACATTTTCAATTCTCGTTTTAATTTTCTTGTGATGGCTACCAACACCAGAACTGCCACCCAGACTCAAGATACCAGACAGAATCAACTATCGGCAGACAAAACTTAGTCTGACTGACCCCCGGGCAGCCCTGTTACTTTAATGAGAGAGTACATCTTCAAGCAAGATGTTCACAAGAATGCGAAGGACTTTGTGCTGGTAAGACAATTATTTTCCCAGAGGGGAAGATGTCTAAGGGTGCAGATGGCAAAGTCAAAATTAGTCACCGCTGTGATGTACTATTTGTATAAAATGTAATAAGTTCTTAGTAGCTCTTAATAACAGCCTAATTCCAGATATTGCACAGACAATTGTATTTTTAGAGTGAAAAATGACTCCAGAAGTGACTAGTGACTACCACTACCCAGTAATTTATTGACCAGGGAATGTAATAAGTCTAAGCATTAATTCTTCTACCTATTTGTTGAGTGCATGGGTGCACAGTATCAAGTCATTATTTCTTTTGTCTTTGAAATAATTGCTTCAGTGTAAAGACACCCTGTATGTTGAATCGTTCAACAACGCATGTCTCCAGTACGTGGACACGGGTATATTCTTTGGGGACACAAACTACAGTCTGAGAATGGGACTATCTGTCCTCGAGTGGGTATGATCCCTCATATTATATGATATTGTTTTCTCATTTTAATATTGTCATCAGTTGTCAATATAGTACATTGTATCTGGTATAGCTACAATGAAATTATGATACCTGTATGTATATTCACCCAAGCCCCAAATAACTGCCATTTTAACATACAATCTTCACGAGGTGTGGCAGATGCTGATATTACATCAAATGGCTTGTCATACTGAAGCCCTGCAAATTGTAAGTTTTATCTCAAAGGTCTATCTTTCAACATTTTGACGATGTTAGGAAGGACTTTGTTGACATGGATATATTATGACTGGACCAAATGTGTTAAGAGTTTTGACAGTGCAAGCGGAGGGTGCGCGGGGACGTCCCCGTCGGTCGTCGATCACAGATCAAAAGGAGTGGACCGGTCATTCAGCCAACCAGATGACCAGACTGGCGGAAGACCACCAGCAGTGGAGAGCTTTCACTGAGAGCTATGCTGCCCCGACGGCTGACTAAGCTATGGGAGAGAAAGAAAAAAATGAGGAAGGACTTAAATGTAGATGTTTAACAGATGGATAACCTAGACACAAACCAGGACAGAGCCACCCTTGAAAACAACCTCACCACCCAAGCAAACACATTCCAGGCTGACAGCAACTTCCTCCATCATTACCTCACAACTGCACCTGAGGACGTGGGGTGACGCACGGTCACTCCATATTTGGCTCATCAACGATGTGAGAGAAAGTGTGTCCAAGATAAATAGTGCAACCTGCCATGTAAGCTATGTGTCCAGCCGTACTACCTCCCGTCTACCCAGCTTCCCAGCAAGTGAACACAGCTACTGTGAACAGAATTTCAGTGAACAAAGCATTGTTTGCCAGAACTGTATCAAACTACAGCAGGAGAATGACAGGCTCAAAATTGAACTTAATCTGTTAAGAGGTGGGCACGCCAAGAACAACAACAACACTCCAAACAAGCCTTCAAAAACCCTTACAAACCAACCCATCAACCGGTTCATTAACACTGATAAAAATGTAGGAACACTGGTCTACAAACAATAGCAGTCCTAGAGGGCCTACATAAGTCTGTGGAAAAGAAGGCGAACAAACTAAGCTATTGGAAAGGAACAAAAGCTGTGCACATGAAGAAGGGGGTTAGAAAATACACCAAGACCAGTGTGCAAGTCAGACAGTCGAGATGAACTCATCTTGGTCCTCATGAAACTCAGACTTGACGTAACAAACACACTGTTATGTGACATTTTCAATATATCTGAAGGACTCTGTTCTACAATCATCAACACATGGATTCCCTTGCTAGCATCTCATCTGAAGCCACTCATCTTCTGGCCTGCAAAAGAAGCCATCCTACAACACATACACCCAGATCTTGGAAAGAAGTACTCTCAGCTAAGATGCACAATAGACTGTACTGAAATCTTCATACAGAAACCAAGACACCTTGAGCTTCAACAACTGACTTGGAACGACTACAAGAAACACAACACTGCAAAGTATCTGATTGGCATTACTCCCAATGGCACCATATCCTTCCTATCAGAAGGGTATGGTGGAAGGTACTCGGACAAGACCATCACACAGGATTCAGGTTTCTTGGAACTGGTGGACCCGGGAGATGTCATCCTCGCAGACAGGGGTTTCACAATAGCAAAATATGATCCGGAGACAAGTCATAGCTCTTGCTGGATCCTACAGACAGCAGCAGCCGTTGAAAAAACAAAGAAAGTTGCCAATGCACGAATCCATGTCTAAAGAGCAATAGGTAAGACTGGCAAATATCAGTTCAGTCAAGGAGGTTTTAAACACTCCCTGGTTCAATGAAGTATTTCATTCAAGTTTCAAGTCAATTATTAAAAGTAATATTTAATTTTTTTTTCAGGCCGGATTTAATGGTTCGCCATCCTGCAGAAAATAGTGCCAGTCAACATGCTGCCACTACTGGATGATACTGTTGTTGTCTGTGTAGCACTCTCCAACCTGCGACCTCCATTGGTGGGAACATAATTGTACAGGTAAGCTGGACATTCATTTGTTGTTCTTCCTGGGGAGTCGGAACCAAAGGAGCGCGCATTATTGTAGCTCCAAAAGCCAGGGCCTTCAGAGAATTGACGTCTCCCGTCACTGGAAGTCCTTTTTCTCTCAAATACGCAGCCCAAACGGTCTTGTGCCAAAGTTTGAAGTGATCCAACTTTATTGTATCCCCTGTGTCTGTAGATGTGGACGGGACGCCAGCCATGTTTGCACGAGGGACGCGAAGGGACTTTGACCTTTGACCGGACCACAATACATTGCGCACCGTGCATGCGTAATTGACTTTGCGAGGAGGCTAATATTAAGATTTGCTTGAAGATTTGAAAATAACATAAATGGCAACGAGGTCATCATGAAAGGTGGTGTACTTACTCTTTGTGCAAACACAAATGCCTTTCTCGCTGTAGCGGGATATAAAGAAGGGGTGGGACTTGCCAAACACAAGTGCCACCATTGCGAATGCAATTTTGAAAATATGCAGTCCGAATTCCGTGAAATTGATTTCAAATCAAATACGCAGTAACGGTACATTGTATGCCTGGATGCAGGAACGACTCAGCTAAAATCAGCATTGAAGACGACATATGGCATAAACAGGCAATAGTACCACACCACGACATAATGCATGCTATGTTGGAAGGCGTAATCCGATTTAAATGTCAAGAAATCCTGAGGAAAAAAAGAATCATATTTGATGAAAGACTCTTCACTCTGCAATGAATTTAACAGAAAATTAACATCATTTCCATACGGGTATGCCAAGAGAAAAAAACCAGCCAGGTTCAATTCCAGAATCTATTTTCACGCAAGAAAAAAATTGAAAATGACAGCTAACCAGACCTGGTTATTCATACGCCATTTCCCCATCATTTACTCCTATCTTAATATTGGTCTCGATAACCAATGTATGACATTCTTCAATGATAAGTGTTGTTCAGAAGTGTAACATCAAATGAAAACATTGCATACCTTCGCCTTTTGATTGCAAATCACCTCAAATAATTCAAAAGGCTGTTCCCTGGCCTTAACATTCTTCCAAAGTACCCCCTTCATGAACAATTTACCTATTACGATACTTCTGTTCGGACCTTTATTTCGCATTTGGTGTATGAGATTTGAGGGAAAGCACGCTTATTTCAAGGAAGTTGCCAGAAAACAAAATCAGGTCTATATCCCGAAGCCCTTGGCAAATCAAATTTACACAAAGAAGCAAGCGAGGCGTGGCAGCCAGAGCACTCAATTTTTGCATCGCGGGTTCTCGAACAATGACGCCGCCGGGAGACGTTCCATAGAGACCTCCGAACAGTCGACTGAACAAAACAGATGCCATCAACGTCGGACGGTCTGTAAAAAAGCTGTCCAGAAATGGCAACGTTAGGGAAGCTGTTGGGCCGCGCTCTGACCCTGACTCAGCAGGTGCTGCCCGCCCGCCGCCTGCACATGGCTGCCGGGCCCGGCTGGGAGATCATAAAGGATTCTCATTGGTTGCCTCAGTAATTGGCCGCCCCCTTGTCTTGGCACTTGATCCTCACAGATAACTTTCCTGCTGAGGGTCAGAACAGATTCTTTCAAATGTCCTTTTAACTAAAATAAGCTGATTTCTAATGAGACATCCATGTCAACATGAAATTAGCGAAGTACTTTCATAATTGCTGTCATTGTCACAGCTTGCCTTGTAGTCTCAGAAGAGAAAACACGTCCTGCTAGTGAACATAACAATAAAGCAATCAAAGGATGTATTACATAATGTAGCCAGTAGCCTGATGTCTAGAACTATTTGGATACGCTTTGAATAATTCATCTCACATTTACGGGATCGCACAGGTACGTCTCTTTTATTTCTGGTTGATAGTTTTATCAAACCGCACAATATGCACACGTTTTTTTGTGCCTTATTTATTTGTTAAACAAAATAGTACATGTCCTTTCTCGGTCATATGAAAATTCAAAAACAGCCACGATTGTGATTCACCAATGCTTGTAAAACCACATTCCATGTTTCGGAAGAAGAAAAAAGGACTTTAATTTGTTAGTCAAATGTAGCTAAGCTAAACTATACTATACTATCATACAAGGGCTGCCTTTCAAATTTAACAACTTTTATGATAAGCCTAACTATTAAGTCCTTATTTGGAAAGTATACAGCATACAGCAATGAAATGCAACGAGGATTTCACCAACACCAGGTGACAACAAAAGAAATCCCTTTTTTATCATCTTTGCAACTGTTCCAAAAATCAAGCTTATCTCAGAGCCAACTCAATTTTCTGTGGACAGGGCTAAACCTGGATCCACAAAAGATGCACCAAATATCAAGAACAGTATGAAGCAAGACTCTGTATGCAAGAGGTGTACATTGGCAAGTGGCCTACCCCAGACACGGGTGCCAGCATTAACGTAATCGGAGAAGCGACACACCAGAAGCTGGGGAAGCCCAAGCTCACTCGATGTCATACTACTACCAAACCGTACTGAGGCCTAGGGGGAAAACCATAAGCTAGGGGATGTACTTTTAAATGTGACAGCAAGATGGTAGTCGTTTGTGTATATGTATACACAACAGTTGAAGAGCTTCTCTCAGGGGTGGTCAGGAACCTGGAAAAGGCAGGTCAGGGGAAGGAAGAGGTCATATTAGATACCCACCAGCGTCCTGAGAGAAATGTTTGGGACTTTCTGCAAAGTGCTACTACTACTTAATAAAGAAGTTCTTTAATTCACAACCACATATCTTACATGAGTCGGCGTTTCGATGACTGTCTGTTCACAGTGCACGGAGGCAATGTTATTATTCTGTAAAGCCGAAGTGCTTCTGTTGGATTATACATGCCGTGTTGTGCTAGTGTAAATTTAGTAGACAATGTCACACTTAAAACTTTTTATGTTGTCACTTGACATACATATGTAACGGACAGTTCGTTGCCTTCAAACAAATGGTGGCTGCTCGATTCAGGAGAGGTCCGAAATTATGGCAACAGCAAGGGGATCTCCCACCACTACCTGCCGACAGAGCTCTTGCGAATGTGTTTTGTTACTTTTGTGGTAATAATGTGTAAAACCAGCATACATTAGGTGGTGAATTTCCCCAGTACATTTTGTATGCTGTGGTTTTGTATCCAACCTTTCCCAATATTTTTGAAGAGCTGACAGATATAGAAATCATTGCAGAAAGAATAAAAGAGCGGCTTAGTCAGTTTGAAGTCGAAGAACTCTCCCTTTTTTGGAAACAATCAAGTCAACGAAGAAAGATGGTTAACTTGAACTGGTGTGTTACGCCGAATGGCGGTTATACCGGCTATATGGATACAAAATAATGACTAGTTCCACTGTACAAAGTCTCGATCCAGTGTTACAAATGATGTCCCAAATATGGTGCAGTGTGAAGTAAAGCCTGGGTCGTTATTGCCCTTAGAAGGGCAAACCATTTTACAGTAATTGCTGTATTTGAAGTTACCAATTTTTTTTTACATATTAAATGTCAGTCACGCTGGATAACACTGAACAAGTCCGCCAAAGAAGTCGCTGTCTGTATCATAAAGATATCTATCGGCACGAGGCTGCGGTGCAATTATAACTGACCAGGACAGAGAGTACAACAACAAACAAGGTGATGATAAAAAATGCATATTCTAATTGGCAATTACATTTATCACGCGCCAGGAAGACAAACTTGATGGGGGGAAATGACTAGAGTTTGAATATTCCATCCAACAAAAACCCAATGCACATCTCTTACACCACTCCAGCGTGCTCATAACCAAGAAGAAGTGTGCTCATGACCAAGCGTAACCAGACCTTTCAGTGGATGGATGGTAAATCTCAAGAGAAGGAACATCTACGCTGTATCTGCTTGCAGTTGTTGCGCCGAGATTGTGCCTCAATCTGGTAACTCTGGTTGAATAAAGTTACTATTTTCGATCATTTGCTTTCGGGTTACGACCCTGTGTCAAGTTAGCAAATGCAGGCAAAGTTGCGATGAGTAGGATCCTGCATTGGTATTACGAGAAAGTAGGTAAGCCTAAGAAGAATCGGCCTTGACAAGGGCAGAAATTGTAAAGCCACAGATCATCAGCATGGTAAGAACATCAAAACTGAAGTATTACCGAGATCCAATACTCTGGTCACTGTTTCCACTGTACCGCTGAAGGAAACCAAAGGTCCGCTCAAGACCATTTGGAGACTTATATGAACGGGTGAAGGTGCAAGATCTGCTTGGAGGAAGAGGCACTATGCACGGCACGAAATCCGGTATTTAAGCATGCTTAAACGCAGCGTAAACGTGACGTTTATTCACTATTTCCGCAACTTAACGACCCCTATACGTCTGCTTAAAGATTGCATTTAAGGTGTCCTTTCCGGAAGTGCGTTAATGTACGTATTGGCACTCATTCACGTGTATTTACGTAACTATTCGAACCGTAAAGGCGTCGTTATGGACAATCTTTCCGTACCTTTACGGAAGATCCAACACGAAAAGTATGCGTTTCTTGAGACCTTTCCGTAACCTTTCGTCCATGTTTATAATCCGTTTTCGTCACGATTTTCTCTACGTTTATGTGCCGTTCACGCAGCCTGAAAGGCAACTTAAAATCATACCTTTCCTCGGTATTTCCGTGACCTTTTAACGACCTTAACGTGCTACAAACGTGGTATCTGCAAGGCCTTAAGGCGTCGTTATGGACAATCTTTCCGTACCTTTACGGAAGATCCAACACGGAAAGTGTAAGTTTCTTGAGACCTCTCCGTAACCTTTCGTCCATGTTTATAATCCGTTTTCGTCACGATTTTCTCTACGTTTATGTGCCGTTCACGCAGCCTGAAAGGCAACTTAAAATCATACCTTTCCTCGGTATTTCCGTGACCTTTTAAGGACCTTAACGTGCTACAAACGTGGTATCTGCAAGGCGTTTAGGCGTCGTTATGGACAATCTTTCCGTACCTTTACGGAAGATCCAACACGGAAAGTGTAAGTTTCTTAAGACCTTTCCGTAATCTTTCGTCCATCTTTATAATCTATTTCCGTTACGATTTCCTTACGTTTATGTGCCGTTCACGCAGCCTGAAAGACTACCTAAAGCTATACCTTTCCTAGTGTTTTCCGTTGCCTTTTTATGAGCTTAACGTGCTACAAACACGAGCTAAACGTGCTAAAAACACGAGCTTAACGTGCTAAAACGTAGTCTCTACAATAAGTTTCCTTTTCATTATACAGTATCTAGTTTGATCCTTTACTTAACTTGCTACGGATGGCTTAACCATTCCGAACCCTTACATATACAGGTAAATATGGATATGAAAGGCAACAGGGCCGGTAAAAGTTTAGAACAATTTATTTGAAAGATGATAACACTGCACAAAAACATGTTACGCCATTATAGCGAGACCCCTCCCCACCTTAACGAATATACACATACAAAATGGAATAAATGATTTATTACATGGACAGCTAGTTTCATTTAAAAAAATGTCACCTTATCATCAATAAACTATTCAGGCTATTCCTTACTCCAACTACTAACTATTACAATGTGCTTCAAAGTTTTAACCCTAGCTAACTATTACATCGACACCAAAACGTAACCTCTAACACTAACTAACCCTACGTCTAACTTTTCTTCCCTCCCGTGTCTTATTAGCCTTTACCAGGCCCCGCGGATCGCTAGGAAAATAGTAGAAATTGGCCAAATAGAGTGAATTGTAACAGTACAATCATTCTGGGTTGAATAACACTTACTAGGTACTTGCGGTTACGTCATCGGTCGTCATATTCTAACTTGTACTTGACGCGGTCAACGAGGGATCAATCTCACATTGTCGGTAGATTCTCCCTTCACCATTTTGCGACATTTCCAAGTCCACGATTCCGGTCCCAGTGTTGGGCGAGCCGACAGGGATAGTTCCTATCAAGACAGGTAGACAGGTTCCGATTTCACTCACGATAATCTCCAAGCAGATCTATAGGTTGCATCAAGACCGTATCAAACTGGCAGAGAAAGAACTTGGATTGCTATACATACAAGCTCCTTCTTCCAGTTGGATACGGTCTTTGCAATCCATTGGGCCTGGTTGGAGGCTAACTCACGCCGTTGTTTAACCGTTGTCTCCACTGGTACCGGGTGGATTTGGAGATACAACGAAGTCCCGAATCGCGTGCCCGCGTTCAGCATCTCCACCCTCCTTGGTTTCACCCAGGAAGTATAATCCTATGAAACCTCCTTGGTTTCACCAAGTTGTACAGGCTGGTGTCCTTGTCCCAGCTTTACGTTTTTCCGTCGGGGTTCCGGGTGGTAAGAACAACGTTGTGGCCATAACTTGTGGGTTGAAACGACTGAGTTCAAACTTCCTTCATGAGCTGTCTTCGCTGTAAAAAAATAACTGTCTCTGGGATATACGGTTAATTTGAAAAAGCCACCCTTTTCTCTGATTGGGTAATGCCCTGTCACATGGCATTCCACTAGTAAATATGGAGATGTTGCATTACCATCTCAACGTACCGCCCCAGCTTGTTTACGACTTCACACTGTATAAATTTGCAGTTGAAAAGCAGACGTCCTTGCGTTTCGCTTTCGCCCCGAACACAACAACTGACCCGAGCGACAATAGAAAATACTGTTAGCGGCGATCTTTCTAGAAGTTACTTGTAGATTATAAAAAGGAAAACTGCGTGAGAACACGCGTTATTTCATGATTTTTGATACAAAAAAAGGAACAAATACACAAAGCTGCCAAAACGTGCCGGCGGCGCGGTCTCGATCCGCGGACTGAGCCAATTTGTGCGGCGGCCAAAGACAGTATGCCCGCCGACCTATAGATTTTCAATCCGGGGGAGTTGTTAGCTCAATGTTCCGCGTTGTTTTCTAAAACTGAGAGCACCGTCAACCCAGCCTAAAGGTAACAGAAGGTTAACGGAAAGGTAAAAATAACGGCGAGGATAAACGCTCGCTTTCAGACAGCTTTTCCCTACCTAAACATAAGAGTGGGTTAGGTAACTGAGCCTATATGTAACGAAAAGGTAGAAATAACTGCGAGGGAAAACGCCCGCTTTCCGACAGCTTTTCTCTACCTAAACATAAAAGGGGGGAGGTCTCCCCCCTTCTAAGTAAACCGCGCCTAAAGGTAAGGGAAGGATGTCGGAAAGGTAGAAACAAGCAGGTTAAAATAGGATTTTAACCTCCTTGGTAGAAATAACTGCGAGGAAAAACGCCCGCTTTTTGACAGCTTTTCTCTACATAAACAGAAGAGGGGGAGGTCTCCCCCCTTCTATGTAAACCCTAAAGGTAACGGAAGGATATTGGAAAGGTAGAAATAACTGCGAGGGAAAACGCCCGCTTTCCGGCAGCTTTTCTCTACCTAAACATAAGAGTGGGTTATGTAAACAAAACCTATATGCAACGGAAGGATATCGGAAAGATAGAAATAACTGCGAGGGAAAACGCCCGCTTTCCGGCAGCTTTTCTCTACCTAAAAATAAAAGGGGGGAGGTCTCCCCCCTTCTATGCAAACATAACCTATATGTAACGGAAGGATATCGGAAAGGTAGAAATAACTGCGAGGGAAAACGCAGGCTTTTCGACAGCTTTTCTCTACCTAAACATAAAAGGGGGAGGTCTGCCCCCTTCTATGCAAACCGAACCTATATGTAACGGAAGGATGTCGGAAAGGTAGAAATAACTGCGAGGGAAAACGCCCGCTTTCCGGCAGCTTTTCTCTACCTAAACATAAAAGGGTGGAGGTCTCCCCCCTTCTATGTAAACCGAGCCTAAAGGTAACGGAAGGATGTCGGAAAGGTAGAAATAACTGCGACGGAAAACGCCCGCTTTCCGACAGCTTTTCTCTACCTAAACAGAAGAGGGGGAGGTCTCCCCCCTTCTATGTAAACCGAGCCTAAAGGTAACGGAAGGATATTGGAAAGGTAGAAATAACTACGAGGGAAAACGCCCGCTTTCCGACAGCTTTTCTCTACCTAAACATAAAAGGGGGGAGGTCTCCCCCCTTCTATGCAAACCGAACCTATATGTAACGGAAGGATATTGGAAAGGTAGAAATAGCTGCGAGGGAAAACGCCCGCTTTCTGGCAGCTTTTCTCTACCTAAACATAAAAGGGGGGAGGTCTCCCCCCTTCTATGTAAACCGAGCCTAAAGGTAACGGAAGGATGTCGGAAAGGTAGAAATAACTGCGAGGGAAAACGCCCGCTTTCTGGCAGCTTTTCTCTACCTAAACATAAGAGTGGGTTATGTAAACAAAACCTATATGCAACGGAAGGATATCGGAAAGATAGAAATAACTGCGAGGGAAAACGCCCGCTTTCCGGCAGCTTTTCTCTACCTAAACATAAAAGGGGGGAGGTCTCCCCCTTCTATGTAAACCGAGCCTAAAGGTAACGGAAGGATGTCGGAAAGGTAGAAATAACTGCGAGGGAAAACGCCCGCTTTCTGGCAGCTTTTCTCTACCTAAACATAAGAGTGGGTTATGTAAACAAAACCTATATGCAACGGAAGGATATCGGAAAGATAGAAATAACTGCGAGGGAAAACGCCCGCTTTCCGGCAGCTTTTCTCTACCTAAACATAAAAGGGGGGAGGTCTCCCCCTTCTATGTAAACCGGGCCTAAAGGTAACGGAAGGATGTCGGAAAGGTAAAAATAACTGCGAGGGAAAACGCCCGCTTTCCGGCAGCTTTTCTCTACCTAAACATAAAAGGGGGGAGGTCTCCCCCCTTCTATGTAAACCGAGCCTAAAGGTAACGGAAGGATGTCGGAAAGGTAAAAATAACTGCGAGGGAAAACGCCCGCTTTCCGGCAGCTTTTCTCTACCTAAACATAAAAGGGGGGAGGTCTCCCCCCTTCTATGTAAACCGAGCCTAAAGGTAACGGAAGGATGTCGGAAAGGTAGAAATAACTGCGAGGGAAAACACCCGCTTTCTGGCAGCTTTTCTCTACCTAAACATAAGAGTGGGTTATGTAAACAAAACCTATATGCAACGGAAGGATATCGGAAAGATAGATATAACTGCGAGGGAAAACGCCCGCTTTCCGGCAGCTTTTCTCTACCTAAACATAAAAGGGGGGAGATACCTTAGAATATAACTGCTGTTTTTTGTAAGCTGTAGCATAAACACGGATAAAAGAAGATCAACTCGAAGGTAGGTATGGACTGTATGTCTAATTTTGCTACAAAGTAGACGTACAATGTGCGTGCACATGCATGGTGCGTTGTTTAAAAAAGAAACTTATGAGAAATGACTTAAGCGGGATCGGTGTTTACTGCAAATGGGTGTATCTTAAAGATCGAAGACCGTTTCGGGTATACCAGCTTTTCTCCAAGAATCTAAAAATTGAGGCACTATTAGTCACCAGGAGAGAATATATCTGCTTGGAGAATATATTGGTTACTGATGTACCATAATGTTTCATCTATACGATGTATATAAGGATGCTTAAAGTCCATGGAAAGATATAGCATGCATTTAATTCATGTTAACGAACGCGGAAAGGTTGCGGAAAGCTCAAATCTTACTTTCAGCGACATTAACGGCCCCGTAAACTCTGCTGAAATATTTCCCGACCTTTAATTCTTGTTTCCGTCAGTCGGAAAGTTTGCTTAAATATTCGATTTCGTGCTGTGATGGAAGTTAGACGAACAAAACATTGTCAGCAGTTCAGGTTGTCCTTCAAGTTAGAAAACAATAAGACTAGTTCACTTTTCGAAGAGACCAGAAATCCAGGTTTTACTACTAAGTAGATGTGACTATTATAACACGTCTATATGAATCCAAATGTCTAGCCTAAAGTTGAACAAGTTTTGATGAATGATTTCCCTTATTCTGAAAACCATGTCCTGCAGATTTTTCCTTGAAACATCTCAATTGTCAATCGTGACTCCCACCTAAGGTGATGAGCTGGGCGGTGGTATGAGTTACCGTCCGTGGACAGAGTGGCCTTGACCTAGAACCAGTCTCAACATATTCAACTCAGATTTCGAATATGACAACGCAGCCATATGGGAGTGGCTGAACAGGGGAACACAAAAGAAGAAATAATTTTGTTGATTCACTCAAGCAGTATAAATATATTTGAGGAAGGGCACATGTGCACGGGTATCTGTGATCTGGGTACTCATGAACAGCTCAAAATCATACAACCCCGGACAGGACAAAGAAAGCTCGTGCCAAGCTACATTTTATAACACTACATTTTCCATCAAGTACATTCTCGGGTCCTTGTCATAACAGGTTCTGTACTGTTGTCCAAGGCACAAAGCAGGCTTACATAGCTGGAACAGGCAGGAACACAAAGAACGCTACTAGTAGTGGCCTTTGTTCTCCGATTACAGGACTCGTTAACAGAAACCGACCTTTCTACTCGTAAACATTAGAAATATCGTCCACAGCCTCTAGGTGTCACACACACACAAAACACCAGTAACATTTCACCGGTATCGGAGAGAAATTATGTCGGCCCAAAAATCTTTTTCGGCGACACGGTACACGTCTGAAAATTCACCACACTTGCGGCCGCCATGACCCGCCCTAAACACGGTTTTTCTAACCAGTAACGTATCGTACATCATTGTACTAACTTATCACCGAAACAGCCACACTACGCGGTAACTGCGAAGGTTTTCGAGGCAGAAATTAGGCAAGATACTACAAAGAAAATTCTGTGGTCTGGCCAGGCGGTCAACCTCACCTCACAATGGCCGCCCTACACACGACCGAAGGAATCCTTTTGTATCCCTGCGCGTAAACATTTGGAATACCGCTTGACTCCAAATGAAAGACTACCGTACATTTTACATTTTCTACAAATAACAAAGGTCTAAAAGAAGTGTTTAACTCAAGAACAAAATCAAATGAGCGGTATCTTATAAGACGTTCCCTGCCATGCCGCACTATTTTGTGGCGGCACATGTGTACGTTCTCTCTGTGGATGGTATACGGTGACGGCTGGGAGATGACGAGGCTGGCTTAGGGTTTTTCGAAATACTGCAAAGCCGTAATATACAAAGACTCAGATTCCCGACCGTGAAATCAAGGTATAATTAGTAGTAGCATCATCACTATCATTTTGTTCATAAATATTTGCTGTATAATTATAATAAGTGCAAGTTTGGCACTGACATGACCGATACTACAGAGATTAATTAACATTCTTCAACTTTGGTTTTATACTGTGGCGGATCATCGCTAAGATATCTGTAATAGAATTGTCGTGTGTGTGCCTCACAGGCGGGAATACATTTACTGTACAAATTCTAGATCTCTGAGGATGTTTGCATTGCGACGTAGAAAGTGATATAGTATAGATGTAATTGTTACTCTATTGTGGTGGTACTGTCTTCAAATACGTTGAATTGGAGCGGAGTTGGGAGAACTTCAACGTATATGTGATAGCACAGGTCCTCTATTAGTATAACTTCACATAATCATTTCTAAATACACAAAAATACAAATGTCCACCACCAAAGACGTTCCTTCATTATTAGCAAGCTGTGGTGTTTATCAGGCTCAAATGTGGCCTCCCATGTCAGATGTGAAAGTTGGTAGTTCAAAAGGGACTTTTCATTTTTATATATAAAGTAAACAATTGAGGTTAGACTCCATTTACAATTGATACAGAAATATCTAACGATCGCCCTCACGTGTGATATCACGTTAATCCAGACTGTCTTGGTCATTATCACTCATACGTTTTTTTTAAACGCAAATATTTTGTCACGCCAAAGCTGCTAAAAATCACCAGCTTTGACGCAAGAGTTCAGCCGCTAGGTGTGTGAGTTGAATTTAGCGTTATATGAAGCTCCGGGCGTTGTCGGGACGCTCCCATATGCAGGCTCCCCTCGAGGGGGTGTTGGCAAAAATCGGCATGCAACATAACATCAATAGTTTTCAATTTCAATTTCAATTTTATCTATTTTACCAGGGGACATCTCAGATCCACAGATCTGCTTTTCAGATGACCCTGGACACAAACACAATACAATCAGATACAAATATACAGATAACGTTAAAGACATCTATCACAGTATTTCAACTTATCCCAGTCAGTTCTTTGTTACAGTCCCGTTGGTCCGCAGTGAGATTGTTCCACATTAGTGGCCCTTGATACTGCAGGCTTCCCTTGAAGGTTTCCACGTTTGCTTTAGGGGTGTCTAGTTTTGCAAAGAACTAAAGGTAAGGTAAAGCAGGCATCCTCAATAGAGGTGAAGCATAATGCTTTTTCAAGTAGCTCGTGGTAGTGCAATGCGGCTTCGCCACGGCTCGCGTTTTTGGCCAAGCACACCGGGTCACACCCCTACTCTTCTCGATAAGTGTGTTGGGTTCCTTTTCGTGCAGAGGTTTGAGGCTTACCCCCGAAGCTCCCTCATACACGGGGCCGTCGGCTTTACGTCACCATCCGAAATGACGAATGCAATCCTTTACAACATGTCCGAGTTCAAGTGACACAGAACTAAATAGTTGAATATTTGAGTTGCGTCAAGTGGAATAGGACGTACCAAATTCCTGTCTAAATATTCTTCTTTTTTTGTTCACTAGAAATATAAACTATACAAATGCAAGATCTGACACACGTTTAGAGTATTTATGCAGTCATTTTCTTTTTTTCTACAAAAATTTCTACAAAGTTTCGTGCTTTAGAAAATATAAAAATACCTCATACCCTACAACATAATGGTAGGGTCTGAGGTGACGTGCCCATTTTGCGGCGAAAAGTCGTTGAGCGTCAAGTTGGTCTGCATTACGCCGAAAGTTTGTCTCCAATTCTCCTGATTTCCAGCCCAGATTTAGAATTTGTCACCATGGCGGCCCAGAACCGAGTGTTGATCCAGGGAGGCCGGGTGGTGAACGATGACCACTCGTTTGACGCGGATGTGTACGTGGAAGACGGAGTCATCTCCCAGATAGGCATAAACCTGCAGCTCCCAGGTGGGACCCAGTTGCACACTTATCGCCAGAACTAGCTGTCAATCAATCAATCAATCAATCAATCATTACTTTGAGTCCAGTAAAATTGTTCAGGAGCAGGTCTGGACATGAAAGTCTTTTTTTAGATTAAACATTTATCTGTCAGTAAGATATTTCGGCCGCGTTTTTGAATAGTAAAATCTTGTTACGGCCGCAAACTCGAGGGGCTGCATCATAAAAACCTTTGCATCATATGCAAATTCGATGTAAACCGTTCTCAGTACGGGTGCAGGTTTGCATCGCATACGCAAAATGTAAGCGCTTTCAATTCGGAATATATCCGTAACGGGGGTTCGAACCGTTTTATTTTGTTAATCATGAACGGGGCCGTAATGTGGATCAATCCAGTTGTGATGGGAACTTTGTACAACGACCTCCCGAACCATTGTCGGATGAAAGACGACACCCACCACACCGCTGCGTATTTAGGATTGGAGAATGATTTATGAAATCTTTATCATTTTGTACAGGGGTTTTAGGACCTTGATTTTTTTCAACGAAAAAGTGGGAAGAGACAAAGTCAAAATTGTCTTCATTTGAATCCAAACAGAAACGATACATTTTACAACTTAGTAGACATAGTTGATCATGGTAAAGGCCAACAATGAGAACTTACATGTATTGTATTGTAGTATAGAGACAAGTTCCTTGTTGTTCAGAGATGTGTCATTGGGTGTCCAGGCTGCGCTGGCTGGAGGTACCACCATGATCCTGGACCTTATCATCCCCAGACGTGGACAGTCACTGCTGGAGGCGTATGATCAGTGGAAGGCATGGGCTGAACCAAAGGTGAGGGGGTGGACTGAATCAGAAATAAGAGAAGCGGACTAAACCAAAAATTAGAGGGATAAATGAATGAAAAGTGGGGTATGGGTTGAAATAAGATAAGGGGAATGGACTGAATCAAAAGTGCCAAATAATGAAAAGGAAACTTAACCATACCAAATGTAAAGGCATGATTTTGTGCAAGTTAACTATTTTGTTGACTTGTTTACTTTTCCAGGTTTGTTGTGACTACTCGTTCCACATGGCAGTGACCTGGTGGAATGACAAGGTTGGGGAAGAAATGGAGACGATTGTAAACGAAAGAGGTGAGGTGTCCGCATTTGTACTTAAAGAAAAGCTACACAAACAATTGAAAATCCTACTCAGTACTATGATAAATATACCCCAAAGTCAAATCCTAATTTGTTTCACGTAAGTCCGTCATAGTCCTGGAATCTTCCACCGTTTGCAACGTATGCCGTGCTGTCGCCTTCTCACCTGATGATTGAATTATATGACGTCAGTGTTCTAAATTTTTCCTCCTGAGGATGGATTTCGAGGAACTTTCAGAATTCAAAGCCTACTAACTCGTCAGTTCCCTCAAAGTTTACGGGAAGTTCCTCGACCTAGCCTCCATCTGCACGAAAGCCAGTTTGAAAAGCATTATTCGCTCTGGGGAATTTAGAACACCGACGTCATATACTTCAATCATCAGGTGAAAAATGTAGTCAACTTACGTCATATAATTCAATCATCAGGTGAGAAGGCGTCAGCACGGCATAAGTTACAAACCGCTAGTGGAATATCCCAGAACTATAACGGACCTACTGTGAAACAACTTGAAGTAAGAACTTGACTTTTGGGATATATCAAGCATGCTATTAGTAAGCTTTTCAATTTTCTGTGTAGCTTTTCCTTTAAATGTCTGCTTTACACTAGAAAGATTTCTGGGCGTATGGCAACGGCGTACGTCAAGTTGTATGTCTTCTGTGTCCGATGCCTTTCTCCCTTTGTGTAAATCGGTGTGGGCGCAGCAGGAGTCCCAGGACACTTCCTGTCGGTGTGTGTAAATAGAAACCTGGGTAAGACCTTGTCGTACGTGCAGAATTTTTCCTCGTGTATATCAGGCCAAAGTAATCGTAGGACAAGACATAAGCTCTCTTTTTCTTCTGATATTATTCTTTCAGAATTCCAAAGTGCATTGGCACCTTTTATTATTTTACTTAGGCTGCACCAAGTAATTTTTATGGATAACGTCCGCGCGCGCATTGATTTTGGTCTGTTCCCAGAAAAAAAACAAGAAATTTCGCTCCCTCTAACTTTGACCAAAGAGTCACGACAGTGCTGCAAATCGTAAGGTTAACGTAAAACTCGTCACGCAAAATGCATAAATATGGAAGTGGCTGCTGACAGGATGATCCTGTCAGCAGTAGAAAAAATTACACTGCTGACAGGACGATCCTGTCAGAAGTGGAAATATCTGCATTACTGACAGGATGATCCTGTCAGTAGTGCATTTTTTCTACTGCTGACAGGATCATCCTGTCAGCAGTGCAGATTTTTCCACTGAGCTGACGTTCGCGCAACTGTACGAGAGACTCGTCGCGGCGAGCCAGTGAGTTTCGGCCGTACAATTCTAAGCAAGTCTTGTCCAAGATCAGCTACAGTGCCTTTCTTCTGCAATGACGAGAGATAGCACTGTGCCACATGTTCTTGGCATAGTCAATTATGGTATCATAATCAAAGAAATAAATGAATTCCTTTAGTTAATTCACATTTCCTTATTACTGTGAATTTTGATTCAATGAAATGTTTGGAGTGGTTTTATTTTCCTGGTTCTCGCCTTGACCTCTCCACCCCAAAAATCATGACAATGTACATATTTTCCATTGTATCACAGTCACTATTTTGTTGTAGACAGCCCCTCGCTGGACACCTTCAAGAGCAGGCTGTTGTCGTCCCACCCGTAACCCGGACGCTGCAGCTGCGCCTTCTCCGTCTACGTGATATCCCTACCAGACCATGAACTAGTATTAGAACTAGAACCTACCTGAAATTAAATCCCCAGAAAAGCAAAGGAATATAGAGTATTCGTAACTATTTGATTTTCTAGGTGTGAACTCCTTCAAGATGTTCATGGCGTACAAGGACGTCATGATGCTGTCTGATGCTGAGATCTACCAGGTGTTCTGCCGGTGCAAAGAAATAGGGGGCCTCGCTCAGGTGCATGCCGAGAATGGGGACCTAATTGATGAGGTAAGGCTCGGTAGAGCAATGTAGATCATAAAAAACTGTATTTCCTATCAACAAGTTGAATGTAAATGTATGTAATAACATCGAGTAGGATGCTGAGGATCAACTATATGATTCTATACTGCTTATTGTGGTTCTGTCCAACTTCTTTTTTTTTTTTACAAAAATAGCTTCAAAGTCTGAAAAAGGGTACTGAAATCCATTAGCCGATGTGTAAAATGAGAATAAGCATCTTTACGGACTGTACAAAAAGTAACAAAATCTTGCCAGATTTCGCTAGGCGTTTAGTAATTATAGATTTCAAGACTCAGACTTTCACATCTTGAATGTTATTTGACCGCATCTGACATGCACAGTATGTACATGGATGAGCACTCAGCAGGACATAAGTTAACTAGTTGACATATGTGGACTGTGACTTTTTATTTTTTATTATCATTGGGTAGGCCGAATACTCTCCCTTCGCAGCCAGGGGCTGAATTGCGAGAAGCGCACATTTGCGGGGCTAGATCGCAAGGGTCTGTCGCGACTGCCATTCGGCGCGCAGGTGATCTCAAAAAGACAATTGCCCCATGTGCGATGGGTTCCTTAACGTGCTGGAGGTGTGGCTCTCCTCAAACACGGGACCTCCATTTAACGTCCTATCCGAGGGACGTCCCTAACCGAAGCTAGGTACTTATTTACACCTGAGTGAAGTGAGGAAAGTCGTGTAAAGTGCCTTTCCTAAGTGACTTGTTGAGTGTTACGTGACTGATGTGCAAGTGTTTCCTGTGTCTCCACACACACAGTGTTCAAAGAAGCTGATTGCTATGGGCATCACCGGCCCCGAGGGGCACGCGATGTGTCGTCCTGAGGAGGTGGAAGGGGAGGCGACGAATCGCGCCGTGACCATCGCTAACAGGGTCGGTACACGTATGCATGTTAGTCCAGGGAAAGGCCTTTATTGTTTACCCGACTAGATTATGAATCATTTTGCCTATTGTTAGTGCATTTGCTTGCTTTTTTTATATATTTTTTGGTTACTTTTAAGACCCCTAACAGTAGGGTAAGGATATAAGATGTACATGAGGGAAGACACCTAGATGGCAAATCTTGTTTTACCAAGGTCAATATTATCTTAGCCAATTGCACGTGTTTGCTATTTTAATACACCCAAAGTAATCTCAGAGACGACCAAAAAGTGGTGACAAAGGGTGCCAGAGGTGTCTAATAGTTCAGGTTTGACTGTAGATGTGTTTCCCTCTCCCCAGGCTGGCTGTCCTCTCTACGTCGTACCCGTCATGAGCAGGGCTGCAGGAGATGTTGTTTCTACAGCCAGGAAAGAAGGTGAGGGGAGGAACTGTGTGTTATATGTGATAGACTTTTAAAGGCAAAGGATGCCTGTACCTGAACATTTCTATTGTCCACAGGTCTATGTTGTAGTGTAAAAAAGAGTTGTTTTGAAATGTGTGATTCGCCCTATATCACAGGCAAAGTTGTGTTTGGAGAGCCCATAGCCGCCGGTCTAGGTGTGGATGGTACCAACCAATGGGACAAGGACTGGAGGCACGCAGCTGGCTATGTCATGGGACCGCCCCTCCGACCGGACACTTCCACTCCTGGGTATCTAATGGACCTGCTCGCCAAGTAAGCCTTCGTGCAGGGAACAGTACAGTCCACTAAACCTGTTACTGCAGGGGTGGGCCGAAGTCTCTTCATTTTCACCTGGTGCTTTTTTAGTCTTTGCTCTTACAGCCTTTATTGTACAGCTTACTGAACTTGCTTTGAAATTAATGACACAAACTGTCCGTGGTCTTCAGGTTCTTGTTAAGTGTCTACCCGGGTCTCCTGAACATAGTGTCTATGTACATGTAGTGTCCTGTTTTATCAAGTTCAGTGTATGATTATAACATGTCTGTGTGGTATATGGTAACTCCTTTGCACACAAGGTGATAAATGCTATATTAACCTCTGTGCACTACTTCACCTCTTTAGGTCTCATTCATGAGTTTTTTTTTCGCCCCATAGGCTTACATGTTACAATACGTGTTTTACATGGGCGCGTTCGTAATGAAGCTATAGAAAATGCACCAATGTTATTCATTTTATGTTGAGAACATTTACCCTAGATCATGTTTTTAAAAAATGGCAACAGTTTCACTTCATACGATCTCTTTTTATAGCAATTACAAACTGCACTTAGCTACACCCCCAAAAAGGCACTTTTCGAGCTGAAAGCGCAGGACCGCATCACTTACAATGACAGGCTTTGCACGTCCGACCTAGCGCGCGGCTGCCGATCTTTATCTGTTAATATCTTTATTTTAAAAAAAGCGTTTATCACTGGTTTGACGCTTGAGATCAGTCTGGCTGGCTAAAAGGGAATTTTCCATCAATATTCATGCATCCGTTCATTTTTGGGGGTACGGATTCTTTTAGTCTGTGTTGTTAGTGTTGTATCTCCAAGGATGAAATAAAAAGCCCATGAACACTGTGAATCTTACCTTCCTCCAGCGGTGATCTGACCTGTGTTGGCTCCGACAACTGCACCTTCAATGCCAACCAGAAGGCGCTAGGTAAGGACGACTTCCGTAAGATCCCCAACGGTGTCAACGGCGTGGAAGACCGCATGTCCATCGTGTGGGAGAAAGGAGTGCATTCTGGGAAGCTGGACGAGAACAAGTTCGTTGCGGTGACCAGCACGAATGCTGCCAAGGTCTTCAACCTCTACCCCAGGAAGGTCTGTGTCTTACAGATTCGTGTCCAACACCTTATTTAAAAAAATGTCAAGTGACATTTGTGGCATTCCGTTTTGTGCACTGTCCAAACCCAAAAAACAGGCATTCACATAAATCCAGCCATACATGATGTAAAAAGTAACACAGCCTTGCAGACTTACTAATATCCTATTCCAGCATAAAATTTTACACGCCTTTCCTCACTTTACTCAGGTGGAAATGAGTGCCTAGCTTTAGTTAGGGACGTCCCTCTGGTAGAATGTTTAAATTGAGGTCTCGTGCTTAAAGAGAGCTACACCTCGACGATGTAAAAAAAAAACACCAACCTTCCCGGTGTGAGATGGATCAAAACCATTCCGGTCTAAATGGGTTAGGGAATTTCCCCAAGCAGTCCTAGATAGCAGTTGAGCTGGTCTCAATCATGATGTTTCTGAGTTTTTTGTGGGTTTTTTTTTAACGAACTCGCTCAGTGCAAGGTCATAGGGGGCCACTCATCAAAGCACTGAACTAATTGTTACTGTAGCAGCATCTCTTCGCCCTAGGTCAGAAACATCAATGCTCGAGACAAACATAACTTCATTGACCCATTAGGAGAAGCAGGGGTTACGAAGACCGCTCGGGAAATTCCCTATCCCGTTTAGGCAGGAATGTTTTGGTCCACTACTCTTTTTCGAAAGATGTGGTGGGTTCTTTTACATGCTCAAGGTGTGACTCTCCTCCCTTTTGTGGTGTCTCCTCAAACACGGGACCTCCATTTAACGTCCTATCCGAGGGACGAGTGAAGTGAGGAAAGTCGTGTTAAGTGCCTTTCCCAGGGGCACAGCGTCGGGGCGCAAGTTCGGACATGTCTCTGGGCACAACCCGGGATTAGATCCCATTGTTTGACAGCCGAGCGCTATACCATTTGCGCCACACGACACCACATATAAAAGTTGGTAGAAGAGATGCTGTGCCAGTCCTAACAAGAGTCCGAAGACCCAAAATCTCCATGAAATTTGTTTTTATATATGATGTGTTTTATTTGCCCTAGTTGTTTGTTTTTGCCGCTGGTTGTTTTATTTTATGTGCCAAAGGGTATCCACATACAGGTTTGGTAGTGTTCCAATTTGTGGTTTGACCACCAGCTGTTGGGACCTGTTGGGAATAGTTGACCTAGATAAGAGACCAACAGATGGTGCGACCTCAAAGCCCACAATAGAGTAGATATTTCTCATTATTTATGCAAATTCAGTCCGAATTTGCATAATTACCACTTAAATTTGTACATCTCTGTCCAACCCACCTGCGTACCAAATATCATGACAATCTGTCGCTCCTTTCTTCAGTTATTCTCCTTTGAATATTTTTACAAATACGCCATTGCAGTTCCAATGGCACATACCAGGGGGCCCAAAATCGACCTTGACGTTTCTCCTCCCAGCACCTACCCACAAACCAAATATCATTACAATCCATCTACACGTTCTATAGTTATGCTGATTTTACGCATCCGGTGACACATACATACACACACGGTGACACAAACATACACACACGCGCACACACGCGCAAACACACTAACTTTGCATGATTTGCACTTCAGTGTGTACATCTCTGTCCAACCTACCTGCGTACCAAATAACATGAAAATCTGTTGTTCCTTTCTTCAGTTATACCCCTTTAGAACATTTTTACAAATAGGCCATTGTAGTTCCAGGGACACTAACCAGGGGGCCCAAAATCGACATTGATCATTCTCCTCCAAGCGCATACCCACATACCAAATATCATTACAATCCATCAACACGTTCTACAGTTATGCTGACTTTAAGCATCCAGCGACACACATGCAAACGATTTACCTCCTTACTAATGCAAATTCGGTCTCATTTGGATAGTTTGCACTTAAGTGTGTACATCTTGGTCTAACCTATCTTTGTACCAAATAACATGACGATCTGACGATCCTCTCTTCAGTTCTTCTACATTGAAGATTTTTACAAATACGCCATTGCAGTTCCAGTCACACATGCCAGGGGGCCCAAAATCGACCTTGACCTACCTCCACTTAACACCCACCCACATACCAAAAATCATCACAATCCATGTACAGGTTCTATAGTTATGGTGACACATACATACACACAAACACCAAACGCAAGCAAAACAGTATATCCATGAAAAAGCCTTTGTCACAGTTGAGTAGAAAATTGAAGCACTAATTCCTAGCCTGTGTGTGCGGCTGCAGGACCGTATTGCTGTAGGTTCGGATGCAGACATCGTGGTGTGGGACCCCCAGGCCACCAGGAAGATCTCCGCGTCCACTCACCACCAGGCTGTGGACTTCAACATCTTTGAGGTAGGGAGGGGTGTGATTATCAAGTACATAACAGATGATTAAAGTGATGCTTGTTTTTTTTTGTCAGCTATCAAATGGATAAGAATGTCTAAATGGTAAACTTACCTGCTTTTCTGTATTTCTTTACTGGAGAAAAGACGGCATCAAGTAAAGTTCGGAGTGAAAACAACATTTCATTCCCTTCGACTCATCTGTTCCCTTCATCCAGGGCCAGGTGTGCCATGGTGTTCCTGTCTATGTGCTCAGCCAAGGCAAGGTGGTGGTGGAGGATGGTGGACTTGTCACGGTCACACAGGGCGCCGGCAAATATATCCCCAGGTAAGGGGAGACCAAAACCCATGAGATTTGCATTCATCATTAAGGGTGGTCTTGTAGTTAGGGTTGTTAGCAATAGAATCTAGAGGTTCGAATCCGTAGCAGGCCACAGTATTCTGCCTTTGGGAAAGGCACTCGGGTAAAAGTGAATACCTAGATTCATCTATAGTGATGTCCCTTTGGATGGGATGTAAAGTCGGGTACCCGTGTTTGAGGGGGGTAGAAGGGGGACACGATATGGTTACATTGCAGGGTGGGGTCATTTTGTCAATAAGTTGCTGGTACCAAGTAGGGGGGGTAGTATGGAGTCATGGTGTGATGAGTTGGTGTCAGTGTGTTTCCTTAGGAAATGACCATGACACGGGGATGGATTATATAATCAAAAATCACATGGGGTCTACAACTAGCCAAAACAGGCTTTCTAAGTGTGTTTATGATGAAGTGACAAACATTAAACAATCCATACATTGTCAAGTCTTCCTATCATTCCCTCCCACTTAGGATGCCTTTCTGTGACTATGTGTTCAAGCGGATTAAAGTTCGTGATGGTCTGAACCAACCCAAGGCTGTGAAGAGGGAGCCGTACAAGGGACCGGTCATCGACCTGAACGCAGACCCACAGGTACGTTTAACCAACTTCAGACATGTAAGTTTTGTAACACTCAATTTGTGTGGTTTCTGTAGTATGACGTGGAGGTTTTTAAGTACATGATCATAACAGTTTGTTATGCTGAACGTTGCAGGAGGAGCCAAGGCGTGTCGCCCCGTCCGTCGCTGCAGAGTTTGAAAATCGTCCAATCAGCAGCCGACACGGCCACCGGGATCTCCACGCATCCGGTTTCAGTCTGTCGGGGAGGCAGATTGACGACAACAGGGGCAACACGCCGCAGACGCGTGTTCTGTCACCACCTGGCGGAGCCTCCAGTATCCAGTTCTGAGCTGGTCCACCCCTTCATGAGCCCCTCATTTTAGTATTGAACTTCAGACCGCACTTTATATGGCAATTGCAGTCCTCCATTGTTTTTCTTCGCATGTTTGAGTTTTGCATTTGTAAGCTTCATTTATATAAGCTTCTCTTCCGGGCAGGATATTTTGCCATTAAGCCACAGCAAGTAAATTTTATGGATGACATGATTGACATCCTCTGCAGACTCATAATTAGTTAGTTAATGCAATTACACTTACTTATAATGCTTCCTATGCTCTTTCTTTTAAATCTTCAGCACATTATAATTAGTGTATTATTCTAATGCTTGTGCAAGGTACACATCACAAGTCTAATAAAAACAATGGGCGAATATTTAGCAAACCTAAATGCAACTATATACAATAAGCAAATCTTGTGAGAGCTACTGTCAAGGGGTGTTCTTGTTATAGTTTAATTTACAAAAGGCTTGAGAACTGTGATCATTCCCGACTTGACAACCTGAGTCAGTGACTGACAAATTGCAAAAGAGAACGCACCCATCTATTGTATTGCTGCTGGATGCAGATAATTCTGTGGCTGAGAAATGTAATTGTATCACATGGATATTAAACATTGGTCTGTCTTACATGTGCCTGTGTCTTTGTGATATGGCATAAACCTGTACAGTACGCCTTGTAAGTGTTGCCTGTTCTGGCTATAGACGATCAAGCTGATGGCAATCATCCTGAACTTCTAACTTCTAACTATTAAAATTCACTTGAGAGTTCATCTGTGTTGGTAGAAGTAATACTGAATGGAGTTTAAACTGTAAACACCAACACAATGAATTGGACTTACCCAAATTTTCGACTGATCAGCTACAGTCTTTGTCAAGGAGGGACAATCCACTGCTTCTGTGACGTCACGTTATGCAGATAAAACACGTGACTCGGTGAGCAGTGGATTATATGTTGCAGGAAGTCTATGGCGCCCCCCCCCCCATCTCTGTTGAGGGATGGTTGTAGATGGACTCCTTAATCCCTCCTGTAGCTGATCAGTCGAAAATTTGGGTAAGTCTAATTTATGGTGTAGGCGTTTACAGTTTAAACTCCATTCAGAACTATTAAAATAAAATTGTCATACGTACAAACCAGAGATCCTACAGGGTGTTTTTCTGATATTTGTTCATCAGAATCTATAATTGGTAGATCATTCCTCCAGACTAAGCCCATTTTAGGAGCCCATGCTCCCACAAATTAGCTGGTGTGCCTGTCCATGGCTGCAGGTACAGGATTCAAGTCAGCCTG
This sequence comes from Branchiostoma lanceolatum, assembly GCF_035083965.1. Taxonomy (NCBI): domain Eukaryota; kingdom Metazoa; phylum Chordata; class Leptocardii; order Amphioxiformes; family Branchiostomatidae; genus Branchiostoma; species Branchiostoma lanceolatum. The sequence continues at coordinate 17,345,930 of NC_089731.1, forward strand.
TTAAATAAAACAGTTGGCTACAGGAGATGGTGTGATTTGTCCGACTTCCCCAAGAACGGCCTAAAATCCCACACAATTCTTTTTCACCTATCAATGTAGGTTAGCTGGATTCTCTTTTATAATCATTCTATCTAAATAAATCATGATCATTTCAGCATGTTAATTTAATTTATTGGAGTATTGCTTGGTGTGTCCAAGAGACTTGCTTGTGCTCCTAATTGTTTTATTGTGGTGCGCATAAATTTTTGCTGGTGCTCTCGATGAATGAATTTCGGTTTTAACAGTGAAGTTTTCAGGTTTTCTTGCTAAAGCATACATATTTTCTTACATTAACTTCCTCATATGTAACTTTTATGGTTGAACTTTTATGGTTATATTACGTCATTATGACACCAACGTGGTAATATTGCACATATTTCACTTATACACCATCCAATAGACCACTAATTCCGTACTCGCTTTGTACATGTTTGGGTCCGAACGCGAGTTTTGTCGTAAGCAGATATTGGGTGATGTTTTACGCTACCTGCTGTGATCGTTTTGTACAGGTTGGGCTTCAGCTGGTGCGTTCACGGCGGCCGGCCAGGGAATATAATTTGGTACTAGACAACATTTTTGATAGTCTGGATGATCAGAGTCTGCGAACCAAGAAATGGGCTTATATTTTTAGTTACTACGACTAAAATGACTGAACGGGGTCAAAAATGACCCAAAAGTGCTATGTTCAATAAAATCTGCCTTTTCACTTTTTTCGCTGAATGTTATCCGTACATTGCTTCATCAATGTAAGAAGGATGTTTTGGTATTTTAAGGTATTGCTTATTCCCGTTCATTGTCATAATTTATGCAAAAAGATCAGAAGGACCACGTTTTGAACTATCCCTATCTAGAGCGAGAGGAGATTTTTGAGGCCCACGCCAAATTTCATATTCCATAACTCCTGGACGGCTTACGCTAGAACCACCAAACATGGTGACGTTTCATAGAATTTCCTTAACTAATATTTCAAATTAATAAAGTAAGTTCAGCCTTTTTCGTGTTGCCATGGCAACGGGTTTTGACAAGCATATTTTACAAAATCAGCTAATTTCAGTTCAAACAATGACGTTTCGAGGCTTTGTTGGTACACCACATTTATTTTTTTACATTGTTATCATCTAATGTAATCCAATGTAACTTTCATGGTTTAACATTGATATCTTATGCTGATTTGATGACGTCATCGGTCAAAATCCAAGATGGCGGATAGAATCACATAATATATGTCATAATGACATCATATTACGTCATAATTACACAAAACTTGTTCTGGTAATAGTAATTCACATCTGCATCATTCACTGACAATTTGGTGGTCATACAATAAGTAGTTTTTGCTCGGGTCAAAAATGACCCCAGTGCAATCACTCCAAACTTTCCTCCATAATGTCAACAGTATTGTGCCAATCTCCCTAGAAAACCAGGAGACGTTAGAATAGATGTCTACTGACAAAGTCACGGAAGGATTTTTTTCGGCTTGATCAAACATGTTCAAATGGCACATCAAAACCCACGCCTGGGGTCAAAAATGACCCCGTTCGGGTGTTTGAGGGTTAACAAAATTGCATTAAAAGTGACGGTAAATGATTATCAAACATTATCAAGAATTGGATATTAGAGATTCTTTTTACACAACCGATGATTCTCACCTGGTGACGTTTCGGTGTATTTCAGACACCTGCTTCAATTCAGAGCTTCTGACTGGAGTACTGCTTCTCACCGCTATAAGCAGCCGAAGAAGGTGGCACTTAAGAAGCAGTACTCCAGTCAGCTCTAAAGGAGGTGTCTGAGAGACAACGAAACGTCAGTAGGTGAGAATTACCGGTCCCACAAAAAAGAATGTCTGGTATCCCTTGTTCCACCAAGCTGTTGAAATCATTTTCGGAAATTATCAAGCACGTCCAGGTCAAAAGATACAAAAACTGAAGTTCTGCTGTAGTACTAGGGTCACATACCAGGGGGCCCAAAATCGACCTTGAATTCCGGCTTCCCAACACGTGCCCACATGCCAAATATCATTGCAATGTAATCCATCAAGAGGTTCTTGATTTATGCTGACTGAAGTACTCCTGAAACACAAACAGACACACAGACAGACAGACAGACAGACACACCCAAAACTAATGCGCTAATAGTGTTTTCACCAAAGAGATGTTAGGTTATGTGTTGTTTTCTATAACGGCCTTTGTCCATAAGCTTGACAGCAGCTGAGTCCATTATGATGCGTGGTCAGATTGGGCACTCCAAGCAGAGGTTAGGCTCCGGATTCCCACACTTCCTGTATCGAGATGGAGAGGAATATAAATAGATATCACTTATAAAAATCTAATTTGCATAATTGATAAAAAGATGCTTTAAATCCATATTGGTAAATAAGGGAAATTTCATTCTTGCGGCATTTAGAATTTAAGTAAAGTTAAACATTATCCAGTATTATTTGAAACAAACAAAGCCTCACATAATTTAGAAGTAAATGCTACAATTGATTTCTTTGCTAAGATGAATTATACTTTAAACAGCTCGTTTTTGTGGCCTCGCACCTATAAATCAAAATTCTTTTTATGGATTTGTCAGAAAGCTGGCATGTCGGTTTCTAGAGGGTATCAAACACTTCAGCCAACACCGCAAACACCATAATTACTTCATGGAGAATCGTGCCCTACTTGTTTCAAGATTTTCAAGTTTCTGACTGCTGAGAAAAGGATACGGAACCATCATATCCAATGACACGTAAAAATACCAGTCATACTTTTCCGCAATACATCGATTTCAATATCGGGAGGCTGAGTCTGTTTGCGTTTTCATTAATGAATGGTACCGCATGTCGAAAACCCCCAAGTAAGCCTCGCCATACTCCGTACGTCATCATTCAGCTGCCACCGAATACCATCCCCGGACAGGATGTACACATGTGCCGCCATAAAATAGTGCGGCTAAACAGAGAACGTCTTATGAATATTTGGCAAAATTCAATCGTGTCGTCGGTTTTAACAATTTTGTTTTAGCACCTATACATTTGTTGATAATGTAAGATGTACACAAGTATTTTGATTGGAGTTTAGCAGTATTTCAGACTTCAGTATTTACGCGGACGGATATAAAAGAAATCCTTCGGTCCTGTTTATTCAGTGCAGATTCGATCGTCTTTTGTTCAGTTCAGGGCGGCCATTGACGAGTGAGGTGGGTTGGTCGGTATAACCTTCGCAGTTATCGTGTTGGTTGGCTAAAGTCGTCTCTAGTGAGGTAGAAATGTTTTTCGTTAGAGTCATTGCGATTTTGGCGTTGAACAGTATTTTTTTGGGACCAAACTCCTCGCCAATGGCGGCAAAATGGCAACAACAAAATGTAACTTTCTATTCCATTGTCGCTTGCTGTTTATGTGTAGCAGTACGGAGGAAATCGACAATTTTCCGATTTTTGTGTCTATGAAAGTCGGTTCCTCTTACCTAGTCCCCGTGTTTTATTGATTTATTTATCTATGAAGTAACTTGCCTGGAAACTATACCGTCGGGAGCTCCCCGGTTTCTCTACGGCGCTGGGAGTGGTGCCCGTCCGCCCAGACAGATTAGCCCGCCCGTGGCTGGGTTTACGGCCTTGGCTTTAATTTGCTCGTTCAGCAGTTGTTCCCCCTAAAATTGTTTGATTTCGAGCTGTGGTTTGCATATTGTTAATCCACGACGACCCAACAGAAAGTGTTGTTAGACCATGCAATCGTGTAGCTTTTTGTAATCCACTGTATACGAGGACATGTGCTCTTCCCTGAATATTCTGCCTAGCCCGAGGAGCCACAAAAGTGTTCAGCATGGCACATGGGTCTGAAGTCTTGTGCAAATCATCTCAATATCTACAGCAGATATAACTTAGCCAGCCAGCCTCTTGATGACAACAACAGTAGCTGATCTATTAAATCTTCCAAACACATGTGAATATAAATGAAGATGACAGAACAAAGCTACTGCAGAACATCCAGCTTACTCAGAGTGTGTTAGTCAGGGCTAGTCGTACAGCTGTCAAGCCTCTTGGAAACCCAGACTTCGGGGACTGGGCCTCTGGCTCAGTGGGGGCTTGATCAGCTTCTTGATCTTGATTGGGTACTGGGCAACACCCCTCTTGTTGTGATAAAGCGCCCAGGGGAGTGCGCTGCGCTTTTATTGCCATCTGAGATGCAGGAGCAACGCCTCCTTGAACTAGGGAGGGTCAGCTATCTCCGTGACTTCTTGAGGCAATGAATTATAGTCTCTCACAGTGCGAGGGTTATAAGAGTATTTATAACAGTCTTTGCGAAATGGTCGACTCTTCTATGAGTTTTGATTTGATTGGCGCGGTGCAGGTGACAGATAAGCTTCGACCGGTAGGGCTATCATATGGTGTCTTGCCTTTTTGCAGAACTGTAAGTCTATTAGCTGTCCCTCTATCCTTTAAAGTATCCCACCCCAAATCGGAAACAAGTTTAGTAGTACAATCATAAGTGTAATATGAGTTTGTGACAAATCTAGCCGCTCTTTTCTGGATGGATTGTAACTTAGAAATATGCTCTTTGTAGTGAGGGTCCCAGGCAGCACTGGAGTACTCTAGGTGAGGCCTTATACAAGGCTTGTGTATGCGTTCATCCTAACTGCTTTTGGGCAGTTATAGAGATTACGTTTCACAAAACCTAGTGATCTATTTGCCTTACGAGTAATATGTTGGGACCAGGAGAGCTGGTTATTAAGCGTGACTCCCAAGTACTTGTGGTTGTTAGTCTCGACTAGTACATGACTTCCTAATTTGTAATCATAAAGTTTGGGTTTTCGTTTGTGAGTTTAACGCATGACAAAACATTTTTCCGGGTGTAATTTCATCGGCCACTTGTTTTGCCAGGTGTCTAAAGTATTAATGTCCTCTTGTAAAAGAGCTTAAATGAGTTTGCTGGATGTCGAGGCCACCAATAATGATTTAATCCATTTGCTCTTTGCAGAGTGTGTAGGATGAAGGGAAGAAGACAATTATTATACATTAATTGTGAGCAAACAAATACAAGTAGAATTGATGAAAATTCAGAGATGCTAAGAGTGATAAAAAAGGCATATTGTGACCTTGCACATGTTGCTGTAAGTGTAAGAATAGAAACACACCTCCGGTATGGGGAGTTCCATTGCCGTGTAGATTACTGTTACCCAGTGATAGTTTGCTCCATACTTCTTGTAACACAATGTCATATTGCCCTGGAGAAGACCAATATCTGTCCAAGTACAGTACGCAAGTCTGTTCGGAGTTAAACTCTATATGTGGTGTCCTGTCCGTCGTTCTTAGCTTCTAGAACTTTGCAGGGCAGCAGTCCCGGGTCCGTGTTCGTCCGATCCACCTCACTAATGCGGATTCCCACCGTGTCACCTGGGCTGTAGACTTTGATGAGGCCCTTCACTATTGTATCAACGTTCTTTTGTTGTCGATTGGCAGCTTCTAGATAGTTGTCTGTTGCAATTTTACGAACCTTGCCATGGGGGTGTCTGGTTCATCCACTGGTATTGTCTGCTCTATTTACAGTACTAATAATGTTTCTGTTGGTATACAAGGGTGAACTTTTTGCAGGCTGCCATGTTCTCCTGTTGTTTCGTCATTTTTTTCATAAAGCAATATTACATATGTTATCACATACATGTATACAGATAACATATTAATGAGTACCCTTTATAAATGTACTAAGCATATGTTAAGTCTAGAGTGACTAGATTTAGACGAGGTAGAATAATAGAAAAATGACTCTTCAGTTAACGAATTGGCTGAGCTGAGGCCGCACACCACATCGCCATTTACAACCAAATCCACTCACCTGTCCTAGTTAAACGCCACAAACGTCGATAGAATCCTGTGGCAAAAGTATAACAACATGGATTCACAAATGATACTTTACATGGTTACAAAAGCAGGACGGTAAACATGATTTTTGAATATTTTTTGAAAGAAAGTAGACCATGTCAATCCGTACCACAGGCACAGTAGTGGCGACAACAGTGGGTTTGAACTACTGCCCGACGTTGCTCTCCATTGAAACCATCTCCATTGTCTGGCCCACTGTACTATACTGTACATGGTCCTCCAACATATGCATCTTGATGGGGATGCTGTCGGTGGGGAATGTCTCCCAAAAGAAGGTCGTTAGGGCTTACTCTTAATATGTGTATTTTAAAGGTTAACATTACTTACGTCCTATGCCATTCAACCTCTCTTGCAATTTCTAACCAAGGTCCTTTCTTCCGTCCTTCTACGTGACCTTTGTTGGTGGGAAATAGAGTATTGGGAATATGCCAGTTTACCATCCCGACAACTTTTCCGTCTGCCATTCTTTTGATGCCACAGCGTACCAATATTTGTCCCATATCTCTAAATTGAGCTGTTTTAGAACCAGATCTAAAGTCTTAAGAATTGGCAAGTATGGCATACATCATTAGACTTCCAATACAACCTGCATATTCAGCTGAAATTGAAATTCTGCAGTTGTCAAATGCACCTTGTAATTACTAGTTTCTGTACAGAGTTTTGATAGACTGAGAAACAAAACTGGTCAGGTGAAAATAATCTCTAATTTAGTCCTAATGCAGGTATGTAGAATTTCAAGCCTACACAAGGTGACAAATAGAAAAGTGCAGACTATTGTAAGTCTTATTTTATTAACGGTAACTTAAGGTTCACGTTTTTCACGGTCACTTCTTTACTGTGAACTTATCATACCGTGAACTTCCCGAGAAAAAATCATCTACCGTTGCCCTGCCTACCTCTCTGCAACCTAACTAGCGCTTAGTACTAGTGTAATACGACACTTACTACTTCTCATACTTCCCCTTAGCACACAGAAATCGCCACAATATTGAACAAGTCAAAACGAATGCTCTTTAAGAATGAAATATTTATTCACAAGCACAAAATTGTGTAATTTTTTTCTCAAGTTGTGAACGAACACTGTACTGTAATCGTTACTAATTATTTTCATTGCTACATATATATATATATATATATATATATATATATATATATATATATATATATATATATTTACAAAAATGCCATACAAGCCATGATTTTAAAAAGTAGCAGCTAGAATGTACAAGTACAAGTGAACAATTTTGCTGTATTTACTACAACTACACGGCGGTGACGGTTGGTATAACGTTTCTACTTGAAGACATAAGTTTGGATAAAAAATGGTGACACCCATGCCAAACGTCAGACAAAGGAATTCATAACATGGACGCCGATACGAATAAATGATTCGTTTTTAACTTTAAGATAAACGGACCAAATTAACCAAGATGATTCACCAGTGATGTAGTGATGTTCTACGAACTGTGTTCAATCTTACAAAGTACAAATTAAAGTTTTTAGCGTCACTCGATAACGTCACCAAAACAAACAAAATGGCGGACTCTTTGAAATGAAATTCGTCACTCCACGGATTTTCCATATTGGCAAATATTAACGTTACCAGTACTTAGTTCTACTTATCATTAGCACAAAATGTACAAGCTACTGGTAAGAATGTTCAAGTACTGGCTATGTGTACTTCTAACGCATACCGCATCTTCTCCACGACCGCCTTGATGCCTGTGCTTTCTCAGCCTCGTATGATGATCTCTCTCTTGGCGCTGAGCCTGTCCATGCATGACGCTGAGCAGCCAAAGGGCGTGAAGTCTTTAATTTTTGTATGTCTCATGTCCACCTTGGCGTTGTCGATACTGTCTTCTGCAATTTCTTTGGCGAATGAGTCCGCGTAGTTGACCTCACCAAAAGATTCATGACCAACTACGCGGACTCATTCGCCAAAGAAATTGCAGAAGACAGTGTCCACCTTCCAGAATTGCTGTAGACCTAACAACCTTCTCTACTGCCCGGCGAAACAAATACGCCTCATCTGTGTTACAAATAGCCCTCTCGATTAACAGCCTCTATCCATTGTTGGGATATACAGCAGAAATGTTAGACAGATGAAACTTTCCATTGTTTAAAAATGAACCAAAAAGTTCAGCTATCATATTTTTCTGTTTCTGGTAGCGCCTCAGCAATGCATGTGGAAATGTAGCCTGCAATGTATCTAAGCATCTGCTCTTCAGCCGTTGTCATATCAACATCTGTGTTGATATCATGAGAAATGGGCACATCAGCACTGTGCTTCTTTTGAAAGAGGCCTTCTAGAACTTTCCTTGTAACAAACTGATGCAATAAAAAGCATGTTTCCATACTGATGCTACTCATTAGTGTTTTCCACAGTGTATGGTACATTTCACTGGTACAGAACAAAAAATAAACTATTTCTAATCATATTGGTGAAATGGAGTTATTGAAAGTCATCGACTCACTTGGTCTCGTGTCGGTTAAGCCATCCAGCGCTCTTGTACTGTTTACCGCAAACATAATATACAGCTTCTACAATGTGCGAACACTAGTTAAACAAGTCATATAGAATCGTCAAGGTACAATCATCTTTGTTACACTATCGTCACTATATATGCGACATGCCTGATAACATATTACCACAGATGTACCACGCCAGTCAAGGGTATTTAAAGGTTAAACTGTATCTAGCTGCCGTTGACACTTTTTATTTACCACACATACAAAAAAATCAGCAAGCCAGGCTGATTGAATGGAGTCTCGTGAATACACATTACCTTCTGTGTACAGTCAAACCTGGCGCAAGCAACCACTTAGGGAACTGGGTAAAAGTGCTTGCCTAGGAGAGGTGGTTGCCCTCGACAAGTTGGCTGGTTGACCAAAAAAAAAAATCATGCATTTGAACGAAATTCACCTTCAGTTAGTTCCCAGGAAACATATCTTCCAGAGATGCACAATGGCTTTCAATGTCCATGTTGTTATGTAAAATAATTTCATCAAACCATTGTTTGACCATCACATTGGTGTTTATCTAACAATCATTGAATCAAATAGATTTTTTTGTAGTTTGTGCTCCTAGAACAGCCAAAGCAGGTTCACTCAGTTTCTATAGTATATATGTAAAAATCTAACTAGCTCAATTTGTACTTTGTGCAGTATTTATGTGCTTCACTGCCTTTAGCTGATGATACAAAAAAGGTGCACTAACAGATTTTAACTGTAATTCAACTGCATCTATCTTTACAGTGGTGTTACTGATATTGTTGTGAAGAATGCAGTGTGTATCAGATTGTTTCTGATTCTGGTGTTGAAATTAAATGAATGGCTTATAGTGCCAGAGCTTGCAGAAATGCTCATTTTCAAGAAGCCACTGCTGGGTTGGATGCTGCTGTCAAGCATGCAATTTTGGTTGTTCAGGGGAGAGTGAAGCCCCCTTTGGGACTAAAAAAAGTGGTTGCTGGTTGGGGAAGACAGTTGGTTACTTGGGAGAGGGTCTTCACTATGTAAAAATGACTGTTTCCATGTGTCCTCTGACGGCAGGTGGTTGCCTGCGCCAGGCGATTGCTCGACCAGGTTTGACTGCTTGCTATACACTAGACATGGGTACTTCAGTGTAAATGTACACAAAATGATACTACTAAATATAATAGAGGAACACAAGTAACAATAGGCAGAAATAAATAGATGAGCATTACTGACCCACAAAATATGATTATTCAGAACGTGAGGACGCAAACATATCCCTGCTCGTGTTCCATCTAATGCTGGTGTTTGGTAAATTTACAGTGTGCTTTGGGTGGAAGATAGATCGCAGCCAACCTCAAAAGAAAAAGTTGCAGCACAGTCATATTCATACTCCACGGTGTCATCAAGGCTGGTACTTGGGTCTGCGTGAGTCCTTGTTGTGTCTTTGCTTGCTCGGGGAACACGTTGTTATTGTGATCCAGCACTGCATGCTGCAGACGGATTCGCATTGACCAGTTGGGGAAATGTTGGCGTTTCGGGACATACTTCAAAATCATGTTATGGAATGCAGAACAAAAAGGACTTTATAAAAAAAGGACTAAATGCCCATACTAAGGGCCGTTGTGGCAACTATTACACGAAGAGGTCCTTCTGCAAAGCATGCCCGAACATCCTCCTTCTTGTGGGCCTGTGTTGAGTTATGAAACATGGCCACTAAACAAAACCTTAGTAGCTGCTTGGGCACAACATAGGCATGGTCGCCTAGGCTTTTCTTTATATAATCATACACTTTAAACGTTACTGAGACACTACTACAATATACAATAACTTTAGATGGGATGTCCTTTCATTTCTCAAGTCAATGATAATCCAATCTAAACAAGACTTATTCGGAACGTTCCCTGTGTGGTTTTATGGGCCAATTTCTTCGAAGTTGATGAGGTGCTGTGGTGGACGCTTCATATCCCACATTTACTGGCTCTTTTCTTCCACACCCATCCCATCAGACCCTAACTGAAGGTCTGTGCTGATCACCCATACAGTTGGCATTCCCGCCCAACATTAATATATTCTGGAAAATGATTGAAGCAATCATAACAAACGTTCTTCGGCAAGTAATGATCAGATGAGGACCTCTTTTGCCTCGAGGGCACGACTTCTGACAATTCATACGTGTTAATTGATGTGTTTGTATGATTACAGAGCACTTTCTGTGACGGCTCTCGATCTCTGTTCATTAAGGCATGTTGTACTTTCAAAGTATGTAACTGACTTGGCAGTGTGTGGAATCGCTAATTCTACCAGATCAGAGTCTCTATACATACATGTAAAATGAGTGCATATTTTCTTCTTTACTGCTGGTTTGCAACTTACCCAGTGTATTGCCCGGGTGGATCTGGGTAGGTGTCTCTTATACGCCACACACAGCAACTGGGTATCACCACCCTGTTTCCCTCCCTCAGTCGACCATATTGCCACAGTACATTAAGCCTTTAAGCGGCATGTCGGAATTCCCTGTGGTCTGTTCCTGGTTCCTGGTCGTCCCGCAGTGCCAGCATGTCGTTTCTGTAGTACCTGGCCAACCTCAAGGCCCCAGGGTCCAGTATGTACAGATCCATGTCCTGAAACAAAAAGAAGGCTTGCTTACATGACTTTCTTTATGTCCTATGTATATGTCACAGTAGAGATGGCAATTCAGGACAATCGGCGATTGTCCTAGGACAGATCGCGATCGCCGTTTGTCCTAGGACAGACTGTGATCGCGATCTGTCCTAGGACAATCAACGATTCTACTAGTAGAGATTGCGATCGCAATCTGTCCTAGGACAAACGGCGATCCAAACTTAATGATGCTAAGATATTAAGGAAACAGCAATATTTTTTTATAAACCAGGATTTTGTTTAGTATTTACACACTCTGATCAAAACTCAATTGATGTTAAGATAAAGGAAAGAGCAAAACAAGTTGTGAAATCATTCAGTATATGTCTGACTGTGAAATGACATAAGTTTGAAACTGCAGTATCTTGAAACTGATATTGATATTTTGACACCTGTTTTATCACTTTACAATTGTTATTGTTCTCCTAAGGTTATGAATTCAATAGGTGTGAAACTCTGAGTAATATCTTGACACCTCAAAATTTGCATACTGAAACATTGTTGGATCACCTTCTTCCAACTGATATCTTTCACACACAAAAATTAGTCTCTCAAACATACTCACATGAAATTTATCCAGTATAAAATATGAACTAATTCACCTAAAATAGGTAGTATGTTAAACCTGATTGAAATGTTGTGCAACGATTCATCCTATTTTCCAAAGCATTTCCATCTAATCAGAATTTGTCCAAGTAGAATCACTGTTTGTCCTAGGACAGATTGCGATCGCAATCTCTACTAGTAGAATCGCCGATTGTCCTAGGACAGATCGCGATCGCAGAATTTGTCTAAGTAGAATCGCCATGGCATTTGTCCTAGGACAGATTGCGATCGCAATCTCTACTAGTAGAATCGTCGATTGTCCTAAGACAGATTTCGATCGCAGTCTGTCCTAGGACAATCGGCGATCGCGATCTGTCCTAGGACAATCGTCGATTGTCCTGAATCGCCATCTCTACTGTGACATATATATTCATGTCGGACATGTTTTCATGTTGGACATGGACATGAAGGTGTTTTTTTTCCCATGAAGTTTCTATACGTCTTGTTTTCTCTGCTGTATCTGACAAACCAGCAACACAGTGACATCGAATTTTCGCTCCACGAATGTCGGTATGGAATGAAATTGTGTTGATTCATCCAAGCACTTGAATAAGGGCCCAGAAAATTACTTTTGAAACTTGAGTTCAATAGTACTGAGTCGGGCTGATAATGCTTGATCTTCCTTTAAAGTGTATGCCCATATACTAAGGGCCGTTGTGGCAACTATTACACGAAGAGGTCCTTCGGCAAAGCATGCCAGAACAATACTTATCGGAACGTGCCCTGTGTGGTTTTATGGGCCAGTTTCTTCGAAGCTGATGAGGTGCTGTGGTGGACGCTTCATATCCCACATTTACTGGCTCTTTTCTTCCACACCCATCCCATCAGACCCTAACTGAAGGTCTGTGTTGATCACCCAGACAGTTGGCATTCCCGCCCAACATTAATATATTCTGGAAAATAATTGAAGGAATCATAACAAACGTTCTTAGGCAAGTAATGATCAGATGAGGACCTCTTTTGCCTCAAGAGTACGACTTCTGACAATTCATACGTGTTAATTGATGTGTTTGTATGATTACAGAGCACTTTCTGTGACGGCTCTCGATCTGTGTTCATTAAGGCATGTTGTACTCGCAAAGCATGTAACCGACATGGCAGTGTGTGGAATCTCTAATTCTACCAGATCAGAGTCTCTATACATACATACATACATACATGTAAAATGAGTGCATATTTTCGTCTTTACTGCTCGTTTGCAACTAACCCAGTGTATTTCCCGTGTGGATCTGGGTAGGTGCCTCTTATACGCCACACACAGCAACTGGGTATCACCACCCTGTTTCCCTCCCTCAGTCGACCATATTGCCACAGTACATTAAGCCTTTAAGCGGCATGTCGGAATTCCCTGTGGTCTGTTCCTGGTTCCTGGTCGTCCCGCAGTGCCAGCATGTCGTTTCTGTAGTACCTGGCCAACCTCAAGGCCCCAGGGTCCAGTATGTACAGATCCATGTCCTGAAACAAAAAAAGAAGGCTTGCTTACATGACTTTCTTTATGTCCTATGTATATATTCATGGCGGACATGTTTTCATGTTGGACATGGACATGAAGTTTTAATGTCTTTTTTTTCCATGAAGTTTCTTTTCTGTCTTGTTTTCCCTGCTGTATGTGACAAACCAGCAACACAGTGACATCGAATTTTCGCTCCACGATTGTAGGTATGGAATGGAATTGTGTCGATTCATCTTAGCACGTGAATAAGAGCCCAGAAAATTGACTTTTGAAATTTGAGTTCAATAGTACTGGGTCGGGCTGATAATGCTTGATCTTCCTTAAAAGTGTATGCCCATATCCTAAGGGCCGTTGTGGCAACTATTACACGAAGAGGTCCTTCTGCAAAGCATGCCCGAACATCCCCCTTCTTGTGGGCCTGTGTTGAGTTATGAAACATGGCCACTAAACAAAACCTTAGTAGCTGCTTGGGCACAACATAGGCATGGTCGCCTAGGCTTTTCTTTATATAATTATACACTTTAAACGTTACTGAGACACTACTACAATATACAATAACTTTAGATGGGATGTCCTTTCCTTTCTCAAGTCAATGATAATCCAATCTAAACAAGACTTATCGGAACGTTCCCTGTGTGGTTTTATGGGCAAATTTCTTCGAAGCTGATGAGGTGATGTGGTGGACGCTTCATATCCCACATGTACTGGCTCTCTTCCTCCACACCCATCCCGTCAGACCCTAACTGAAGGTCTGTGCTGATCACCCATACAGTTGGCATTCCCGCTTGTCTTCCAACATTCTGGAAAATAATTGAAGCAATCATAACAAACGTTCTAAGGCAAGTAATGATCAGATGAGGACCTCTTTTGCCTCGAGTGTACGACTTGCTGTGACTGCTCTAGATATGTGTTCATTAAGGCATGCTGTACTCGCAAAGTATGTAACTGACTTGGCAGGGCCTCATCAATTTGATGTATTGGCTGTCGAATTTTCTCACGAAAGGTAAGGAGCGTGCTGACAAAACAGCAGATAGACCCTTGAAAATTTACATTTAACTGCTCAGGATGGTATTGACACTTTGATCTTTTGAAGCATAGGTATCGATAATGGTATGAAATATTCCATTTATTCCATTGTCCAGTGATGGATAAAGGTCTTTCATTGTCCTCAGCCTGTACTGGAGATGTTGGAACTCCGAAATGGGTTGTCCGATGAGTGCCTTGTACAGTGTTTTGCCCTGTAAAATAAAGAATTTCACAAATCTGAGAACAAGTGAGATTGGAGTTAAGACAAGTCAATCTCACACATTCTGTGCAAATGACAAGCAGATCATGATGGATCCACAGCAAATCCTGGGATTTGTCAATTCACTTCAAGGACTCTTTGTATTTTTAACCAGTGACAATACATCACAGCTGATATACTAGTTTTATGCTGTATTTCTGATCTGACATCCTGTATATCAAAGAGTCTATGAAATCAAAACAACGATACATATGATGCATTAAAGTTAGACTGTGTCACTATTGCTACTGTACCTTAAATTCATAGTATGAATTTGTAATTAGCTAGGCATCATTACTCACCTCACTGTAGGATAGGTGTAGATGGTTTTGATACCGGAGAATCCGGCAGAATGCTTCCACCGACACCTGGGCCTCCAGGGTCGACATGACTAGCCACTCGAGTAGCGACGTAGAAATTGCAGTCTGTGGGTCTGAGACAGTCGATGCACACAGTCCATATCGAAGGAGTGTGCAGCTGGGGGGTTCACAGCTGCAGAGGGTCACTTCAATGTGCTGGAGGCGACCTTAAGATACAAGGGTGACTTATTACAAAATATAGCTGAAGCATTTCTGTGACTTGAGTCAGGCATATACACAAACACCTGAGTGTATAAACAAAGGAATGACCAAATGCTTGGAACCCTGTTTCTGAACCAGATACACACATAATATATAAATGTAAGCTATACTCTAAAATATCCCATTAACCCATTCCCAACTTAGGCTCACATAATGACTTTGACATCAAAGTGTATTATTATAATGTTTATTTGCAATTAGATTAATCGTGTAGAAAGTCGCTGTATCAGTGTCAACAGTAGGAGATCATACAGTTTGCGTCCAACAAACAGTCAATTTTTTTTTGCCTTTATCTATTCATTAATTTATCATGCTTCAAGTTGAAGGTATGGCTTTTATTAGTAAGGACATAGGCCCATGAACCACAGCTATAATTCCTGCCGAGCGAGCTGCTCATAAAAGCTCTTTTCTTCATTGTGGAGTCACTGTGCTTGGCTAAACATGCATTGAAGCGCAGTGGAGCCGACATTGAACTAGCTAACAAAAGCATCCTCAGGCTAAAGTTTGACCACTTTATAAATATCTTATCTTTTTAGTGCACTATTATGTGGCTTTGCTACGGATCACATTGTTAGCAGGCTGGGTCCACCCTTAATTCTAAATAAGTGTGTTGGGTTCTTTTATGTGAATATAAATTTTGTATAGTGCAAAAAACATGAATTAATTTTGATAACATACCAGCTTGATCAAACAGCCTCAGTAATTTGCGGTTTGGCCATGTTTTACAGGAAGCATGATGTGAAAGCTGCATGGTGTGGTGGAGCTGGTATGGACGGAAGTAGGTCCCTTGTAGGAAGATAGTAAAAAGGCATTTTATATTTCACCCACCATTTGTTGAACGCTTGTGTATGAAAGTAACATGTAAAAGGTTTCCTCATAGATACTTCTCTTTTTGCCTTTTTCATATTTGAATTTATGATCATTGTGTGCATTAAACTCTGTTTGTCACATGCATATAAATTTTGACTAGACACGGTGCACTGCAGGCAGAAAAAAATGTACTTGATACCGTTCATACGTGTACTGAGCTAACGATTCACTAACCTCCCACTACTCTGGCATATGGAAGGAGTTGACTTCAGCATGTTGACTTCGGAGGCACTCAATGCAGAACATGGCTGCAGGTCCACATTCCCTACACCGGAATATCAGGCACTCCTCTTCCATTCCACGGTTAAATGGTACAAGTGTAGGAGATGGGTGATGCCATCTCGACGCTGGTTTCGAACAGGCTGTCCCTGACCTTGTTCCAGGATTCAAGTGTAGCTGACTTCTGTTTTGAGTATGCAGAGCGAGTTTGTGGTGGGGCTGGCTCTGGGTCATCTTGTGGTGGGTCCACTGGGGTCTCAACAGCAGCTGATGTGCTGGGCAAGGAGGTTGGGGCAAGGTATATGCACTGTCAAATGGTATGGGGATATCTGTGACTGATCTCTTTGGAGTTGGACTGTCATCGAAGATCACAGTCCTTGCAGTCACTGTCGGCCTTTCACTCCGAGAGCGCTTCCGTTTCTCATTGGGTTTCCCGATATCTGAAACAAGGAAAATAAGTGTGGCAATTAAAAATTATTGCCATAGCGAAGGTGTCTGGATTGATCTTACTTCACTGTAAGGAAAGTACCAACGTAGCACTCTAGATCTAAGATCTAGAGTTCTGCCATAATATTGTGCAAAACGCACTTAGAAATCAGAAAGGCATCTGCCAAGCAGATATAGAAAGGCCCCATGTAACTCGAGGAGTTCCTAGCATATGTGGAAAGGCCGGAGTACACTCCCGTTGTAGTGTCTTTTTTCTCTGGCATTGTTGGATAGGTGTGGTGAAAAACTAGGCCGGAAGTTTAGAAAATCGGTATGCTGGGGCTCCTATGATCGTTTTGGTTGTTAGTCTAGCTCTGTAGGATGTGTTTTCGAGGAACTACTGTTGTTTTTCCGACACCGCACGCCTCCCCGTAAGGCGTTCAGTGTAGACTGCCCAAGCGGTAACCCAAGTTATTTATCGTTCCGTTTAAAACTTTGCCTTTCTATATATGCCTGGATCTCCTCAAGTTTTGGTTTTCACAGAGGTTCTTTGGTAGGAGGCATGATGTTCAGCACGTTCTTGTGATAATAGATCAACTGGGATGCGCAAACCCTTTTCAAAGCTAGAATACTAGATTCGGTGAACTCCCTGACACACTCCGGACAGTACGAAATCGGACACCACGTAAAAGTAGGTCATCTGTTATCGACAGCTGAGTGCCTGGATGCCAGACGTGCTAATGAGGTATCAAGTTTGAAAAAAGGGACAGGAGGGCATCCACAGAGTTGGCCGGACGGATTCCTGAAATTCCTGTGGAATCGGGCCTAAAATATACTATTAAGCTTGCCCCTCAGGCTTCGCTAAAATGACAAATTAGGATTGATTACCTCGTACCCTTGCCAACAATAATTTTCTTACTAACTATGGAGAGTAATTTTGCCCTTATGTTTAATGATATTCATCTACTATTCTATATTCAATATAGAACGAAAAAAAATCAAAGTCCGCTGCAGTACTGTTGAAAAACGCCAGGTGAACCATTTTCGAACTGGACCTTCCTTTGCACAACCAGTACACACCTACGAAAAATCATAAAGATTCATTGCAGCTTTCTTGAGTTATGCTCCTGACATACATACAGACCCACCCAGCAGAGTTTTCAACCGAAAACATAATCTTCCCCGAGTACGAAGCAGAAACACTGTCACAAAAATCGTATATATGTTTTTAAAAAGGGACATGTTTTTTTATAAGGGGGCAAATTAAATCCACATATGTTTTGAAAATAGGGCCGTTTTTTGTAAAGGGGGCAAATTAAATCCACATATGTTTTGAAAATGGCACATGTTTTTAAAAAGGGGGCAAATTAAATCCACATATGTTTTGAAAATGGGACATGTTTTTAAAAATTAAATCCACATATGTTTTGAAAATAGGACATGGTTTTTCTTATGGGTCATATCTTTTAAAACAATATGCATCTTAAAAATAACCAAAATGAGAATATGAGACGAAAAAAAAACATACACCATTTTCATTTTGTACCGTGTATAAGTTTATTCCCCAATCCAGGAAACCCACCGGTTTGCAAAGTGGTGCTTTCAAAATGGTCTATCGTTTCCGATTTACCCCCCATTTTGATAGTGGTGCTTTCCAGTTACGTCGATTTCAAACTGGTCGATTTCAAACTGGTCGATTTCAAACTCCAAACGGAAATGACGTAAGTCGGAAATGACGTAAGTCGACGCTCATCGCCAGAGAAGCCACCAAGTATCGGTGATCGCTGTTTACGTCCTTGTTTTCACCGTCTTGTACGCGTTTTCTGATCAGCTACGTGTCCCCAGGATATACCAGGTTTGTGTTGACTTTTTCACGTTGTAATAATTTTAGAGTTGCATGTTTAATCGGTACTTTATAGAATGTAAATCGTAATGCAGCCGTATCGTTTGGAAGATTACAAAACTGCGCAAATTGCGTGCCGAGCTAGCTATCGAGGAACTCTTCACTTTACGTTCTAACAACTTGAGACGATCAATGATATGATATGTGGTTCAATTTTCGTTGATATGAATTGTTAAAATGTACAAACTTGCGATAGTTTTGCTCCGTAGTCAGTGAGGGTAATGGGGAGGGGGGCGAACGGCCGGCGCAACCATGTGCAAGTTCGGACACGATTTTTGTAGTCTGATACGAACCCAGGAAGCCACAAAAATAAATTTGTGTTTCTTATTCTGTTTGTTAAGAGACCTTAGCGAGTATAAATTTGTATGATCGTGCATTAGTTTGAAAGGAATATCTATCCAGATTCCAGACGAAGATTAAAATTACTTGTCCTTGCTGGCTGGCATGTTTTTCTCAGGTTTGTAAAAATATGCATAGCGTGTAAATTTACCACGTATTATTCATAGTTTTTTTAGACATTTTGAATAACTTACCTTGTTGCCACTGGGAATTGTTGTTATGTCCATTTGAACGCATTTTCCTTGTTTCTTACTAATAGTATGCTCCAGAGGATCGGCACTGTAGGGATTTTCCCAGCCCTTGCTGCATATACACAGCACCTATGAGTGCTATGACCATACAATGTAGCTGTTGATGCATCATGCTGTCTACACAAGGATGAATGTCATGCATATGCACATGCATGTGTCAAAGTCTTTCAACCAACGGTTGAACCAAGGATATGTATATAAATTATAATGTATTTGAAACAACACACATTGACAGTTTAGTGCTTTCTGAAGCAATGAAAACATGTTGATTTTCATCCCTGCTGGATACAAGTATCTGTAAGCACATCGAAGTATGTGTTCTTATTTAATATGCGTACCTGATATACCTGGTGCTTTATAATATTGTAGATAATTAAGTTTGATGTGAACAAAATTTTTGTATTTGCAAATGATTGTAGAATATTTTGTAAGTGTTGGATTCCTCAGGGTAAATGAATTGAATGAATAGCTAGTACATGTAAATGAAAATTGATCCATTTCATGTAATGTTTCACAACACTCAGTCTCTTTATAAGAAGCTATGATTCTTCAATCTAGTTGTATCTATGCAGATGATGTCATTGTTTAGAAAATATGAGCATGATGGTGTAGCCTAGAATGTCCTTTGTTGCCTGTATCATACTTATTCCGACCAGTGATATTGAATGAATCATGAGTAAATGATAAAGGTGTGATCTCTGTGTGTGTTCTCTGAACTTGATCTAATTATGTACTAATACATGTAGTGGGATGTTGTGTAGAGGTTCTCATGTATTTTTACTGTACGGACAAGCATGGTCTGTATGTCCTAATTGACGGGAAAAAAAAATCACATGCAGATTGTACATTTTGTAGATTGCTCAATATTCATCCTTTGTCAGATGGCAAGGGTTTCTCCTCAAGTTCCTTTCTTACCTATTCTTAATATACTTATTCTTATTCAAAAATTCACCACTTTGTGTTTCAATATACATGTACGCTTTGGTCACTTTCAGTTTGTGACAGACTGTACATGTAGATCCATCATTGTAGTATATGAATAGACCTTGGAGTGTATTTTCCATTCCCATTGAAGATGAAGATTGTGCTTTGTGAAGAATGCTGCTGTACCTTCAATGTACTGTGCAATGCAATGTACTAGTAGAGTAAAAGTTATCATCAATATGTAAGAAGAACTTGGGGGATTTCCCATGTGTCTCATATCAGTCGGACTGAGGCATGAAGTTGCAGGAAATGGATTTTTAATAATAATTACACTATAATAGTTAACATATTCTACGCAAAAGGCTACAACACTAATAGTATTTTTCTTGTGCAATAAAAACCTTACTTATATAAGAAAACCGTGGTTTCTTACATGCCTAAAGTTGAATCTTAGACAAGGCAATGATGTGAGGCTAAAATTGAAGGAAACATATTTGTGTTATCTTGTCAAAACTACAGTAGTCAACACATCCTAGAACTAGACTGGCCGTCATTTGCTTTAAGAGCAAATTCAGCATGTTTCGCCCATACTCCTCATGCAAGAAGTGGGCTGTCCCAAAATAACTCCTGGGCAAATCCAAGTTTCTGCATAATTTATGCAAATGAGGTCCTCATGAGCATAAGTTATGTCCAGGTGCTTTCACCTGTCCTACATGTATCTACATGGTCAAGATGACATCCGCAGCTTTCACAGTAAGGGGAATACAACATCATGCATAAATTATGCAAATGAGGTCCTCATTAGCATATGTCATGGCCAGGCGTGTGTACCTTTCCTAAAGCTACCTACATCTCAAATATGACATCTGTAGCTTGTACGGTAAGGGAAATACAAGTTTCTGCATGAATTATGCAAATGAGGTCATCATTAGCATGATTTATGGCCAGGTGTGTTCGCCTTTCCTAAAGGTACCTACATCTCAAAGATGACATCCGCAGCTTTTACGGTAAGGGACATACAACTTTATGCATCTATTATGCAAATTAGGTCCTCATTAGCATATGTCATGGCCAGGTGTGTTCGCCTTTCCTAAAGGTACCTACATCTCAAAGATGACATCCGCAGCTTTTACGGTAAGGGACATACAACTTTATGCATACATTATGCAAAGTAGGTCCTCATTAGCATAATTAATTGTCAGGTGTATTCACCTTTCCTATAGGTACCTACATCTGAAATATAACATCCGTACCATGTAACATAAGGTACATATAACTTTCTGTAATACCATTAGTAGAGGTACCCACTCACATCTGCTTGGTTTTAACTCCCAGACAGGGGAAGTGTAGGAGGGCTTATGTTACAAGATGACCTAGTTGTGAGAAAATAACCAAAAATTCCATCAAAAAATTGCAAAATAAATCCTTTTGAAGTAGTGTATACCAAAAAAAATAATGGGGTCCTTTGGGTAAATATCCAATGCACAACTAAACCAAATTTCAGGTCCATAGGTTTCAACACCACGGCACTGGAGGCCATAATGTGCGACTTTTGTCGGAAAATGACCAAAAAACCTCGATAAAATCATTTTAAAAACTTATATCAAAAAAATTTCAAAAGGGTCTAGGGGTATACACGTACTCTACCTCCATACCAAATTTCAGCTAATTTGGTCGACGGACGACCGAGAAGAAGCGATTTGAAGAGTTGACAGGAGAAGAAGAAGGAGAAGAAGAAACCTGACAAAAACAATATGTTTCCTTGGCGAAACATAAAAAGAACTACTGAAGTCAAACGCAGGGGTTGGAGGGGGAAGTTCCGAACACCAAACGTATGGTACATACCTTTATACTTATACTAGTTACAGTGTTCACTATCATGTATACACCTACTGAAATTGCATTGAAAAATTTGAATGTCTTCAGTTACACAAAAACAGTTAACATGTCCATGGAAGGTTGAAGCTGCTCCACAGACTTGTAGAATTTCGCTCCGAGTCAACAGTTCTTAGTGGCATCTGACTCCAGTCCTTGACTCGCAGATATGGCCCAGCCACTTTATTGCTGGCGTCCATAAAACTAGCAAAGAACAAAAAAAATATACACATATATTGACGAGCAAGCTGATGAATAAATAAAATGTAACTAAATCGAAATGTTTTCATGTGCAAACTGGGATCAAATTATGTAGCATGTGTTCATGTTTGCCACGTTCATTACACAATTCTTTTCTCTCAAGAAATAGCCATACTGTTATCCTTAGATCATACACACAAATATTATAACATAATAAATCACAGCAACAAGGCATACACATACGAGGCTCAACCTTTCTACCATTCTTCTTTGTATATGTTTGAAGTTTCCCGTAATAATGGCCAACTATCCTGGAAAGCAACACCGTTTCACCAGAAGGTCTAGATGTGTCCATTATGTAAGCACATGCACACAGATAAAACATTATTACTAGTAACAAATGGTGGTGTATACGCGTGGTGAACATGTAATTGTACGAGTTCATGCCCCCCTCCCCCATCTGACGTCATTACAAAACACGCATTTCCAGTCGAATTTAATCATATTTATGAAACAAACAAGACTTTATATAGTCTGAATTTCGTCACAGTCGAGTCCAAGCATCCCTTGTAATCACCGAATCGATCAATGATTAAGGAAAGTCCGAAACATTCACGCATGCAAAACATGGCACAGAGCTTCGTAAACAACGCCGCCATCTTGGATATTCTCAAAGGCGGCTAACCTTGTCGAGTTCAACCGCTTCTAGCGAGTTATCTGTGGGTGGTTCGCTGTGGTTCAATTTGAGTTTTGAGAAGTTAAAGACACTAACTTTGCGCTGAGACAAAAATTTTGTAACGGACCACGCTGGAAAAATCCAGATTTTCTTATGTTGAGAGACACGCTTCGACAAAGTTTGAGATATTGAGACTGTATCCGAGCATCCATTTGATCCATAGGCTCTAGTCTAACGAGAGAAAAAAGCAAGATTCATACCTTATACTAACAATAGCTTGTCCTCACTGTGTCTTCACAAGGAGGTTTAAGAAAATAGGTCTTCACGCGATCACGCCGCACCGGACAAACTTGCCACGCCGAGCCAACGTCGACTTACGTCACTTCCGTTTGGAGTTTGAAATCGACCAGTTTGAAATCGACCAGTTTGAAATCGACCAGTTTGAAATCGGCGTAACTGGAAAGCACCACTATCAAAATGGAGGGTAAATCGGAAACGATAGACCATTTTGAAAGCACCACTTTGCAAACCGGTGGGTTTCCTGGATTGGGGAATAAACTTATACACGGTACAAAATGAAAATGGTGTATGTTTTTTTTTCGTCTCATATTCTCATTTTGGTTATTTTTAAGATGCATATTGTTTTAAAAGATATGACCCATAAGAAAAACCATGTCCTATTTTCAAAACATATGTGGATTTAATTTTTAAAAACATGTCCCATTTTCAAAACATATGTGGATTTAATTTGCCCCCTTTTTAAAAACATGTGCCATTTTCAAAACATATGTGGATTTAATTTGCCCCCTTTACAAAAAACGGCCCTATTTTCAAAACATATGTGGATTTAATTTGCCCCCTTATAAAAAAACATGTCCCTTTTTAAAAACATATATACGATTTTTGTGACAGTGTTTCTGCTTCGTACCCGAGTACTAGTACTCGGCGAAGATAACAAATCGGTCTAACAACAGCTCTGCCAACACCAGCACATGCAATAGTGGAAACTACCTGATGAAAGCAGTCGTCGTTGTTGCAGGGCAAAGGTCAACTAACCCAACTTACACCTGATTACCCTAATTTGGAGGGAACGCTCTCGTTTGACTGGAGAGGGGTGTAAATACATCATGTATATGTAACATAAACACACACAAACACAAAAACACGCATGATAGTAATTTTTACCCACTTTATAGTATGCTTACAATATGTAAGATGTCGTATCACAGTTGAGGGAGCGACAATCATAGATGCTGTGTATCACAACTAAAACTTAGTATAATCGATTCCAATAGCGAGACCAAACTATTACCACATAAATATATTGCGATGCGATAAAAGTACTTGGTTATTAGCTTCATCTTTCAGTATGTAGAATATATTACTTTTCTATAATCATTGATAGATATGATTCATGCCATAGAACACCACAGCCTAAGAGTAGCAATGATAGGATCTTCTGGGCACAGCAAGTCCCTTTGCATTCCACAGTAGTAGCAGCAGTCATGTGGGAATGGAGAAGCCATTGTGGTATGTTGAAAAGTTGCCTTTCTTTTATGGAGGGTAATTATCTGCACACCTCTTACTTAGGTTTGAACAAACGACACTCCAGTATCTCGCCAGAGGGCGTCCATCGTCACATCCGCCGGTCCCAGCTGCAGCTGGTCCGTCACCGGGTGCGGGCATTGATTTTTCGCGGGGGGCGGGAAGTGAAGCTGGAGAAGCGGACGATGGAGACCTCAACTGCTTTAGCTTCTACTCCAGTGCTTCGAATTCCCGCTGAAGTTCAGCTTCTTCAATGGCTGCCTTAAGTTCTTCCTTTCTCTTCTTAAGGCCAGTCACTGTCACCAGGGCGGGAGCGATGGCCGATTGGTCAGTCTTAGGGATACGGCGGAAATTTTGAATTACGGATGTGTGTAAAAAATGTATTTTGTTTACCCTTTTCGGCCGTACAAATGACGCGAATGAGAGATTAGGAATTCCATAGACAGGCAGAAAGTTTCATATTGCTGAAATATAGTTCAGAATATATAAAACATTAGGATTTTTTAGTCTCGTTTAGTACCAACTTTTAACATATTCTTTTTTTGTCCACCACACATGTACACCCTCTCTTATTAAAGAGTAAACTCGGTCTGCACTTGAAAACATTCAGACAAAATCAAACAGCATGCGTAAAGTAGTAGGATTTATTAAGATCACCAGACATGAAATAAGAAAAATCAGAAATACATGCATATAACCAATTTTATCTAAGGGTCAGTTGCAACATGTACAATGTCTCTATACAATTGTACAGCCTCCTGCCAAGTGTCTGGCATCCTTCTCTGCACGTTGGCCATCATCTCATCCATATACATATGTGGAGAGGTTTATTTCTCACATCACTGCCTGGAGATCTGCAGTAATTTCAGTGCCTGCTGTCTGACATGCTAGACAACTGATTCAGGAAGTTATCTCCACCTGGTCATGTTCAAAGAGATCAGAAAAATGAAGATATGGAACACAATCTGACACCTTTTCTGGTCGAAAACGGACAGAGTCTTACACTGGATGTTTTTATTTTCGCCTGGACTTAAACTCCCTGTACTTCATTACCAGTACTTGTCTAACAGCTATATTCGAACTTTGATATTTCGTTCCACTTGCACTGCATATACTTTCCCTCCATGCAGTGGGCCAGGAATTCATCAAACTGTACCAAAAAAATTCCATGCACGCACATTGGCACCCTCTTCAGGGCCATGAATCAAAGGTAGAATATATTTTGTTTCGCCTTGACACTGGGTACCAAGTGTGAGAATCTACCATGTCCTGGATTGTTCGTTCTCTTTGGTTAATATTTTCTGGCCTAGCAGTTCGCGCAATGAATTTTGAAGGATTTTGTTCTTATCTTTGTTTTTGCATTTCTTTCGTTTCCTTTTCAACTTCAGTACGTTTTCTGACACTATCTTCTTCAATTCCTTCTAGCCTTCTTTGCTCTACTTCCAAATTACTCTCTTCTACTTTCAATTTACTCTTCTCTTAACTTAAGTTGTTTTTCTCTACATCTAACTCGAATTCTTAATAACTTTTTACGAGTTTTCTTATATTTTTAACCTTCCTTGGAGATGTCTATTTTCAAAGAAGGAACCTGTCCCTGTATTACATCTTCCTCTGTGGTTACCCTCCTTTGAACGAACCTTGATTTTCTGCAAATACAAAAGCATACATAAAAGCATATATATGATGATTTATCAATCTGTATGTTATGCAAATTTGACAAAAGATCAGAATGCTTTCTTTCCTCATTGCCTTTACGTCGACAAAAATAATTACGACGGCCAATATTGACAGACAGACACATACACATCAACAATACATCTAAAATAAGTATTTACAAGGGCGAGGGCGAACTAGTTGACAGTAATGTCGCCAAAAGGAACTCGATGGGAAGGCCTTCGAGCGGAGCAGTACCTTGATGATGTAATTCTCAGACCCGAACAGCCGAGATACAAACGAATGCATCAGTTTCCGACGCTTGGCGTCAAATGTGTCAACACGCATATTTAGAAAAAGTTCGTTTTTGCTAGTGCTTCTCGGTTGAGACAACAGAATTTTAAAGCCGTCATGGTAGGCAACCCGTATTCTATGAATGGTTCCAGCTCTAGAGCTTGACCAAAGCTGAGCACAGTACATTGCACTACAGTGTGACATGAAAAGGATCCGCTTGCAATGGCCAAATTTCCGAATAAGCGAGTTGGCTTCTGTGTAGAAATGCCGGGTGTATTTACGAATGGAGTCATCGTCCGAAAGATCTGGAGTGATTTGGACACCCAGAGAACTATTTGATTTCGACCCATGTTTATCGAATCTTATCGGATATATTTCTGCCATTTTAGAGATTCAGTGGCCTCAAAACACATCACAAGGGAAGTTAAGTTATGATTGTTGTTTTTGAGGGGCAATTACATGTCTTCTGCGAACAAATCATTCTTCTGCCGCGCTGCCGATAGTACGGATAGTGGTCAGGAAACTATTATTCCCAGTGCAGGCGTAAAGCACTTAATTTTGGGGCCTAGCGTCGTTGATTTATCCGCCGCTATGCTGCCTTTGTGAAATAATGGCGGTACTTGTTACAAACATATGGGTCGATCTGGATAATGACGCTTCAAAGTAAACGTTGTTATTCAGGGGTAAATAAGACGCCACACTGACATTTCAAAGTACAACTTTTATATAAACAACTTTGACTGTCTTTGTTTACATCGTAAACCGAAGTATGCTGGTCAGAAATCAATCATATGCCAGCGGTGTACAGGGTTCAAGAATTCCCAACCATGTGGGACCACGCTATCAGCAACGCGAAGGAAGAATACTTTCTTACAGAAGAACGTTTGGACATAAAAAGAACAAGTATAACATTGCTTCCCTTGTGATATAAGTTTTAAGGCGGCAAAATCATATGTCGTTAAAAGGCAGCTCGAACTCCAGATCGAAATATGGCCCCCACCTGTCAGACAGAAGAAGAAACTCCTGGATTCGACTCCAGACTGGAGTTACAGACATTGTCACTGCTGTCAATACAGCAAAACACCGCTGGGCAGGACATATAACAAGGCTACAGGACAACAGGTGGACGCTAAGAACAACAGAATGGACACAAAGAGACTGGAAGAGACCAAGAGGGCGCCCCAAAATAAGATGGAGGGACAATCTAACTCAACACCTGGGCCCTACATGGCCAAGAACCGCTCGACAGAGGAAAACTTGGAGTCTGACAAGGGAGGGGTTCCTCCAAAGGAGTGATGATACCCTGGAATGATGAATGATGTCAGGCGTGTTGACAGTAAAACTAGCAGCATATTGAATAGCTCTGATTTCCATTTTTGAAATGAAACCGTAAACGTGTGGAAAATATCCTATTTTGGGGCGAAGACAGATAATACAGTAGTCCGTTCATATTTATAGAGGGTTCATTTTTAAAAGCGACCGTAAGATTTTTCCAATTTAGCGTTTTCTACTGTCAACACGTAATCGGTAACTTCTTAGTATGTGCGGCCTGAGACGTCGAGCTACTAGTACTTTTACAGACTAGTAGCTCTGTTCAGTATGGGGGGTCCAACTGCGGGAACTCGAAGTCCGAGTGTCTCCAAAAAAGCTTGACGCTATAAAACAAAAGTTTATATTTTGTATGTTTTTTTTTGGTTTTCTAATATTTCTTTTGATTGGGGTTATGTCTTAAGAAAATATTATTCGTAGCTATCTGATGATTTCAATTATATGTTAATCATGATATACGCGTCTACCGCACAATGTTTCTTGATCACTTTCTTCAAGTTCCAAGTAGAAAATGCATAATATATGTACATTTTCACTTGTTGAATTTGAAAGGACCGTTGGCCCCCGGTTAGGGGTTCCTAGCGGGGAACCTATTGTTTCTTTGGGAGATGAGAGGTCAGGAACTGTGGCTTGAACTGTTCGTTTGGCTTTGGTATTTGATTCCAGGGCCTTCAAGTCAGAAAATAAGTGTTACGTTTCTGATTTCCTTACTGACCTAAGCAAAACCCATGACACTTGAGTGCTGAAAGCATTGTGAAATTGTTTTCCAACATCTTCTAATTTCTGTTGAAAAGGAAAATATTAATATCATAAATTCAACAGACCCACCAAGTCCAAATACTCTGTATACTCTGTACATACAATTCAAACAAGCAAGACTAGTTAGCATATACTCACTTGCAATGTTATCTTCTGAGTATATAGATGCGTTCCGAAGACCACTTCCTCTTTAGTGTGAAGATCGAAAATGGTTTGATCGCTGTTGTCTCTGAGGCTGGACCAGGGTTGATCGCTGATGTCTCTGGGGCTGGATCAGGGTTGATCGCTGTTGTCTCTGAGGCCGGATCAGGGTTGATCGCTGTTGTCTCTGAGGCTGGATCAGGGTTGATCGCTGTTGTCTCTGAGGCTGGATCAGGCCTAGGGTTGATCGCTGTTGTCTCTCAGACTGGACCAGGGTTGATCGCTGTTGTTTCTGGGGCTGGATCAGGGTTGATCGCTGTTGTCTCTGAGGCTGGCTCAGGCCTAGGGTTGATCACTGTTGTTTCTGGGGCTGGATCAGGGTTGATCGCTGTTGTTTCTGGGGCTGGATCAGGGTTGATCGCTGTTGTTTCTGGGGCTGGATCAGGGTTGATCGCTGTTGTTTCTGGGGCTTGATCAGGGTTGATCGCTGTTGTCTCTGAGGCTGGATCAGGGTTGATCGCTGTTGTTTCTGGGGCTGGATCAGGGTTGATCGCTGTTGTTTCTGGGGCTGGATCAGGGTTGATCGCTGTTGTCTCTGGGGGCTGGATCAGGCCTAGCGTTGATCGCTGTTGTCTCTGAGGCTGGATCAGGGTTGATCGCTGTTGTTTCTGGGGCTGGATCAGGGTTGATCGACATTTTTATGCACAGTATTGTTGATCTTTAAAACAGTGATGCTAAGTTGTGAACCAAGAATTTCCGTCATAAGAAGTTGCATCCTTGCATCTTTGAACAATGAACTTGGAAAGGATACTGGGATGGTAAAATTGGTTAACATTGGAAGCCTCTAACTCCCCATGTATTCTGCTACAAACTGACAAAAAATTGTGTTGTTGTCTTTTATTCTATTATATTATATGTGATAAGCTGGGTACTGTTATGGAGGTGCGTAAAGTTATGTTCGACGTTTTCGTGGTGAACTTTAATTCAGCCCCAACTTAAAACATGTTATATACCTAGTATTAACATGATGAGGCACCTTTATGGTAAATATGCAGCTGTCTTGGTTTCTGACTGGCTGTTAGTAAAAGCCAGCGATTTCATTCTGTTACTGAAGCGCTACTGTTTCAAACGCGAACTTAAAACCACTGTGTACACGTTATTTTCCCCCTCAAACACAAAATTACATCCCTGCGGAAATTGACAGTACTATGATGATTAACTTTACTCTAAACATTTGATGTTCCAATGTCCCCTACCATAGACATTGAAGAGTATCTCATGGAGTGTATGTCTTCATGATTTAAGAATTGTAGAGTTTCCAAGATTATTTAGGAAGATTTGTTGGGATCTTAGTTGCCTCTGTTTACAGCTTTAACAAGCTCAGACACAATATCAGGCCTGCCCATTTGCTGTAGTACTTCAAGTATATCGTCTTTGTGTAGTATTTTTATGCCTATAAATATCTATTAAGTCTAAATTTACACTTAAAGAGTTAATAGCCTGAAGAGACTTTGGGTGGTAATTAGAAGGTCGATGCCCGGTTCTGTCCATATCTGCGTTCAGAACAGTATTGACGTCTCCTGCAGCAACAATATATAATGCAGGATCAATGCAATTATGTATAGTTGTTTCCAAGTTTGTGAAAAAAACTAGTAGTAGTCAGAATAGGGGCCATATATATTAACCAAGCAGAAACGCATAGAGTCTAACAAAATGTCCAACACAATCCACCGACCGGAGTTGTCACTCAAGGTCTGATGGACCCTGAAGGAAACATTTGCCTTGAAAAAAATTCATTACTCCTCTACTATTACTTAAGGCATGGTTGAAAAATATTGGCCCCCCCAGTCTGACAGCCATTCTGTTTCAACAGACATTAACGAATGGGTTTCCTGTAGGCAATAAATTTGATAGCGCGTGTCTTTTAACCAAATACTAAATACTGTACGACATGCTATAAGTACATTTTTTTTTCAAAGGCATGCTATAAGTACATTGGCCGTAGGCGACAGATGCTACGGCCAATGTACATATAGCATGCTTTTGGAAAAAAAATTAAAATTGGTATTTCGGCCTCGGACAAGAAATCAAAAGTGATGCCTACGGCAACCGGTGGTCCCAGGCTATTTGCCGTGATTGGGCCCGACCGGACTCGACGTTCCTTTACGTCACGGTTTGAACGAGATTCAACGTGATTTGGCCGTACAATGTCCTTGTTTGGACTACGGTACGGCCAAATCTCGTTCTATCTCGTTCGAACCGTGACGTAATGGAACGTCAAGTCCGGTCGGGCCCAATCACGGCAAATAGCCTGAGACCACTGGTTGCCGTAGGCATCGCTTTTGATTTCTTATCTGAGGCCGAAAAACCAATTTTAATTTTTTTTCCAAAGGCATGCTATAAGTACATTGGCCGTAGGCGACAGATGCTACGGCCAATGTACATATAGCATGCTTTTGGAAAAAAAATTAAAATTGGTATTTCGGCCTCGGACAAGAAATCAAAAGTAATGCCTACGGCAACCGGTGGTCCCAGGCTATTTGCCGTGATTGGGCCCGACCGGACTCGACGTTCCTTTACGTCACGGTTCGAACGAGATAGAACGAGATTCAACGTGATTTGGCCGTACAATGTCCTTGTTTGGACTACCACTGCACGAAATGGCCTCGTATCCCGGCGTATACGTACAGGGATTCCTCCGGAAATATTCCATATCCCGGTGCGGATTTGGCGTATCCGTTAGTTTTAACGGAAACGCTAAATCCGCACCGGGATATGGAATATTTCCGGAGGAATCCCTGTACATATACGCCGGGATACGAGGCCATTTCGTGCAGTGTACGGTACGGCCAAATCTCGTTCTATCTCGTTCGAACCGTGACGTAATGGAACGTCAAGTCCGGTCGGGCCCAATCACGGCAAATAGCCTGAGACCACTGGTTGCCGTAGGCATCGCTTTTGATTTCTTATCTGAGGCCGAAAAACCAATTTTAATTTTTTTTTCCAAAGGCATGCTATAAGTACATTGGCCGTAGGCGACAGATGCTACGGCCAATGTACATATAGCATGCTTTTGGAAAAAAAATTAAAATTGGTATTTCGGCCTCGGACAAGAAATCAAAAGTAATGCCTACGGCAACCGGTGGTCCCAGGCTATTTGCCGTGATTGGGCCCGACCGGACTCGACGTTCCTTTACGTCACGGTTCGAACGAGATTCAACGTGATTTGGCCGTACAATGTCCTTGTTTGGACTACGGTACGGCCAAATCTCGTTCTATCTCGTTCGAACCGTGACGTAATGGAACGTCAAGTCCGGTCGGGCCCAATCACGGCAAATAGCCTGAGACCACTGGTTGCCGTAGGCATCGCTTTTGATTTCTTATCGGAGGCCGAAATACCAATTTAAATTTTTTTTCCAAAGGCATGCTATAAGTACATTGGCCGTAGGCGACAGATGCTACGGCCAATGTACATATAGCATGCTTTTGGAAAAAAATTAAAATTGGTATTTCGGCCTCGGACAAGAAATCAAAAGTAATGCCTACGGCAACCGGTGGTCACATGCTATTTGCTGTGATTGGGCCCGACCGGACTCGACGTTCCTTTACGTCACGGTTCGAACGAGATAGAACGAGATTCAACGTGATTTGGCCATACAATGTCCTTGTTTGGACTACGGTATGGCCAAATCTCGTTCTATCTCGTTCGAACCGTGACGTAATGGAACGTCAAGTCCGGTCGGGCCCAATCACGGCAAATAGCTTGAGACCACTGGTTGCCGTAGGCATCGCTTTTGATTTCTTATCTGAGGACGAAAAACCAATTTTAATTTTTTTTCCAAAGGCATGCTATAAGTACATTGGCCGTAGGCGACAGATGCTACGGCCAATGTACATATAGCATGCTTTTGGAAAAAAAATTAAAATTGGTATTTCGGCCTCGGACAAGAAATCAAAAGTAATGCCTACGGCAACCGGTGGTCACAGGCTATTTGCTGTGATTGGGCCCGACCGGACTCGACGTTCCTTTACGTCACGGTTCGAACGAGATAGAACGAGATTCAACGTGATTTGGCCATACAATGTCCTTGTTTGGACTACGGTATGGCCAAATCTCGTTCTATCTCGTTCGAACCGTGACGTAATGGAACGTCAAGTCCGGTCGGGCCCAATCACGGCAAATAGCCTGAGACCACTGGTTGCCGTAGGCATCGCTTTTGATTTCTTATCTGAGGCCGAAATACCAATTTTAATTTTTTTTCCAAAGGCATGCTATAAGTACATTGGCCGTAGTCGACAGATGCTACGGCCAATGTACATATAGCATGCTTTTGGAAAAAAAATTAAAATTAGTATTTCGGCCTCGGACAAGAAATCAAAAGTAATGCCTACGGCAACCGGTGGTCACAGGCTATTTGCTGTGATTGGGCCCGACCGGACTCGACGTTCCTTTACGTCACGGTTCGAACGAAATAGAACGAGATTCAACGTTTTTTGGCCGTACAATGTCCTTGTTTGGACTACGGTACGGCCAAATCTCGTTCTATCTCGTTCGAACCGTGACGTAATGGAACGTGAAGTCCGGTCGGGCCCAATCACGGCAAATAGCTTGAGACCACTGGTTGCCGTAGGCATCGCTTTTGATTTCTTATCTGAGGCCGAAATACCAATTTTATTTTTTTTTCCAAAGGCATGCTATAAGTACATTGGCCGTAGGCGACAGATGCTACGGCCAATGTACATATAGCATGCTTTTGGAAAAAAAATTAAAATTGGTATTTCGACCTCGGACAAGAAATCAAAAGTAATGCCTACGGCAACCGGTGGTCCCAGGCTATTTGCCGTGATTGGGCCCGACCGGACTCGATGTTCCTTTACGTCACGGTTCGAACGAGATAGAACGAGATTCAACGTGATTTGGCCGTACAATGTCCTTGTTTGGACTACGGTACGGCCAAATCTCGTTCTATCTCGTTCGAACCGTGACGTAATGGAACGTCAAGTCCGGTCGGGCCCAATCACGGCAAATAGCCTGAGACCACTGGTTGCCGTAGGCATCGCTTTTGATTTCTTATCTGAGGACGAAATACCAATTTTAATTTTTTTTCCAAAGGCATGCTATAAGTACATTGGCCGTAGGCGACAGATGCTACGGCCAATGTACATATAGCATGCTTTTGGAAAAAAAATTAAAATTGGTATTTCGGCCTCGGACAAGAAATCAAAAGTAATGCCTACGGCAACCGGTGGTCACAGGCTATTTGCTGTGATTGGGCCCGACCGGACTCGACGTTCCTTTACGTCACGGTTCGAACGAGATAGAACGAGATTCAACGTGATTTGGCCATACAATGTCCTTGTTTGGACTACGGTATGGCCAAATCTCGTTCTATCTCGTTCGAACCGTGACGTAATGGAACGTCAAGTCCGGTCGGGCCCAATCACGGCAAATAGCCTGAGACCACTGATTGCCGTAGGCATCGCTTTTGATTTCTTATCTGAGGCCGAAATACCAATTTTAATTTTTTTTCCAAAGGCATGCTATAAGTACATTGGCCGTAGTCGACAGATGCTACGGCCAATGTACATGTAGCATGCTTTTGGAAAAAAAATTAAAATTGGTATTTCGACCTCGGACAAGAAATCAAAAGTAATGCCTACGGCAACCGGTGGTCCCAGGCTATTTGCCGTGATTGGGCCCGACCGGACTCGATGTTCCTTTACGTCACGGTTCGAACGAGATAGAACGAGATTCAACGTGATTTGGCCGTACAATGTCCTTGTTTGGACTACGGTACGGCCAAATCTCGTTCTATCTCGTTCGAACCGTGACTTAATGGAACGTCAAGTCCGGTCGGGCCCAATCACGGCAAATAGCCTGAGACCACTGGTTGCCGTACGCATCGCTTTTGATTGCTTATCTGAGGACGTAATACCAATTTTTATTTTTTTTCCAAAGG
Organism: Branchiostoma lanceolatum; assembly: GCF_035083965.1. Taxonomy (NCBI): domain Eukaryota; kingdom Metazoa; phylum Chordata; class Leptocardii; order Amphioxiformes; family Branchiostomatidae; genus Branchiostoma; species Branchiostoma lanceolatum. The sequence continues at coordinate 17,380,254 of NC_089731.1, forward strand.
CATGCTATAAGTACATTGGCCGTAGGCGACAGATGCTACGGCCAATGTACATATAGCATGCTTTTGGAAAAAAAATTAAAATTGGTATTTCGGCCTCGGACAAGAAATCAAAAGTACTTAATGCCTACGGCAACCGGTGGTCACAGGCTATTTGCTGTGATTGGGCCCGACCGGACTCGACGTTCCTTTACGTCACGGTTCGAACGAGATAGAATGAGATTCAACGTGATTTGGCCGTACAATGTCCTTGTTTGGACTACGGTACGGCCAAATCTCGTTCTATCTCGTTCGAACCGTGACGTAATGGAACGTCAAGTCCGGTCGGGCCCAATCACGGCAAATAGCTTGAGACCACTGGTTGCCGTAGGCATCGCTTTTGATTTCTTATCTGAGGCCGAAATACCAATTTTAATTTTTTTTCCAAAGGCATGCTATAAGTACATTGGCCGTAGGCAACAGATGCTACGGCCAATGTACATATAGCATGCTTTTGGAAAAAAGATTAAAATTGGTATTTCGGCCTCGGACATGAAATCAAAAGTAATGCCTACGGCAACCGGTGGTCCCAGGCTATTTGCCGTGATTGGGCCCGACCGGACTCGACGTTCCTTTACGTCACGGTTCGAACGAGATAGAACGAGATTCAACGTGATTTGGCCGTACAATGTCCTTGTTTGGACTACGGTACGGCCAAATCTCGTTCTATCTCGTTCGAACCGTGACGTAATGGAACGTCAAGTCCGGTCGGGCCCAATCACGGCAAATAGCCTGAGACCACTGGTTGCCGTAGGCATCGCTTTTTATTTCTTATCTGAGGCCGAAATACCAATTTTAATTTTTTTTCCAAAGGCATGCTATAAGTACATTGGCCGTAGGCAACAGATGCTACGGCCAATGTACATATAGCATGCTTTTGGAAAAAAGATTAAAATTGGTATTTCGGCCTCGGACAAGAAATCAAAAGTAATGCCTACGGCAACCGGTGGTCCCAGGCTATTTGCCGTGATTGGGCTCGACCGGACTCGACGTTCCTTTACGTCACGGTTCGAACGAGATTCAACGTGATTTGGCCGTACAATGTCCTTGTTTGGACTACGGTACGGCCAAATCTCGTTCTATCTCGTTCGAACCGTGACGTAATGGAACGTCAAGTCCGGTCGGGCCCAATAACGGCAAATAGCCTGAGACCACTGGTTGCCGTAGGCATCGCTTTTGATTTCTCATCTGAGGCCGAAATACCAATTTTAATTTTTTTTCCAAAGGCATGCTATAAGTACATTGGCCGTAGGCAACAGATGCTACGGCCAATGTACATGTAGCATGCTTTTGGAAAAAAAATTAAAATTGGTATTTCGACCTCGGACAAGAAATCAAAAGTAATGCCTACGGCAACCGGTGGTCCCAGGCTATTTGCCGTGATTGGGCCCGACCGGACTCGATGTTCCTTTACGTCACGGTTCGAACGAGATAGAACGAGATTCAACGTGATTTGGCCGTACAATGTCCTTGTTTGGACTACGGTACGGCCAAATCTCGTTCTATCTCGTTCGAACCGTGACTTAATGGAACGTCAAGTCCGGTCGGGCCCAATCACGGCAAATAGCCTGAGACCACTGGTTGCCGTAGGCATCGCTTTTGATTTCTTATCTGAGGACGAAATACCAATTTTAATTTTTTTTCCAAAGGCATGCTATAAGTACATTGGCCGTAGTCGACAGATGCTACGGCCAATGTACATATAGCATGCTTTTGGAAAAAAAATTAAAATTGGTATTTCGGCCTCGGACAAGAAATCAAAAGTAATGCCTACGGCAACCGGTGGTCACAGGCTATTTGCTGTGATTGGGCCCGACCGGACTCGACGTTCCTTTACGTCACGGTTCGAACGAGATAGAACGAGATTCAACGTGATTTGGCCGTACAATGTCCTTGTTTGGACTACGGTACGGCCAAATCTCGTTCTATCTCGTTCGAACCGTGACGTAATGGAACGTCAAGTCCGGTCGGGCCCAATCACGGCAAATAGCTTGAGACCACTGGTTGCCGTAGGCATCGCTTTTGATTTCTTATCTGAGGCCGAAATACCAATTTTAATTTTTTTTCCAAAGGCATGCTATAAGTACATTGGCCGTAGGCAACAGATGCTACGGCCAATGTACATATAGCATGCTTTTGGAAAAAAGATTAAAATTGGTATTTCGACCTCGGACAAGAAATCAAAAGTAATGCCTACGGCAACCGGTGGTCCCAGGCTATTTGCCGTGATTGGGCCCGACCGGACTCGACGTTCCTTTACGTCACGGTTCGAACGAGATAGAACGAGATTCAACGTGATTTGGCCGTACAATGTCCTTGTTTGGACTACGGTACGGCCAAATCTCGTTCTATCTCGTTCGAACCGTGACGTAATGGAACGTCAAGTCCGGTCGGGCCCAATCACGGCAAATAGCCTGAGACCACTGGTTGCCGTAGGCATCGCTTTTGATTTCTTATCTGAGGCCGAAATACCAATTTTAATTTTTTTTCCAAAGGCATGCTATAAGTACATTGGCCGTAGGCAACAGATGCTACGGCCAATGTACATATAGCATGCTTTTGGAAAAAAGATTAAAATTGGTATTTCGGCCTCGGACAAGAAATCAAAAGTAATGCCTACGGCAACCGGTGGTCCCAGGCTATTTGCCGTGATTGGGCCCGACCGGACTCGACGTTCCTTTACGTCACGGTTCGAACGAGATAGAACGAGATTCAACGTGATTTGGCCGTACAATGTCCTTGTTTGGACTACGGTACGGCCAAATATCGTTCTATCTCGTTCGAACCGTGACGTAATGGAACGTCAAGTCCGGTCGGGCCCAATAACGGCAAATAGCCTGAGACCACTGGTTGCCGTAGGCATCGCTTTTGATTTCTCATCTGAGGCCGAAATACCAATTTTAATTTTTTTTCCAAAGGCTTGCTATTAGTTCATTGGCCGTAGGCGACAGATGCTACGGCCAATGTACATATAGCATACTTTTGGAAAAAAAATTAAAATTGGTATTTCGGCCTCGGACAAGAAATCAAAAGTGATACCTACGGCAACCGGTGGTCCCGGGCTATTTGCCGTGATTGGGCCCGACCGGACTCGACGTTCCTTTACGTCACGGTTCGAACGAGATTCAACGTGATTTGGCCGTACAATGTCCTTGTTTGGACTACGGTACGGCCAAATCTCGTTCTATCTCGTTCGAACCGTGACGTAATGGAACGTCAAGTCCGGTCGGGCCCAATCACGGCAAATAGCCTGAGACCACTGGTTGCCGTAGGCATCGCTTTTGATTTCTTATCTCAGGCCGAAATACCAATTTTAATTTTTTTTCCAAAGGCATGCTATAAGTACATTGGCCGTAGTCGACAGATGCTACGGCCAATGTACATGTAGCATGCTTTTGGAAAAAAAATTAAAATTGGTATTTCGACCTCGGACAAGAAATCAAAAGTAATGCCTACGGCAACCGGTGGTCCCAGGCTATTTGCCGTGATTGGGCCTGACCGGACTCGATGTTCCTTTACGTCACGGTTCGAACGAGATAGAACGAGATTCAACGTGATTTGGCCGTACAATGTCCTTGTTTGGACTACGGTACGGCCAAATCTCGTTCTATCTCGTTCGAACCGTGACTTAATGGAACGTCAAGTCCGGTCGGGCCCAATCACGGCAAATAGCCTGAGACCACTGATTGCCGTAGGCATCGCTTTTGATTTCTTATCTGAGGCCGAAATACCAATTTTAATTTTTTTTCCAAAGGCATGCTATAAGTACATTGGCCGTAGTCGACAGATGCTACGGCCAATGTACATGTAGCATGCTTTTGGAAAAAAGATTAAAATTGGTATTTCGACCTCGGACAAGAAATCAAAAGTGATGCCTACGGCAACCGGTTGTCCCAGGCTATTTGCCGTGATTGGGCCCACCGGACTCGACGTTCCTTTACGTCACGGTTCGAACGAGATTCAACGTGATTTGGCCGTACAATGTCCTTGTTTGGACTACGGTACGGCCAAATCTCGTTCTATCTCGTTCGAACCGTGACGTAATGGAACGTCAAGTCCGGTCGGGCCCAATCGCGGCAAATAGCCTGAGACCACTGATTGCCGTAAGCATTGCTTTTGATTTCTTATCTGAGGCCGAAATACCAATTTTAATTTTCTTTCCAAAGGCATACTATAAGTACATTGGCCGTAGTCGACAGATGCTACGGCCAATGTACATGTAGCATGCTTTTGGAAAAAAAATTAAAATTGGTATTTCGACCTCGGACAAGAAATCAAAAGTAATGCCTACGGCAACCGGTGGTCCCAGGCTATTTGCCGTGATTGGGCCCGACCGGACTCGATGTTCCTTTACGTCACGGTTCGAACGAGATAGAACGAGATTCAACGTGATTTGGCCGTACAATGTCCTTGTTTGGACTACGGTACGGCCAAATCTCGTTCTATTTCGTTCGAACCGTGACTTAATGGAACGTCAAGTCCGGTCGGGCCCAATCACGGCAAATAGCCTGAGACCACTGGTTGCCGTAGGCATCGCTTTTTATTTCTTATCTGAGGCCGAAATACCAATTTTAATTTTTTTTCCAAAGGCATGCTATAAGTACATTGGCCGTAGTCGACAGATGCTACGGCCAATGTACATATAGCATGCTTTTGGAAAAAAAATTAAAATTGGTATTTCGGCCTCGGACAAGAAATCAAAAGTGATGCCTACGGCAACCGGTGGTCCCAGGCTATTTGCCGTGATTTGGCCCGACCGGACTCGACGTTCCTTTACGTCACGGTTCGAACGAGATTCAACGTGATTTGGCCGTACAATGTCCTTGTTTGGACTACGGTACGGCCAAATCTCGTTCTATCTCGTTCGAACCGTGACGTAATGGAACGTCAAGTCCGGTCGGGCCCAATCACGGAAAATAGCCTGAGACCACTGGTTGCCGTAGGCATCGCTTTTGATTTCTTATCTGAGGCCGAAATACCAATTTTAATTTTTTTTCCAAAGGCATGCTATAAGTACATTGGCCGTAGGCGACAGATGCTACGGCCAATGTACATATAGCATTCTTTTGGAACAAAAAATTAAAATTGGTATTTCGGCCTCGGACAAGAAATCAAAAGTAATGCCTACGGCAACCGGTGGTCCCAGGCTATTTGCCGTGATTGGGCCCACCGGACTCGACGTTCCTTTACGTCACGGTTCGAACGAGATTCAACGTGATTTGGCCGTACAATGTCCTTGTTTGGACTACGGTACGGCCAAATCTCGTTCTATCTCGTTCGGACCGTGACGTAATGGAACGTCAAGTCCGGTCGGGCCCAATCACGGCAAATAGCCTGAGACCACTGTTTGCCGTAGGCATCGCTTTTGATTTCTTATCTGAGGCCGAAATACCAATTTTAATTTTTTTTCCAAAGGCATGCTATAAGTACATTGGCCGTAAGCGACAGATGCTACGGCCAATGTACATATAGCATGCTTTTGGAAAAAAAATTAAAATTGGTATTTCGGCCTCGGACAAGAAATCAAAAGTAATGCCTACGGCAACCGGTGGTCCCAGGCTATTTGCCGTGATTGGGCCCGACCGGACTCGACGTTCCTTTACGTCACGGTTCGAACGAGATAGAACGAGATTCAACGTGATTTGGCCGTACAATGTCCTTGTTTGGACTACGGTACGGCCAAATCTCGTTCTATCTCGTTCGAATCGTGACGTAATGGAACGTCAAGTCCGGTCGGGCCCAATCACGGCAAATAGCCTGAGACCACTGGTTGCCGTAGGCATCGCTTTTGATTTCTTATCTCAGGCCGAAATACCAATTTTAATTTTTTTTCCCAAAGGCATGCTATAAGTACATTGGCCGTAGGCGACAGATGCTACGGCCAATGTACATATAGCATGCTTTTGGAAAAAAAATTAAAATTGGTATTTCGGCCTCGGACAAGAAATCAAAAGTAATGCGCACGGCAACCGGTGGTCCCAGGCTATTTGCCGTGATTGGACCCGACCGGACTCGACGTTCCTTTACGTCACGGTTCGAACGAGATAGAACGAGATTTGGCCGTACAATGTCCTTGTTTGGACTACGGTACGGCCAAATCTCGTTCTATCTCGTTCGAACCGTGACGTAATGGAACGTCAAGTCCGGTCAGGCCCAATCACGGCAAATAGCCTGAGACCACTGGTTGCCGTAGGCATCGCTTTTGATTTCTTATCTGAGGCCGAAATACCAATTTTGATTTTTTTTCCAAAGGCATGCTATAAGTACATTGGCCGTAGGCGACAGATGCTACGGCCAATGTACATATAGCATGCTTTTGGAAAAAAGATTAAAATTGGTATTTCGGCCTCGGACAAGAAATCAAAAGTAATGCCTACGGCAACCGGTGGTCCCAGGCTATTTGCCGTGATTGGGCCCGACCGGACTCGACGTTCCTTTACGTCACGGTTCGAACGGGATAGAACGAGATTCAACGTGATTTGGCCGTACAATGTCCTTGTTTGGACTACGGTACGGCCAAATATCGTTCTATCTCGTTCGAACCGTGACGTAATGGAACGTCAAGTCCGGTCGGGCCCAATCACGGCAAATAGCCTGAGACCACTGGTTGCCGTAGGCATCGCTTTTGATTTCTCATCTGAGGCCGAAATACCAATTTTAATTTTTTTTCAAAAGGCATGCTATAAGTTCATTGGCCGTAGGCGACAGATGCTACGGCCAATGTACATATAGCATACTTTTGGAAAAAAAATTAAAATTGGTATTTCGGCCTCGGACAAGAAATCAAAAGTGATACCTACGGCAACCGGTGGTCCCGGGCTATTTGCCGTGATTGGGCCCGACCGGACTCGACGTTCCTTTACGTCACGGTTCGAACGAGATTCAACGTGATTTGGCCGTACAATGTCCTTGTTTGGACTACGGTACGGCCAAATCTCGTTCTATCTCGTTCGAACCGTGACGTAATGGAACGTCAAGTCCGGTCGGGCCCAATCACGGCAAATAGCCTGAGACCACTGGTTGCCGTAGGCATCGCTTTTGATTTCTTATCTCAGGCCGAAATACCAATTTTAATTTTTTTTCCAAAGGCATGCTATAAGTACATTGGCCGTAGTCGACAGATGCTACGGCCAATGTACATGTAGCATGCTTTTGGAAAAAAAATTAAAATTTGCATTTCGACCTCGGACAAGAAATCAATAGTAATGCCTACGGCAACCGGTGGTCCCAGGCTATTTGCCGTGATTGGGCCCGACCGGACTCGATGTTCCTTTACGTCACGGTTCGAACGGGATAGAACGAGATTCAACGTGATTTGGCCGTACAATGTCCTTGTTTGGACTACGGTACGGCCAAATATCGTTCTATCTCGTTCGAACCGTGACGTAATGGAACGTCAAGTCCGGTCGGGCCCAATCACGGCAAATAGCCTGAGACCACTGGTTGCCGTAGGCATCGCTTTTGATTTCTCATCTGAGGCCGAAATACCAATTTTAATTTTTTTTCAAAAGGCATGCTATAAGTTCATTGGCCGTAGGCGACAGATGCTACGGCCAATGTACATATAGCATACTTTTGGAAAAAAAATTAAAATTGGTATTTCGGCCTCGGACAAGAAATCAAAAGTGATACCTACGGCAACCGGTGGTCCCGGGCTATTTGCCGTGATTGGGCCCGACCGGACTCGACGTTCCTTTACGTCACGGTTCGAACGAGATTCAACGTGATTTGGCCGTACAATGTCCTTGTTTGGACTACGGTACGGCCAAATCTCGTTCTATCTCGTTCGAACCGTGACGTAATGGAACGTCAAGTCCGGTCGGGCCCAATCACGGCAAATAGCCTGAGACCACTGGTTGCCGTAGGCATCGCTTTTGATTTCTTATCTCAGGCCGAAATACCAATTTTAATTTTTTTTCCAAAGGCATGCTATAAGTACATTGGCCGTAGTCGACAGATGCTACGGCCAATGTACATGTAGCATGCTTTTGGAAAAAAAATTAAAATTTGCATTTCGACCTCGGACAAGAAATCAATAGTAATGCCTACGGCAACCGGTGGTCCCAGGCTATTTGCCGTGATTGGGCCCGACCGGACTCGATGTTCCTTTACGTCACGGTTCGAACGAGATAGAACGAGATTCAACGTGATTTGGCCGTACAATGTCCTTGTTTGGACTACGGTACGGCCAAATCTCGTTCTATCTCGTTCGAACCGTGACTTAATGGAACGTCAAGTCCGGTCGGGCCCAATCACGGCAAATAGCCTGAGACCACTGATTGCCGTAGGCATCGCTTTTGATTTCTTATCTGAGGCCGAAATACCAATTTTAATTTTTTTTCCAAAGGCATGCTATAAGTACATTGGCCGTAGTCGACAGATGCTACGGCCAATGTACATGTAGCATGCTTTTGGAAAAAAAATTAAAATTGGTATTTCGGCCTCGGACAAGAAATCAAAAGTGATACCTACGGCAACCGGTGGTCCCGGGCTATTTGCCGTGATTGGGCCCGACCGGACTCGACGTTCCTTTACGTCACGGTTCGAACGAGATAGAACGAGATTTGGCCGTACAATGTCCTTGTTTGGACTACGGTACGGCCGAATCTCGTTCTATCTCGTTCGAACCGTGACGTAATGGAACGTCAAGTCCGGTCGGGCCCAATCACGGCAAATAGCCTGAGACCACTGGTTGCCGTAGGCATCGCTTTTGATTTCTTATCTCAGGCCGAAATACCAATTTTAATTTTTTTTCCAAAGGCATGCTATAAGTACATTGGCCGTAGTCGACAGATGCTACGGCCAATGTACATGTAGCATGCTTTTGGAAAAAAAATTAAAATTGGTATTTCGACCTCGGACAAGAAATCAAAAGTAATGCCTACGGCAACCGGTGGTCCCAGGCTATTTGCCGTGATTGGGCCCGACCGGACTCGATGTTCCTTTACGTCACGGTTCGAACGAGATAGAACGAGATTCAACGTGATTTGGCCGTACAATGTCCTTGTTTGGACTACGGTACGGCCAAATCTCGTTCTATCTCGTTCGAACCGTGACTTAATGGAACGTCAAGTCCGGTCGGGCCCAATCACGGCAAATAGCCTGAGACCACTGATTGCCGTAGGCATCGCTTTTGATTTCTTATCTGAGGCCGAAATACCAATTTTAATTTTTTTTCCAAAGGCATGCTATAAGTACATTGGCCGTAGTCGACAGATGCTACGGCCAATGTACATGTAGCATGCTTTTGGAAAAAAGATTAAAATTGGTATTTCGACCTTGGACAAGAAATCAAAAGTAATGCCTACGGCAACCGGTGGTCACAGGCTATTTGCTGTGATTGGGCCCGACCGGACTCGACGTTCCTTTACGTCACGGTTCGAACGAGATAGAACGAGATTCAACGTGATTTGGCCGTACAATGTCCTTGTTTGGACTACGGTACGGCCAAATCTCGTTCTATCTCGTTCGAACCGTGACTTAATGGAACGTCAAGTCCGGTCGGGCCCAATCACGGCAAATAGCCTGAGACCACTGATTGCCGTAGGCATCGCTTTTGATTTCTTATCTGAGGCCGAAATACCAATTTTAATTTTTTTTCCAAAGGCATGCTATAAGTACATTGGCCGTAGTCGACAGATGCTACGGCCAATGTACATGTAGCATGCTTTTGGAAAAAAGATTAAAATTGGTATTTCGACCTTGGACAAGAAATCAAAAGTAATGCCTACGGCAACCGGTGGTCACAGGCTATTTGCTGTGATTGGGCCCGACCGGACTCGACGTTCCTTTACGTCACGGTTCGAACGAGATAGAACGAGATTCAACGTGATTTGGCCGTACAATGTCCTTGTTTGGACTACGGTACGGCCAAATCTCGTTCTATCTCGTTCGAACCGTGACTTAATGGAACGTCAAGTCCGGTCGGGCCCAATCACGGAAAATAGCCTGAGACCACTGGTTGCCGTAGGCATCGCTTTTGATTTCTTATCTGAGGCCGAAATACCAATTTTAATTTTTTTTCCAAAGGCATGCTATAAGTACATTGGCCGTAGGCGACAGATGCTACGGCCAATGTACATATAGCATTCTTTTGGAACAAAAAATTAAAATTGGTATTTCGGCCTCGGACAAGAAATCAAAAGTAATGCCTACGGCAACCGGTGGTCCCAGGCTATTTGCCGTGATTGGGCCCACCGGACTCGACGTTCCTTTACGTCACGGTTCGAACGAGATTCAACGTGATTTGGCCGTACAATGTCCTTGTTTGGACTACGGTACGGCCAAATCTCGTTCTATCTCGTTCGAACCGTGACGTAATGGAACGTCAAGTCCGGTCGGGCCCAATCACGGCAAATAGCCTGAGACCACTGTTTGCCGTAGGCATCGCTTTTGATTTCTTATCTGAGGCCGAAATACCAATTTTAATTTTTTTTCCAAAGGCATGCTATAAGTACATTGGCCGTAAGCGACAGATGCTACGGCCAATGTACATATAGCATGCTTTTGGAAAAAAAATTAAAATTGGTATTTCGGCCTCGGACAAGAAATCAAAAGTAATGCCTACGGCAACCGGTGGTCCCAGGCTATTTGCCGTGATTGGGCCCGACCGGACTCGACGTTCCTTTACGTCACGGTTCGAACGAGATAGAACGAGATTCAACGTGATTTGGCCGTACAATGTCCTTGTTTGGACTACGGTACGGCCAAATCTCGTTCTATCTCGTTCGAATCGTGACGTAATGGAACGTCAAGTCCGGTCGGGCCCAATCACGGCAAATAGCCTGAGACCACTGGTTGCCGTAGGCATCGCTTTTGATTTCTTATCTCAAGCCGAAATACCAATTTTAATTTTTTTTCCCAAAGGCATGCTATAAGTACATTGGCCGTAGGCGACAGATGCTACGGCCAATGTACATATAGCATGCTTTTGGAAAAAAAATTAAAATTGGTATTTCGGCCTCGGACAAGAAATCAAAAGTAATGCGCACGGCAACCGGTGGTCCCAGGCTATTTGCCGTGATTGGACCCGACCGGACTCGACGTTCCTTTACGTCACGGTTCGAACGAGATAGAACGAGATTTGGCCGTACAATGTCCTTGTTTGGACTACGGTACGGCCAAATCTCGTTCTATCTCGTTCGAACCGTGACGTAATGGAACGTCAAGTCCGGTCAGGCCCAATCACGGCAAATAGCCTGAGACCACTGGTTGCCGTAGGCATCGCTTTTGATTTCTTATCTGAGGCCGAAATACCAATTTTGATTTTTTTTCCAAAGGCATGCTATAAGTACATTGGCCGTAGGCGACAGATGCTACGGCCAATGTACATATAGCATGCTTTTGGAAAAAAGATTAAAATTGGTATTTCGGCCTCGGACAAGAAATCAAAAGTAATGCCTACGGCAACCGGTGGTCCCAGGCTATTTGCCGTGATTGGGCCCGACCGGACTCGACGTTCCTTTACGTCACGGTTCGAACGGGATAGAACGAGATTCAACGTGATTTGGCCGTACAATGTCCTTGTTTGGACTACGGTACGGCCAAATATCGTTCTATCTCGTTCGAACCGTGACGTAATGGAACGTCAAGTCCGGTCGGGCCCAATCACGGCAAATAGCCTGAGACCACTGGTTGCCGTAGGCATCGCTTTTGATTTCTCATCTGAGGCCGAAATACCAATTTTAATTTTTTTTCAAAAGGCATGCTATAAGTTCATTGGCCGTAGGCGACAGATGCTACGGCCAATGTACATATAGCATACTTTTGGAAAAAAAATTAAAATTGGTATTTCGGCCTCGGACAAGAAATCAAAAGTGATACCTACGGCAACCGGTGGTCCCGGGCTATTTGCCGTGATTGGGCCCGACCGGACTCGACGTTCCTTTACGTCACGGTTCGAACGAGATTCAACGTGATTTGGCCGTACAATGTCCTTGTTTGGACTACGGTACGGCCAAATCTCGTTCTATCTCGTTCGAACCGTGACGTAATGGAACGTCAAGTCCGGTCGGGCCCAATCACGGCAAATAGCCTGAGACCACTGGTTGCCGTAGGCATCGCTTTTGATTTCTTATCTCAGGCCGAAATACCAATTTTAATTTTTTTTCCAAAGGCATGCTATAAGTACATTGGCCGTAGTCGACAGATGCTACGGCCAATGTACATGTAGCATGCTTTTGGAAAAAAAATTAAAATTTGCATTTCGACCTCGGACAAGAAATCAATAGTAATGCCTACGGCAACCGGTGGTCCCAGGCTATTTGCCGTGATTGGGCCCGACCGGACTCGATGTTCCTTTACGTCACGGTTCGAACGAGATAGAACGAGATTCAACGTGATTTGGCCGTACAATGTCCTTGTTTGGACTACGGTACGGCCAAATCTCGTTCTATCTCGTTCGAACCGTGACTTAATGGAACGTCAAGTCCGGTCGGGCCCAATCACGGCAAATAGCCTGAGACCACTGATTGCCGTAGGCATCGCTTTTGATTTCTTATCTGAGGCCGAAATACCAATTTTAATTTTTTTTCCAAAGGCATGCTATAAGTACATTGGCCGTAGTCGACAGATGCTACGGCCAATGTACATGTAGCATGCTTTTGGAAAAAAAATTAAAATTGGTATTTCGGCCTCGGACAAGAAATCAAAAGTGATACCTACGGCAACCGGTGGTCCCGGGCTATTTGCCGTGATTGGGCCCGACCGGACTCGACGTTCCTTTACGTCACGGTTCGAACGAGATAGAACGAGATTTGGCCGTACAATGTCCTTGTTTGGACTACGGTACGGCCAAATCTCGTTCTATCTCGTTCGAACCGTGACGTAATGGAACGTCAAGTCCGGTCGGGCCCAATCACGGCAAATAGCCTGAGACCACTGGTTGCCGTAGGCATCGCTTTTGATTTCTTATCTCAGGCCGAAATACCAATTTTAATTTTTTTTCCAAAGGCATGCTATAAGTACATTGGCCGTAGTCGACAGATGCTACGGCCAATGTACATGTAGCATGCTTTTGGAAAAAAAATTAAAATTGGTATTTCGACCTCGGACAAGAAATCAAAAGTAATGCCTACGGCAACCGGTGGTCCCAGGCTATTTGCCGTGATTGGGCCCGACCGGACTCGATGTTCCTTTACGTCACGGTTCGAACGAGATAGAACGAGATTCAACGTGATTTGGCCGTACAATGTCCTTGTTTGGACTACGGTACGGCCAAATCTCGTTCTATCTCGTTCGAACCGTGACTTAATGGAACGTCAAGTCCGGTCGGGCCCAATCACGGCAAATAGCCTGAGACCACTGATTGCCGTAGGCATCGCTTTTGATTTCTTATCTGAGGCCGAAATACCAATTTTAATTTTTTTTCCAAAGGCATGCTATAAGTACATTGGCCGTAGTCGACAGATGCTACGGCCAATGTACATGTAGCATGCTTTTGGAAAAAAGATTAAAATTGGTATTTCGACCTTGGACAAGAAATCAAAAGTAATGCCTACGGCAACCGGTGGTCACAGGCTATTTGCTGTGATTGGGCCCGACCGGACTCGACGTTCCTTTACGTCACGGTTCGAATGAGATAGAACGAGATTCAACGTGATTTGGCCGTACAATGTCCTTGTTTGGACTACGGTACGGCCAAATCTCGTTCTATCTCGTTCGAACCGTGACGTAATGGAACGTCAAGTCCGGTCGGGCCCAATCACGGCAAATAGCTTGAGACCACTGGTTGCCGTAGGCATCGCTTTTGATTTCTTATCTGAGGCCGAAATACCAATTTTAATTTTTTTTCCAAAGGCATGATATAAGTACATTGGCCGTAGGCAACAGATGCTACGGCCAATGTACATATAGCATGCTTTTGGAAAAAAGATTAAAATTGGTATTTCGGCCTCGGACAAGAAATCAAAAGTAATGCCTACGGCAACCGGTGGTCCCAGGCTATTTGCCGTGATTGGGCCCGACCGGACTCGACGTTCCTTTACGTCACGGTTCGAACGAGATAGAACGAGATTCAACGTGATTTGGCCGTACAATGTCCTTGTTTGGACTACGGTACGGCCAAATCTCGTTCTATCTCGTTCGAACCGTGACGTAATGGAACGTCAAGTCCGGTCGGGCCCAATCACGGCAAATAGCCTGAGACCACTGGTTGCCGTAGGCATCGCTTTTGATTTCTTATCTGAGGCCGAAATACCAATTTTAATTTTTTTTCCAAAGGCATGCTATAAGTACATTGGCCGTAGGCAACAGATGCTACGGCCAATGTACATATAGCATGCTTTTGGAAAAAAGATTAAAATTGGTATTTCGGCCTCGGACAAGAAATCAAAAGTAATGCCTACGGCAACCGGTGGTCCCAGGCTATTTGCCGTGATTGGGCCCGACCGGACTCGACGTTCCTTTACGTCACGGTTCGAACGAGATAGAACGAGATTCAACGTGATTTGGCCGTACAATGTCCTTGTTTGGACTACGGTACGGCCAAATATCGTTCTATCTCGTTCGAACCGTGACGTAATGGAACGTCAAGTCCGGTCGGGCCCAATAACGGCAAATAGCCTGAGACCACTGGTTGCCGTAGGCATCGCTTTTGATTTCTCATCTGAGGCCGAAATACCAATTTTAATTTTTTTTCCAAAGGCATGCTATTAGTTCATTGGCCGTAGGCGACAGATGCTACGGCCAATGTACATATAGCATACTTTTGGAAAAAAAATTAAAATTGGTATTTCGGCCTCGGACAAGAAATCAAAAGTGATACCTACGGCAACCGGTGGTCCCGGGCTATTTGCCGTGATTGGGCCCGACCGGACTCGACGTTCCTTTACGTCACGGTTCGAACGAGATTCAACGTGATTTGGCCGTACAATGTCCTTGTTTGGACTACGGTACGGCCAAATCTCGTTCTATCTCGTTCGAACCGTGACGTAATGGAACGTCAAGTCCGGTCGGGCCCAATCACGGCAAATAGCCTGAGACCACTGGTTGCCGTAGGCATCGCTTTTGATTTCTTATCTCAGGCCGAAATACCAATTTTAATTTTTTTTCCAAAGGCATTCTATAAGTACATTGGCCGTAGGCGACAGATGCTACGGCCAATGTACATATAGCATGCTTTTGGAAAAAAAAATTAAAATTGGTATTTCGGCCTCGGACAAGAAATCAAAAGTAATGCCTACGGCAACCGGTGGTCCCAGGCTATTTGCCGTGATTGGGCCCGACCGGACTCGATGTTCCTTTACGTCACGGTTCGAACGAGATAGAACGAGATTCAACGTGATTTGGCCGTACAATGTCCTTGTTTGGACTACGGTACGGCCAAATCTCGTTCAATCTCGTTCGAACCGTGACTTAATGGAACGTCAAGTCCGGTCGGGCCCAATTACGGCAAATAGCCTGAGACCACTGATTGCCGTAGGCATCGCTTTTGATTTCTTATCTGAGGCCGAAATACCAATTTTAATTTTTTTTCCAAAGGCATGCTATAAGTACATTGGCCGTAGTCGACAGATGCTACGGCCAATGTACATGTAGCATGCTTTTGGAAAAAAGATTAAAATTGGTATTTCGACCTCGGACAAGAAATCAAAAGTAATGCCTACGGCAACCGGTGGTCCCAGGCTATTTGCCATGATTGGGCCCGACCGGACTCGACGTTCCTTTACGTCACGGTTCGAACGAGATTCAACGTGATTTGGCCGTACAATGTCCTTGTTTGGACTACGGTAAGGCCAAATCTCGTTCTATCTCGTTCGAACCGTGACGTAATGGAACGTCAAGTCCGGTCGGGTCCAATCACGGCAAATAGCCTGAGACCACTGGTTGCCGTAGGCATCGCTTTTGATTTCTTATCTGAGGCCGAAATACCAATTTTAATTTTTTTTCCAAAGGCATGCTATAAGTACATTGGCCGTAGTCGACAGATGCTACGGCCAATGTACATATAGCATGCTTTTGGAAAAAAAATTAAAATTGGTATTTCGGCCTCGGACAAGAAATCAAAAGTGATGCCTACGGCAACCGGTGGTCACAGGCTATTTGCTGTGATTGGGCCCGACCGGACTCGACGTTCCTTTACGTCACGGTTCGAACGAGATAGAACGAGATTCAACGTGATTTGGCCGTACAATGTCCTTGTTTGGACTACGGTACGGCCAAATCTCGTTCTATCTCGTTCGAACCGTGACGTAATGGAACGTCAAGTCCGGTCGGGCCCAATCACGGCAAATAGCCTGAGACCACTGGTTGCCGTAGGCATCGCTTTTTATTTTTTATCTGAGGCCGAAATACCAATTTTAATTTTTTTTCCAAAGGCATGCTATAAGTACATTGGCCGTAGGCGACAGATGCTACGGCCAATGTACATATAGCATGCTTTTGGAAAAAAAATTAAAATTGGTATTTCGGCCTCAGACAAGAAATCAAAAGTGATGCCTACGGCAACCGGTGGTCCCAGGCTATTTGCCGTGATTGGGCCCACCGGACTCGACGTTCCTTTACGTCACGGTTCGAACGAGATTCAACGTGATTTGGCCGTACAATGTCCTTGTTTGGACTACGGTACGGCCAAATCTCGTTCTATCTCGTTCGAACCGTGACGTAATGGAACGTCAAGTCCGGTCGGGCCCAATCACGGCAAATAGCCTGAGACCACTGATTACCGTAAGCATTGCTTTTGATTTCTTATCTGTGGCCGAAATACCAATTTTAATTTTCTTTCCAAAGGCATACTATAAGTACATTGGCCGTAGTCGACAGATGCTACGGCCAATGTACATGTAGCATGCTTTTGGAAAAAAAATTAAAATTGGTATTTCGACCTCGGACAAGAAATCAAAAGTAATGCCTACGGCAACCGGTGGTCCCAGGCTATTTGCCGTGATTGGGCCCGACCGGACTCGATGTTCCTTTACGTCACGGTTCGAACGAGATAGAACGAGATTCAACGTGATTTGGCCGTACAATGTCCTTGTTTGGACTACGGTACGGCCAAATCTCGTTCTATTTCGTTCGAACCGTGACTTAATGGAACGTCAAGTCCGGTCGGGCCCAATCACGGCAAATAGCCTGAGACCACTGGTTGCCGTAGGCATCGCTTTTGATTTCTTATCTGAGGCCGAAATACCAATTTTAATTTTTTTTCCAAAGGCATGCTATAAGTACATTGGCCGTAGGCGACAGATGCTACGGCCAATGTACATATAGCATGCTTTTGGAAAAAAAATTAAAATTGGTATTTCGGCCTCGGACAAGAAATCAAAAGTGATGCCTACGGCAACCGGTGGTCCCAGGCTATTTGCCGTGATTTGGCCCGACCGGACTCGACGTTCCTTTACGTCACGGTTCGAACGAGATTCAACGTGATTTGGCCGTACAATGTCCTTGTTTGGACTACGGTAAGGCCAAATCTCGTTCTATCTCGTTCGAACCGTGACGTAATGGAACGTCAAGTCCGGTCGGGTCCAATCACGGCAAATAGCCTGAGACCACTGGTTGCCGTAGGCATCGCTTTTGATTTCTTATCTGAGGCCGAAATACCAATTTTAATTTTTTTTCCAAAGGCATGCTATAAGTACATTGGCCGTAGTCGACAGATGCTACGGCCAATGTACATATAGCATGCTTTTGGAAAAAAGATTAAAATTGGTATTTCGGCCTCGGACAAGAAATCAAAAGTAATGCCTACGGCAACCGGTGGTCACAGGCTATTTGCTGTGATTGGGCCCGACCGGACTCGACGTTCCTTTACGTCACGGTTCGAACGAGATAGAACGAGATTCAACGTGATTTGGCCGTACAATGTCCTTGTTTGGACTACGGTACGGCCAAATCTCGTTCTATCTCGTTCGAACCGTGACGTAATGGAACGTCAAGTCCGGTCGGGCCCAATCACGGCAAATAGCCTGAGACCACTGGTTGCCGTAGGCATCGCTTTTTATTTTTTATCTGAGGCCGAAATACCAATTTTAATTTTTTTTTCCAAAGGCATGCTATAAGTACATTGGCCGTAGGCGACAGATGCTACGGCCAATGTACATATAGCATGCTTTTGGAAAAAAAATTAAAATTGGTATTTCGGCCTCAGACAAGAAATCAAAAGTGATGCCTACGGCAACCGGTGGTCCCAGGCTATTTGCCGTGATTGGGCCCACCGGACTCGACGTTCCTTTACGTCACGGTTCGAACGAGATTCAACGTGATTTGGCCGTACAATGTCCTTGTTTGGACTACGGTACGGCCAAATCTCGTTCTATCTCGTTCGAACCGTGACGTAATGGAACGTCAAGTCCGGTCGGGCCCAATCACGGCAAATAGCCTGAGACCACTGATTACCGTAAGCATTGCTTTTGATTTCTTATCTGTGGCCGAAATACCAATTTTAATTTTCTTTCCAAAGGCATACTATAAGTACATTGGCCGTAGTCGACAGATGCTACGGCCAATGTACATGTAGCATGCTTTTGGAAAAAAAATTAGAATTGGTATTTCGACCTCGGACAAGAAATCAAAAGTAATGCCTACGGCAACCGGTGGTCCCAGGCTATTTGCCGTGATTGGGCCCGACCGGACTCGATGTTCCTTTACGTCACGGTTCGAACGAGATAGAACGAGATTCAACGTGATTTGGCCGTACAATGTCCTTGTTTGGACTACGGTACGGCCAAATCTCGTTCTATTTCGTTCGAACCGTGACTTAATGGAACGTCAAGTCCGGTCGGGCCCAATCACGGCAAATAGCCTGAGACCACTGGTTGCCGTAGGCATCGCTTTTGATTTCTTATCTGAGGCCGAAATACCAATTTTAATTTTTTTTCCAAAGGCATGCTATAAGTACATTGGCCGTAGGCGACAGATGCTACGGCCAATGTACATATAGCATGCTTTTGGAAAAAAAATTAAAATTGGTATTTCGGCCTCGGACAAGAAATCAAAAGTGATGCCTATGGCAACCGGTGGTCCCAGGCTATTTGCCGTGATTTGGCCCGACCGGACTCGACGTTCCTTTACGTCACGGTTCGAACGAGATTCAACGTGATTTGGCCGTACAATGTCCTTGTTTGGACTACGGTACGGCCAAATCTCGTTCTATCTCGTTCGAACCGTGACGTAATGGAACGTCAAGTCCGGTCGGGCCCAATCACGGAAAATAGCCTGAGACCACTGGTTGCCGTAGGCATCGCTTTTGATTTCTTATCTGAGGCCAAAATACCAATTTTAATTTTTTTTCCAAAGGCATGCTATAAGTACATTGGCCGTAGGCGACAGATGCTACGGCCAATGTACATATAGCATTCTTTTGGAACAAAAAATTAAAATTGGTATTTCGGCCTCGGACAAGAAATCAAAAGTAATGCCTACGGCAACCGGTGGTCCCAGGCTATTTGCCGTGATTGGGCCCACCGGACTCGACGTTCCTTTACGTCACGGTTCGAACGAGATTCAACGTGATTTGGCCGTACAATGTCCTTGTTTGGACTACGGTACGGCCAAATCTCGTTCTATCTCGTTCGAACCGTGACGTAATGGAACGTCAAGTCCGGTCGGGCCCAATCACGGCAAATAGCCTGAGACCACTGGTTGCCGTAGGCATCGCTTTTGATTTCTTATCTGAGGCCGAAATACCAATTTGAATTTTTTTTCCAAAGGCATGCTATAAGTACATTGGCCGTAAGCGACAGATGCTACGGCCAATGTACATATAGCATGCTTTTGGAAAAAAAATTAAAATTGGTATTTCGGCCTCGGACAAGAAATCAAAAGTAATGCCTACGGCAACCGGTGGTCCCAGGCTATTTGCCGTGATTGGGCCCGACCGGACTCGACGTTCCTTTACGTCACGGTTCGAACGAGATAGAACGAGATTCAACGTGATTTGGCCGTACAATGTCCTTGTTTGGACTACGGTACGGCCAAATCTCGTTCTATCTCGTTCGAATCGTGACGTAATGGAACGTCAAGTCCGGTCGGGCCCAATCACGGCAAATAGCCTGAGACCACTGGTTGCCGTAGGCATCGCTTTTGATTTCTTATCTCAGGCCGAAATACCAATTTTAATTTTTTTTCCAAAGGCATGCTATAAGTACATTGGCCGTAGGCGACAGATGCTACGGCCAATGTACATATAGCATGCTTTTGGAAAAAAAATTAAAATTGGTATTTCGGCCTCGGACAAGAAATCAAAAGTAATGCGCACGGCAACCGGTGGTCCCAGGCTATTTGCCGTGATTGGACCCGACCGGACTCGACGTTCCTTTACGTCACGGTTCGAACGAGATAGAACGAGATTTGGCCGTACAATGTCCTTGTTTGGACTACGGTACGGCCAAATCTCGTTCTATCTCGTTCGAACCGTGACGTAATGGAACGTCAAGTCCGGTCAGGCCCAATCACGGCAAATAGCCTGAGACCACTGGTTGCCGTAGGCATCGCTTTTGATTTCTTATCTGAGGCCGAAATACCAATTTTGATTTTTTTTCCAAAGGCATGCTATAAGTACATTGGCCGTAGGCGACAGATGCTACGGCCAATGTACATATAGCATGCTTTTGGAAAAAAGATTAAAATTGGTATTTCGGCCTCGGACAAGAAATCAAAAGTAATGCCTACGGCAACCGGTGGTCCCAGGCTATTTGCCGTGATTGGGCCCGACCGGACTCGACGTTCCTTTACGTCACGGTTCGAACGGGATAGAACGAGATTCAACGTGATTTGGCCGTACAATGTCCTTGTTTGGACTACGGTACGGCCAAATATCGTTCTATCTCGTTCGAACCGTGACGTAATGGAACGTCAAGTCCAGTCGGGCCCAATAACGGCAAATAGCCTGAGACCACTGGTTGCCGTAGGCATCGCTTTTGATTTCTCATCTGAGGCCGAAATACCAATTTTAATTTTTTTTCAAAAGGCATGCTATAAGTTCATTGGCCGTAGGCGACAGATGCTACGGCCAATGTACATATAGCATACTTTTGGAAAAAAAATTAAAATTGGTATTTCGGCCTCGGACAAGAAATCAAAAGTGATACCTACGGCAACCGGTGGTCCCGGGCTATTTGCCGTGATTGGGCCCGACCGGACTCGACGTTCCTTTACGTCACGGTTCGAACGAGATTCAACGTGATTTGGCCGTACAATGTCCTTGTTTGGACTACGGTACGGCCAAATCTCGTTCTATCTCGTTCGAACCGTGACGTAATGGAACGTCAAGTCCGGTCGGGCCCAATCACGGCAAATAGCCTGAGACCACTGGTTGCCGTAGGCATCGCTTTTGATTTCTTATCTCAGGCCGAAATACCAATTTTAATTTTTTTTCCAAAGGCATGCTATAAGTACATTGGCCGTAGTCGACAGATGCTACGGCCAATGTACATGTAGCATGCTTTTGGAAAAAAAATTAAAATTTGCATTTCGACCTCGGACAAGAAATCAATAGTAATGCCTACGGCAACCGGTGGTCCCAGGCTATTTGCCGTGATTGGGCCCGACCGGACTCGATGTTCCTTTACGTCACGGTTCGAACGAGATAGAACGAGATTCAACGTGATTTGGCCGTACAATGTCCTTGTTTGGACTACGGTACGGCCAAATCTCGTTCTATCTCGTTCGAACCGTGACTTAATGGAACGTCAAGTCCGGTCGGGCCCAATCACGGCAAATAGCCTGAGACCACTGATTGCCGTAGGCATCGCTTTTGATTTCTTATCTGAGGCCGAAATACCAATTTTAATTTTTTTTCCAAAGGCATGCTATAAGTACATTGGCCGTAGTCGACAGATGCTACGGCCAATGTACATATAGCATGCTTTTGGAAAAAAAATTAAAATTGGTATTTCGGCCTCGGACAAGAAATCAAAAGTAATGCCTACGGCAACCGGTGGTCACAGGCTATTTGCTGTGATTGGGCCCGACCGGACTCGACGTTCCTTTACGTCACGGTTCGAACGAGATAGAACGAGATTCAACGTGATTTGGCCGTACAATGTCCTTGTTTGGACTACGGTACGGCCAAATCTCGTTCTATCTCGTTCGAACCGTGACGTAATGGAACGTCAAGTCCGGTCGGGCCCAATCACGGCAAATAGCCTGAGACCACTGATTACCGTAAGCATTGCTTTTGATTTCTTATCTGTGGCCGAAATACCAATTTTAATTTTCTTTCCAAAGGCATACTATAAGTACATTGGCCGTAGTCGACAGATGCTACGGCCAATGTACATGTAGCATGCTTTTGGAAAAAAAATTAAAATTGGTATTTCGACCTCGGACAAGAAATCAAAAGTAATGCCTACGGCAACCGGTGGTCCCAGGCTATTTGCCGTGATTGGGCCCGACCGGACTCGATGTTCCTTTACGTCACGGTTCGAACGAGATAGAACGAGATTCAACGTGATTTGGCCGTACAATGTCCTTGTTTGGACTACGGTACGGCCAAATCTCGTTCTATTTCGTTCGAACC
Source organism: Branchiostoma lanceolatum (assembly GCF_035083965.1). Classification (NCBI taxonomy): domain Eukaryota; kingdom Metazoa; phylum Chordata; class Leptocardii; order Amphioxiformes; family Branchiostomatidae; genus Branchiostoma; species Branchiostoma lanceolatum. The sequence goes on from NC_089731.1 coordinate 17,402,749, forward strand.
GTGACTTAATGGAACGTCAAGTCCGGTCGGGCCCAATCACGGCAAATAGCCTGAGACCACTGGTTGCCGTAGGCATCGCTTTTGATTTCTTATCTGAGGCCGAAATACCAATTTTAATTTTTTTTCCAAAGGCATGCTATAAGTACATTGGCCGTAGGCGACAGATGCTACGGCCAATGTACATATAGCATGCTTTTGGAAAAAAAATTAAAATTGGTATTTCGGCCTCGGACAAGAAATCAAAAGTGATGCCTACGGCAACCGGTGGTCCCAGGCTATTTGCCGTGATTTGGCCCGACCGGACTCGACGTTCCTTTACGTCACGGTTCGAACGAGATTCAACGTGATTTGGCCGTACAATGTCCTTGTTTGGACTACGGTAAGGCCAAATCTCGTTCTATCTCGTTCGAACCGTGACGTAATGGAACGTCAAGTCCGGTCGGGTCCAATCACGGCAAATAGCCTGAGACCACTGGTTGCCGTAGGCATCGCTTTTGATTTCTTATCTGAGGCCGAAATACCAATTTTAATTTTTTTTCCAAAGGCATGCTATAAGTACATTGGCCGTAGTCGACAGATGCTACGGCCAATGTACATATAGCATGCTTTTGGAAAAAAGATTAAAATTGGTATTTCGGCCTCGGACAAGAAATCAAAAGTAATGCCTACGGCAACCGGTGGTCACAGGCTATTTGCTGTGATTGGGCCCGACCGGACTCGACGTTCCTTTACGTCACGGTTCGAACGAGATAGAACGAGATTCAACGTGATTTGGCCGTACAATGTCCTTGTTTGGACTACGGTACGGCCAAATCTCGTTCTATCTCGTTCGAACCGTGACGTAATGGAACGTCAAGTCCGGTCGGGCCCAATCACGGCAAATAGCCTGAGACCACTGGTTGCCGTAGGCATCGCTTTTTATTTTTTATCTGAGGCCGAAATACCAATTTTAATTTTTTTTCCAAAGGCATGCTATAAGTACATTGGCCGTAGGCGACAGATGCTACGGCCAATGTACATATAGCATGCTTTTGGAAAAAAAATTAAAATTGGTATTTCGGCCTCAGACAAGAAATCAAAAGTGATGCCTACGGCAACCGGTGGTCCCAGGCTATTTGCCGTGATTGGGCCCACCGGACTCGACGTTCCTTTACGTCACGGTTCGAACGAGATTCAACGTGATTTGGCCGTACAATGTCCTTGTTTGGACTACGGTACGGCCAAATCTCGTTCTATCTCGTTCGAACCGTGACGTAATGGAACGTCAAGTCCGGTCGGGCCCAATCACGGAAAATAGCCTGAGACCACTGATTACCGTAAGCATTGCTTTTGATTTCTTATCTGTGGCCGAAATACCAATTTTAATTTTCTTTCCAAAGGCATACTATAAGTACATTGGCCGTAGTCGACAGATGCTACGGCCAATGTACATGTAGCATGCTTTTGGAAAAAAAATTAGAATTGGTATTTCGACCTCGGACAAGAAATCAAAAGTAATGCCTACGGCAACCGGTGGTCCCAGGCTATTTGCCGTGATTGGGCCCGACCGGACTCGATGTTCCTTTACGTCACGGTTCGAACGAGATAGAACGAGATTCAACGTGATTTGGCCGTACAATGTCCTTGTTTGGACTACGGTACGGCCAAATCTCGTTCTATTTCGTTCGAACCGTGACTTAATGGAACGTCAAGTCCGGTCGGGCCCAATCACGGCAAATAGCCTGAGACCACTGGTTGCCGTAGGCATCGCTTTTGATTTCTTATCTCAGGCCGAAATACCAATTTTAATTTTTTTTCCAAAGGCATGCTATAAGTACATTGGCCGTAGGCGACAGATGCTACGGCCAATGTACATATAGCATGCTTTTGGAAAAAAAATTAAAATTGGTATTTCGGCCTCGGACAAGAAATCAAAAGTGATGCCTATGGCAACCGGTGGTCCCAGGCTATTTGCCGTGATTTGGCCCGACCGGACTCGACGTTCCTTTACGTCACGGTTCGAACGAGATTCAACGTGATTTGGCCGTACAATGTCCTTGTTTGGACTACGGTACGGCCAAATCTCGTTCTATCTCGTTCGAACCGTGACGTAATGGAACGTCAAGTCCGGTCGGGCCCAATCACGGAAAATAGCCTGAGACCACTGGTTGCCGTAGGCATCGCTTTTGATTTCTTATCTGAGGCCAAAATACCAATTTTAATTTTTTTTCCAAAGGCATGCTATAAGTACATTGGCCGTAGGCGACAGATGCTACGGCCAATGTACATATAGCATTCTTTTGGAACAAAAAATTAAAATTGGTATTTCGGCCTCGGACAAGAAATCAAAAGTAATGCCTACGGCAACCGGTGGTCCCAGGCTATTTGCCGTGATTGGGCCCACCGGACTCGACGTTCCTTTACGTCACGGTTCGAACGAGATTCAACGTGATTTGGCCGTACAATGTCCTTGTTTGGACTACGGTACGGCCAAATCTCGTTCTATCTCGTTCGAACCGTGACGTAATGGAACGTCAAGTCCGGTCGGGCCCAATCACGGCAAATAGCCTGAGACCACTGGTTGCCGTAGGCATCGCTTTTGATTTCTTATCTGAGGCCGAAATACCAATTTGAATTTTTTTTCCAAAGGCATGCTATAAGTACATTGGCCGTAAGCGACAGATGCTACGGCCAATGTACATATAGCATGCTTTTGGAAAAAAAATTAAAATTGGTATTTCGGCCTCGGACAAGAAATCAAAAGTAATGCCTACGGCAACCGGTGGTCCCAGGCTATTTGCCGTGATTGGGCCCGACCGGACTCGACGTTCCTTTACGTCACGGTTCGAACGAGATAGAACGAGATTCAACGTGATTTGGCCGTACAATGTCCTTGTTTGGACTACGGTACGGCCAAATCTCGTTCTATCTCGTTCGAATCGTGACGTAATGGAACGTCAAGTCCGGTCGGGCCCAATCACGGCAAATAGCCTGAGACCACTGGTTGCCGTAGGCATCGCTTTTGATTTCTTATCTCAGGCCGAAATACCAATTTTAATTTTTTTTCCAAAGGCATGCTATAAGTACATTGGCCGTAGGCGACAGATGCTACGGCCAATGTACATATAGCATGCTTTTGGAAAAAAAATTAAAATTGGTATTTCGGCCTCGGACAAGAAATCAAAAGTAATGCGCACGGCAACCGGTGGTCCCAGGCTATTTGCCGTGATTGGACCCGACCGGACTCGACGTTCCTTTACGTCACGGTTCGAACGAGATAGAACGAGATTTGGCCGTACAATGTCCTTGTTTGGACTACGGTACGGCCAAATCTCGTTCTATCTCGTTCGAACCGTGACGTAATGGAACGTCAAGTCCGGTCAGGCCCAATCACGGCAAATAGCCTGAGACCACTGGTTGCCGTAGGCATCGCTTTTGATTTCTTATCTGAGGCCGAAATACCAATTTTGATTTTTTTTCCAAAGGCATGCTATAAGTACATTGGCCGTAGGCGACAGATGCTACGGCCAATGTACATATAGCATGCTTTTGGAAAAAAGATTAAAATTGGTATTTCGGCCTCGGACAAGAAATCAAAAGTAATGCCTACGGCAACCGGTGGTCCCAGGCTATTTGCCGTGATTGGGCCCGACCGGACTCGACGTTCCTTTACGTCACGGTTCGAACGGGATAGAACGAGATTCAACGTGATTTGGCCGTACAATGTCCTTGTTTGGACTACGGTACGGCCAAATATCGTTCTATCTCGTTCGAACCGTGACGTAATGGAACGTCAAGTCCAGTCGGGCCCAATAACGGCAAATAGCCTGAGACCACTGGTTGCCGTAGGCATCGCTTTTGATTTCTCATCTGAGGCCGAAATACCAATTTTAATTTTTTTTCAAAAGGCATGCTATAAGTTCATTGGCCGTAGGCGACAGATGCTACGGCCAATGTACATATAGCATACTTTTGGAAAAAAAATTAAAATTGGTATTTCGGCCTCGGACAAGAAATCAAAAGTGATACCTACGGCAACCGGTGGTCCCGGGCTATTTGCCGTGATTGGGCCCGACCGGACTCGACGTTCCTTTACGTCACGGTTCGAACGAGATTCAACGTGATTTGGCCGTACAATGTCCTTGTTTGGACTACGGTACGGCCAAATCTCGTTCTATCTCGTTCGAACCGTGACGTAATGGAACGTCAAGTCCGGTCGGGCCCAATCACGGCAAATAGCCTGAGACCACTGGTTGCCGTAGGCATCGCTTTTGATTTCTTATCTCAGGCCGAAATACCAATTTTAATTTTTTTTCCAAAGGCATGCTATAAGTACATTGGCCGTAGTCGACAGATGCTACGGCCAATGTACATGTAGCATGCTTTTGGAAAAAAAATTAAAATTTGCATTTCGACCTCGGACAAGAAATCAATAGTAATGCCTACGGCAACCGGTGGTCCCAGGCTATTTGCCGTGATTGGGCCCGACCGGACTCGATGTTCCTTTACGTCACGGTTCGAACGAGATAGAACGAGATTCAACGTGATTTGGCCGTACAATGTCCTTGTTTGGACTACGGTACGGCCAAATCTCGTTCTATCTCGTTCGAACCGTGACTTAATGGAACGTCAAGTCCGGTCGGGCCCAATCACGGCAAATAGCCTGAGACCACTGATTGCCGTAGGCATCGCTTTTGATTTCTTATCTGAGGCCGAAATACCAATTTTAATTTTTTTTCCAAAGGCATGCTATAAGTACATTGGCCGTAGTCGACAGATGCTACGGCCAATGTACATATAGCATGCTTTTGGAAAAAAAATTAAAATTGGTATTTCGGCCTCGGACAAGAAATCAAAAGTATTGCCTACGGCAACCGGTGGTCACAGGCTATTTGCTGTGATTGGGCCCGACCGGACTCGACGTTCCTTTACGTCACGGTTCGAACGAGATAGAACGAGATTCAACGTGATTTGGCCGTACAATGTCCTTGTTTGGACTACGGTACGGCCAAATCTCGTTCTATCTCGTTCGAACCGTGACGTAATGGAACGTCAAGTCCGGTCGGGCCCAATCACGGCAAATAGCCTGAGACCACTGGTTGCCGTAGGCATCGCTTTTGATTTCTTATCTGAGGCCGAAATACCAATTTTAATTTTTTTTCCAAAGGCATGCTATAAGTACATTGGCCGTAGGCGACAGATGCTACGGCCAATGTACATATAGCATGCTTTTGGAAAAAAAATTAAAATTGGTATTTCGGCCTCGGACAAGAAATCAAAAGTGATGCCTACGGCAACCGGTGGTCCCAGGCTATTTGCCGTGATTGGGCCCACCGGACTCGACGTTCCTTTACGTCACGGTTCGAACGAGATTCAACGTGATTTGGCCGTACAATGTCCTTGTTTGGACTACGGTACGGCCAAATCTCGTTCTATCTCGTTCGAACCGTGACGTAATGGAACGTGAAGTCCGGTCGGGCCCAATCACGGCAAATAGCCTGAGACCACTGATTGCCGTAAGCATTGCTTTTGATTTCTTATCTGAGGCCGAAATACCAATTTTAATTTTCTTTCCAAAGGCATACTATAAGTACATTGGCCGTAGTCGACAGATGCTACGGCCAATGTACATGTAGCATGCTTTTGGAAAAAAAATTAAAATTGGTATTTCGACCTCGGACAAGAAATCAAAAGTAATGCCTATGGCAACCGGTGGTCCCAGGCTATTTGCCGTGATTTGGCCCGACCGGACTCGATGTTCCTTTACGTCACGGTTCGAACGAGATAGAACGAGATTCAACGTGATTTGGCCGTACAATGTCCTTGTTTGGACTACGGTACGGCCAAATCTCGTTCTATTTCGTTCGAACCGTGACTTAATGGAACGTCAAGTCCGGTCGGGCCCAATCACGGCAAATAGCCTGAGACCACTGGTTGCCGTAGGCATCGCTTTTTATTTCTTATCTGAGGCCGAAATACCAATTTTAATTTTTTTTCCAAAGGCATGCTATAAGTACATTGGCCGTAGGCGACAGATGCTACGGCCAATGTACATATAGCATGCTTTTGGAAAAAAAATTAAAATTGGTATTTCGGCCTCGGACAAGAAATCAAAAGTAATGCGCACGGCAACCGGTGGTCCCAGGCTATTTGCCGTGATTGGACCCGACCGGACTCGACGTTCCTTTACGTCACGGTTCGAACGAGATAGAACGAGATTTGGCCGTACAATGTCCTTGTTTGGACTACGGTACGGCCAAATCTCGTTCTATCTCGTTCGAACCGTGACGTAATGGAACGTCAAGTCCGGTCAGGCCCAATCACGGCAAATAGCCTGAGACCACTGGTTGCCGTAGGCATCGCTTTTGATTTCTTATCTGAGGCCGAAATACCAATTTTGATTTTTTTTCCAAAGGCATGCTATAAGTACATTGGCCGTAGGCGACAGATGCTACGGCCAATGTACATATAGCATGCTTTTGGAAAAAAGATTAAAATTGGTATTTCGGCCTCGGACAAGAAATCAAAAGTAATGCCTACGGCAACCGGTGGTCCCAGGCTATTTGCCGTGATTGGGCCCGACCGGACTCGACGTTCCTTTACGTCACGGTTCGAACGGGATAGAACGAGATTCAACGTGATTTGGCCGTACAATGTCCTTGTTTGGACTACGGTACGGCCAAATATCGTTCTATCTCGTTCGAACCGTGACGTAATGGAACGTCAAGTCCAGTCGGGCCCAATAACGGCAAATAGCCTGAGACCACTGGTTGCCGTAGGCATCGCTTTTGATTTCTCATCTGAGGCCGAAATACCAATTTTAATTTTTTTTCAAAAGGCATGCTATAAGTTCATTGGCCGTAGGCGACAGATGCTACGGCCAATGTACATATAGCATACTTTTGGAAAAAAAATTAAAATTGGTATTTCGGCCTCGGACAAGAAATCAAAAGTGATACCTACGGCAACCGGTGGTCCCGGGCTATTTGCCGTGATTGGGCCCGACCGGACTCGACGTTCCTTTACGTCACGGTTCGAACGAGATTCAACGTGATTTGGCCGTACAATGTCCTTGTTTGGACTACGGTACGGCCAAATCTCGTTCTATCTCGTTCGAACCGTGACGTAATGGAACGTCAAGTCCGGTCGGGCCCAATCACGGCAAATAGCCTGAGACCACTGGTTGCCGTAGGCATCGCTTTTGATTTCTTATCTCAGGCCGAAATACCAATTTTAATTTTTTTTCCAAAGGCATGCTATAAGTACATTGGCCGTAGTCGACAGATGCTACGGCCAATGTACATGTAGCATGCTTTTGGAAAAAAAATTAAAATTTGCATTTCGACCTCGGACAAGAAATCAATAGTAATGCCTACGGCAACCGGTGGTCCCAGGCTATTTGCCGTGATTGGGCCCGACCGGACTCGATGTTCCTTTACGTCACGGTTCGAACGAGATAGAACGAGATTCAACGTGATTTGGCCGTACAATGTCCTTGTTTGGACTACGGTACGGCCAAATCTCGTTCTATCTCGTTCGAACCGTGACTTAATGGAACGTCAAGTCCGGTCGGGCCCAATCACGGCAAATAGCCTGAGACCACTGATTGCCGTAGGCATCGCTTTTGATTTCTTATCTGAGGCCGAAATACCAATTTTAATTTTTTTTCCAAAGGCATGCTATAAGTACATTGGCCGTAGTCGACAGATGCTACGGCCAATGTACATATAGCATGCTTTTGGAAAAAAAATTAAAATTGGTATTTCGGCCTCGGACAAGAAATCAAAAGTAATGCCTACGGCAACCGGTGGTCACAGGCTATTTGCTGTGATTGGGCCCGACCGGACTCGACGTTCCTTTACGTCACGGTTCGAACGAGATAGAACGAGATTCAACGTGATTTGGCCGTACAATGTCCTTGTTTGGACTACGGTACGGCCAAATCTCGTTCTATCTCGTTCGAACCGTGACGTAATGGAACGTCAAGTCCGGTCGGGCCCAATCACGGCAAATAGCCTGAGACCACTGGTTGCCGTAGGCATCGCTTTTGATTTCTTATCTGAGGCCGAAATACCAATTTTAATTTTTTTTCCAAAGGCATGCTATAAGTACATTGGCCGTAGGCGACAGATGCTACGGCCAATGTACATATAGCATGCTTTTGGAAAAAAAATTAAAATTGGTATTTCGGCCTCGGACAAGAAATCAAAAGTGATGCCTACGGCAACCGGTGGTCCCAGGCTATTTGCCGTGATTGGGCCCACCGGACTCGACGTTCCTTTACGTCACGGTTCGAACGAGATTCAACGTGATTTGGCCGTACAATGTCCTTGTTTGGACTACGGTACGGCCAAATCTCGTTCTATCTCGTTCGAACCGTGACGTAATGGAACGTGAAGTCCGGTCGGGCCCAATCACGGCAAATAGCCTGAGACCACTGATTGCCGTAAGCATTGCTTTTGATTTCTTATCTGAGGCCGAAATACCAATTTTAATTTTCTTTCCAAAGGCATACTATAAGTACATTGGCCGTAGTCGACAGATGCTACGGCCAATGTACATGTAGCATGCTTTTGGAAAAAAAATTAAAATTGGTATTTCGACCTCGGACAAGAAATCAAAAGTAATGCCTATGGCAACCGGTGGTCCCAGGCTATTTGCCGTGATTTGGCCCGACCGGACTCGATGTTCCTTTACGTCACGGTTCGAACGAGATAGAACGAGATTCAACGTGATTTGGCCGTACAATGTCCTTGTTTGGACTACGGTACGGCCAAATCTCGTTCTATTTCGTTCGAACCGTGACTTAATGGAACGTCAAGTCCGGTCGGGCCCAATCACGGCAAATAGCCTGAGACCACTGGTTGCCGTAGGCATCGCTTTTTATTTCTTATCTGAGGCCGAAATACCAATTTTAATTTTTTTTCCAAAGGCATGCTATAAGTACATTGGCCGTAGGCGACAGATGCTACGGCCAATGTACATATAGCATGCTTTTGGAAAAAAAATTAAAATTGGTATTTCGGCCTCGGACAAGAAATCAAAAGTAATGCCTACGGCAACCGGTGGTCCCAGGCTATTTGCCGTGATTTGGCCCGACCGGACTCGACGTTCCTTTACGTCACGGTTCGAACGAGATTCAACGTGATTTGGCCGTACAATGTCCTTGTTTGGACTACGGTACGGCCAAATCTCGTTCTATCTCGTTCGAACCGTGACGTAATGGAACGTCAAGTCCGGTCGGGCCCAATCACGGAAAATAGCCTGAGACCACTGGTTGCCGTAGGCATCGCTTTTGATTTCTTATCTGAGGCCGAAATACCAATTTTAATTTTTTTTCCAAAGGCATGCTATAAGTACATTGGCCGTAGGCGACAGATGCTACGGCCAATGTACATATAGCATTCTTTTGGAACAAAAAATTAAAATTGGTATTTCGGCCTCGGACAAGAAATCAAAAGTAATGCCTACGGCAACCGGTGGTCCCAGGCTATTTGCCGTGATTGGGCCCACCGGACTCGACGTTCCTTTACGTCACGGTTCGAACGAGATAGAACGAGATTTGGCCGTACAATGTCCTTGTTTGGACTACGGTACGGCCAAATCTCGTTCTATCTCGTTCGAACCGTGACGTAATGGAACGTCAAGTCCGGTCGGGCCCAATCACGGCAAATAGCCTGAGACCACTGATTGCCGTAGGCATTGCTTTTGATTTCTTATCTGAGGCCGAAATACCAATTTTAATTTTTTTTCCAAAGGCATGCTATAAGTACATTGGCCGTAGTCGACAGATGCTACGGCCAATGTACATGTAGCATGCTTTTGGAAAAAAATTAAAATTGGTATTTCGACCTCGGACAAGAAATCAAAAGTAATGCCTACGGCAACCGGTGGTCCCAGGCTATTTGCCGTGATTGGGCCCGACCGGACTCGATGTTCCTTTACGTCACGGTTCGAACGAGATAGAACGAGATTCAACGTGATTTGGCCGTACAATGTCCTTGTTTGGACTACGGTACGGCCAAATCTCGTTCTATCTCGTTCGAACCGTGATGTAATGGAACGTCAAGTCCGGTCGGGCCCAATCACGGCAAATAGCCTGAGACCACTGGTTGCCGTAGGCATCGCTTTTTATTTCTTATCTGAGGCCGAAATACCAATTTTAATTTTTTTTCCAAAGGCATGCTATAAGTACATTGGCCGTAGGCGACAGATGCTACGGCCAATGTACATATAGCATGCTTTTGGAAAAAAATTAAAATTGGTATTTCGGCCTCGGACAAGAAATCAAAAGTGATGCCTACGGCAACCGGTGGTCCCAGGCTATTTGCCGTGATTGGGCCTGACCGGACTCGACGTTCCTTTACGTCACGGTTCGAACGAGATTCAACGTGATTTGGCCGTACAATGTCCTTGTTTGGACTACGGTACGGCCAAATCTCGTTCTATCTCGTTCGAACCGTGACGTAATGGAACGTCAAGTCCGGTCGGGCCGAATCACGGCAAATAGCCTGAGACCACTGTTTGCCGTAGGCATCGCTTTTGATTTCTTATCTGAGGCCGAAATACCAATTTTAATTTTTTTTCCAAAGGCATGCTATAAGTACATTGGCCGTAAGCGACAGATGCTACGGCCAATGTACATATAGCATGCTTTTGGAAAAAAAATTAAAATTGGTATTTCGGCCTCGGACAAGAAATCAAAAGTAATGCGCACGGCAACCGGTGGTCCCAGGCTATTTGCCGTGATTGGACCCGACCGGACTCGACGTTCCTTTACGTCACGGTTCGAACGAGATAGAACGAGATTTGGCCGTACAATGTCCTTGTTTGGACTACGGTACGGCCAAATCTCGTTCTATCTCGTTCGAACCGTGACGTAATAGAACGTCAAGTCCGGTCGGGCCCAATCACGGCAAATAGCCTGAGACCAATGGTTGCCGTAGGCATCGCTTTTGATTTCTTATCTCAGGCCGAAATACCAATTTTGATTTTTTTTCCAAAGGCATGCTATAAGTACATTGGCCGTAGGCGACAGATGCTACGGCCAATGTACATATAGCATGCTTTTGAAAAAAAAATTAAAATTGGTATTTCGGCCTCGGACAAGAAATCAAAAGTAATGCCTACGGCAACCGGTGGTCCCAGGCTATTTGCCGTGATTGGGCCCGACCGGACTCGACGTTCCTTTACGTCACGGTTCGAACGAGATTCAACGTGATTTGGCCGTACAATGTCCTTGTTTGGACTACGGTACGGCCAAATCTCGTTCTATCTCGTTCGAACCGTGACGTAATGGAACGTCAAGTCCGGTCGGGCCGAATCACGGCAAATAGCCTGAGACCACTGTTTGCCGTAGGCATCGCTTTTGATTTCTTATCTGAGGCCGAAATACCAATTTTAATTTTTTTTCCAAAGGCATGCTATAAGTACATTGGCCGTAAGCGACAGATGCTACGGCCAATGTACATATAGCATGCTTTTGGAAAAAAAATTAAAATTGGTATTTCGGCCTCGGACAAGAAATCAAAAGTAATGCGCACGGCAACCGGTGGTCCCAGGCTATTTGCCGTGATTGGACCCGACCGGACTCGACGTTCCTTTACGTCACGGTTCGAACGAGATAGAACGAGATTTGGCCGTACAATGTCCTTGTTTGGACTACGGTACGGCCAAATCTCGTTCTATCTCGTTCGAACCGTGACGTAATAGAACGTCAAGTCCGGTCGGGCCCAATCACGGCAAATAGCCTGAGACCAATGGTTGCCGTAGGCATCGCTTTTGATTTCTTATCTCAGGCCGAAATACCAATTTTGATTTTTTTTCCAAAGGCATGCTATAAGTACATTGGCCGTAGGCGACAGATGCTACGGCCAATGTACATATAGCATGCTTTTGAAAAAAAAATTAAAATTGGTATTTCGGCCTCGGACAAGAAATCAAAAGTAATGCCTACGGCAACCGGTGGTCCCAGGCTATTTGCCGTGATTGGGCCCAACCGGACTCGACGTTCCTTTACGTCACGGTTCGAACGAGATAGAACGATATTCAACGTGATTTGGCCGTACAATGTCCTTGTTTGGACTACGGTACGGCCAAATCTCGTTCTATCTCGTTCGAACCGTGACGTAATGGAACGTCAAGTCCGGTCAGGCCCAATCACGGCAAATAGCCTGAGACCACTGGTTGCCGTAGGCATCGCTTTTGATTTCTTATCTGAGGCCGAAATACCAATTTTAATTTTTTTTCCAAAGGCATGCTATAAGTACATTGGCCGTAGGCGACAGATGCTACGGCCAATGTACATATAGCATTCTTTTGGAACAAAAAATTAAAATTGGTATTTCGGCCTCGGACAAGAAATCAAAAGTAATGCCTACGGCAACCGGTGGTCCCAGGCTATTTGCCGTGATTGGGCCCACCGGACTCGACGTTCCTTTACGTCACGGTTCGAACGAGATTCAACGTGATTTGGCCATACAATGTCCTTGTTTGGACTACGGTACGGCCAAATATCGTTCTATCTCGTTCGAACCGTGACGTAATGGAACGTCAAGTCCGGTCGGGCCCAATCACGGCAAATAGCCAGAGACCACTGGTTGCCGTAGGCATCGCTTTTGATTTCTTATCTGAGGCCGAAAAACCAATTTTAATTTTTTTTCCAAAGGCATGCTATAAGTACATTGGCCGTAGGCGACAGATGCTACGGCCAATGTACATATAGCATGCTTTTGGAAAAAAGATTAAAATTGGTATTTCGGCCTCGGACAAGAAATCAAAAGTAATGCCTTGGGCAACCGGTGGTCCCAGGCTATTTGCCGTGATTGGGCCCGACCGGACTCGACGTTCCTTTACGTCACGGTTCGAACGAGATAGAACGAGATTCAACGTGATTTGGCCGTACAATGTCCTTGTTTGGACTACGGTACGGCCAAATCTCGTTCTATCTCGTTCGAACCGTGACGTAATGGAACGTCAAGTCCGGTCGGGCCCAATCACGGCAAATAGCCAGAGACCACTGGTTGCCGCAGGCAATGCTTTTGATTTCTTATCTCAGGCCGAAATACCAATTTTAATTTTTTTCCAAAGGCATGCTATAAGTACATTGGCCGTAGGCGACAGATGCTACGGCCAATGTACATATAGTATGCTTTTGGAAAAAAAAATAAAATTGGTATTTCGGGCTCGGACAAGAAATCAAAAGTAATGCCTACGGCAACCGGTGGTCCCAGGCTATTTGCCGTGATTGGGCCCCACCGGACTCGACGTTCCTTTACGTCACGGTTCGAACGAGATCGAACGAGATTCAACGTGATTTGGCCGTACAATGTCCTTGTTTGGACTACGGTACGGCCAAATCTCGTTCTATCTCGTTCGAACCGTGACGTAATGGAACGTCAAGTCCGGTCGGGCCCAATCACGGCAAATAGCCTGAGACCACTGGTTGCCGTAGGCATCGCTTTTGATTTCTTATCTGAGTCCGAAATACCAATTTTAATTTTTTTTCCAAAGGCATACTATAAGTACATTGGCCGTAGGCGACAGATGCTACGGCCAATGTACATATAGCATGCTTTTGGAAAAAAAATTAAAATTGGTATTTCGACCTCGAACAAGAAATCAAAAGTAATGCCTACGGCAACCGGTGGTCCCAGGCTATTTGCCATGATTGGGCCCGACCGGACTCGACGTTCCTTTACGTCACGGTTCGAACGGGATAGAACGAGATTCAACGTGATTTTGCCGTACAATGTCCTTGTTTGGACTACGGTAAGGCCAAATCTCGTTCTATCTCGTTCGAACCGTGACGTAATGGAACGTCAAGTCCGGTCGGGCCCAATCACGGCAAATAGCCTGAGACCACTGGTTGCCGTAGGCATCGCTTTTGATTTCTTATCTCAGGCCGAAATAACAATTTTAATTTTTTTTCCAAAGGCATGCTATAAGTACATTGGCCGTAGGCGACAGATGCTACGGCCAATGTACATATAGCATACTTTTGGAAAAAAAAATTAAAATTGGTATTTCGGCCTCGAACAAGAAATCAAAAGTAATGCCTTGGGCAACCGGTGGTCCCAGGCTATTTGCCGTGATTGGGCCCGACCGGACTCGACGTTCCTTTACGTCACGGTTCGAACGAGATAGAACGAGATTCAACGTGATTTGGCCGTACAATGTCCTTGTTTGGACTACGGTACGGCCAAATCTCGTTCTATCTCGTTCGAACCGTGACGTAATGGAACGTCAAGTCCGGTCGGGCCCAATCACGGCAAATAGCCTGAGACCACTGGTTGCCGTAGGCATCGCTTTTGATTTCTTATCTGAGGCCGAAATACCAATTTTAATTTTCTTTCCAAAGGCATGCTATAAGTACATTGGCCGTAGGCGACAGATGCTACGGCCAATGTACATATAGCATGCTTTTGGAAAAAAAAATTAAAATTGGTATTTCGGCCTCGGACAAGAAATCAAAAGTAATTCCTACGGCAACCGGTGGTCCCAGGCTATTTGCCGTGATTGGGCCCGACTGGACTCGACGTTCCTTTACGTCACGGTTCGAACGGGATAGAACGAGATTCAACGTGATTTGGCCGTACAATGTCCTTGTTTGGACTACGGTACGGCCAAATCTCGTTCTATCTCGTTCGAACCGTGACGTAATGGAACGTCAAGTCCGGTCGGGCCCAATCACGGCAAATAGCCTGAGAGCACTGGTTGCCGTAGGCATCGCTTTTGATTTCTTATCTGAGGCCGAAATACCAATCTTAATTTTTTTTTCCAAAGGCATGCTATAAGTACATTGGCCGTAGGCGACAGATGCTACGGCCAATGTACATATAGAATGCTTTTGGAAAAAAAATTAAAATTGGTATTTCGGCCTCGGACAAGAAATCAAAAGTAATGCCTACGGCAACCGGTGGTCCCAGGCTATTTGCCGTGATTGGGCCCGACCGGACTCGACGTTCCTTTACGTCACGGTTCGAACGAGATAGAACGAGATTCAACGTGATTTGGCCGTACAATGTCCTTGTTTGGACTACGGTACGGCCAAATCTCGTTCTATCTCGTCCGAACCGTGACGTAATGGAACGTCAAGTCCGGTCGGGCCCAATCACGGCAAATAGCCAGAGACCACTGGTTGCCGTAGGCATCGCTTTTGATTTCTTATCTCAGGCCGAAATACCAATTTTAATTTTTTTTCCCAAAGGCATGCTATAAGTACATTGGCCGTAGGCGACAGATGCTACGGCCAATGTACATATAGCATGCTTTTGGAAAAAAAATTAAAATTGGTATTTCGGCCTCGGACAAGAAATCAAAAGTAATGCCTACGGCAACCGGTGGTCCCAGGCTATTTGCCATGATTGGGCCCGACCGGACTCGACGTTCCTTTACGTCACGGTTCGAACGGGATAGAACGAGATTCAACGAGATTTGGTCGTACATTGTCCTTGTTTGGACTACGGTACGGCCAAATCTCGTTCTATCTCGTTCGAACCGTGACGTAATGGAACGTCAAGTCCGGTCGGGCCCAATCACGGCAAATAGCCTGAGACCACTGGTTGCCGTAGGCATCGCTTTTGATTTCTTATCTCAGGCCGAAATACCAATTTTAATTTTTTTTCCAAAGGCATGCTATAAGTACATTGGCCGTAGGCGACAGATGCTACGGCCAATGTACATATAGCATGCTTTTGGAAAAAAAATTAAAATTGGTATTTCGGCCTCGGACAAGAAATCAAAAGTAATGCCTTGGGCAACCGGTGGTCCCAGGCTATTTGCCGTGATTGGGCCCGACCGGACTCGACGTTCCTTTACGTCACGGTTCGAACGAGATAGAACGAGATTCAACGTGATTTGGCCGTACAATGTCCTTGTTTGGACTACGGTACGGCCAAATCTTGTTCTATCTCGTTCGAACCGTGACGTAATGGAACGTCAAGTCCGGTCGGGCCCAATCACGGCAAATAGCCTGAGACCACTGGTTGCCGTAGGCATCGCTTTTTATTTCTTATCTGAGGCCGAAATACCAATTTTAATTTTTTTTCCAAAGGCATGCTATAAGTACATTGGCCGTAGGCGACAGATGCTACGGCCAATGTACATATAGCATGCTTTTGGAAAAAAAATTAAAATTGGTATTTCGGGCTCGGACAAGAAATCAAAAGTAATGCCTACGGCAACCGGTGGTCCCAGGCTATTTGCCGTGATTGGGCCCGACCGGACTCGACGTTCCTTTACGTCACGGTTCGAACGGGATAGAACGAGATTCAACGTGATTTGGCCGTACAATGTCCTTGTTTGGACTACGGTACGGCCAAATCTCGTTCTATCTCGTTCGAACCGTGACGTAATGGAACGTCAAGTCCGGTCGGGCCCAATCACGGCAAATAGCCTGAGACCACTGGTTGCCGTAGGCATCGCTTTTGATTTCTTATCTGAGTCCGAAATACCAATCTTAATTTTTTTTTCCAAAGGCATGCTATAAGTACATTGGCCGTAGGCGACAGATGCTACGGCCAATGTACATAAAGCATGCTTTTGGAAAAAAAATTAAAATTGGTATTTCGGGCTCGGACAAGAAATCAAAAGTAATGCCTACGGCAACCGGTGGTCCCAGGCTATTTGCCATGATTGGGCCCGACCGGACTCGACGTTCCTTTACGTCACGGTTCGAACGGGATAGAACAAGATTCAACGTGATTTGGCCGTACAATGTCCTTGTTTGGACTACGGTACGGCCAAATCTCGTTCTATCTCGTTCGAACCGTGACGTAATGGAACGTCAAGTCCGGTCGGGCCCAATCACGGCAAATAGCCTGAGACCACTGGTTGCCGTAGGCATCGCTTTTGATTTCTTATCTCAGGCCGAAATACCAATTTTAATTTTTTTTCCAAAGGCATGCTATAAGTACATTGGCCGTAGGCGACAGATGCTACGGCCAATGTACATATAGCATGCTTTTGGAAAAAAAATTAAAATTGGTATTTCGGCCTCGGACAAGAAATCAAAAGTAATGCGTACGGCAACCGGTGGTCCCAGGCTATTTGCCGTGATTGGGCCCGACCGGACTCGACGTTCCTTTACGTCAGGGTTCGAACGAGATAGAACGAGATTTGGCCGTACAATGTCCTTGTTTGGACTACGGTACGGCAAAATCTCGTTCTTTCTCGTTCGAACCGTGACGTAATAGAACGTCAAGTCCGGTCGGGCCCAATCACGGCAAATAGCCTGAGACCAATGGTTGCCGTAGGCATCGCTTTTGATTTCTTATCTCAGGCCGAAATACCAATTTTAATTTTTTTTCCAAAGGCATGCTATAAGTACATTGGCCGTAGGCGACAGATGCTACGGCCAATGTACATATAGCATGCTTTTGAAAAAAAAATTAAAATTGGTATTTCGGCCTCGGACAAGAAATCAAAAGTAATGCCTACGGCAACCGGTGGTCCCAGGCTATTTGCCGTGATTGGGCCCAACCGGACTCGACGTTCCTTTACGTCACGGTTCGAACGAGATAGAACGATATTCAACGTGATTTGGCCGTACAATGTCCTTGTTTGGACTACGGTACGGCCAAATCTCGTTCTATCTCGTTCGAACCGTGACGTAATGGAACGTCAAGTCCGGTCGGGCCCAATCACGGCAAATAGCCAGAGACCACTGGTTGCCGTAGGCATCGCTTTTGATTTCTTATCTGAGGCCGAAATACCAATTTTAATTTTTTTTCCAAAGGCATGCTATAAGTACATTGGCCGTAGGCGACAGATGCTACGGCCAATGTACATATAGCATGCTTTTGGAAAAAAATTAAAATTGGTATTTCGGCCTCGGACAAGAAATCAAAAGTAATGCCTACGGCAACCGGTGGTCCCAGGCTATTTGCCGTGATTGGGCCCGACCGGACTCGACGTTCCTTTACGTCACGGTTCGAACGAGATAGAACGAGATTCAACGTGATTTGGCCGTACAATGTCCTTGTTTGGACTACGGTACGGCCAAATCTCGTTCTATCTCGTTCGAACCGTGACGTAATGGAACGTCAAGTCCGGTCGGGCCCAATCACGGCAAATAGCCTGAGACCACTGGTTGCCGTAGGCATCGCTTTTGATTTCTTATCTCAGGCCAAAATACCAATTTTAATTTTTTTTCCAAAGGCATGCTATAAGTACATTGGCCGTAGGCGACAGATGCTACGGCCAATGTACATATAGCATGCTTTTGGAAAAAAAATTAAAATTGGTATTTCGGCCTCGGACAAGAAATCAAAAGTAATGCCTACGGCAACCGGTGGTCCCAGGCTATTTGCCGTGATCGGGCCCGACCGGACTCGACGTTCCTTTACGTCACGGTTCGAACGAGATAGAACGAGATTCAACGTGATTTGGCCGTACAATGTCCTTGTTTGGACTACGGTACGGCCAAATCTCGTTCTATCTCGTTCGAACCGTGACGTAATGGAACGTCAAGTCCGGTCGGGCCCAATCACGGCAAATAGCCTGAGACCACTGGTTGCCGTAGGCATCGCTTTTGATTTCTTATCTCAGGCCGAAATAACAATTTTAATTTTTTTTCCAAAGGCATGCTATAAGTACATTGGCCGAAGGCGACAGATGCTACGGCCAATGTACATATAGCATGCTTTTGGAAAAAAAATTAAAATTGGTATTTCGGCCTCGGACAAGAAATCAAAAGTAATGCCTACGGCAACCGGTGGTCCCAGGCTATTTGCCGTGATTGGGCCCGACCGGACTCGACGTTCCTTTACGTCACGGTTCGAACGGGATAGAACGAGATTCAACGTGATTTGGCCGTACAATGTCCTTGTTTGGACTACGGTACGGCCAAATCTCGTTCTATCTCGTTCGAACCGTGACGTAATGGAACGTCAAGTCCGGTCGGGCCCAATCACGGCAAATAGCCTGAGACCACTGGTTGCCGTAGGCATCGCTTTTGATTTCTTATCTCAGGCCAAAATACCAATTTTAATTTTTTTTCCAAAGGCATGCTATAAGTACATTGGCCGTAGGCGACAGATGCTACGGCCAATGTACATATAGCATGCTTTTGGAAAAAAAATTAAAATTGGTATTTCGGCCTCGGACAAGAAATCAAAAGTAATGCCTACGGCAACCGGTGGTCCCAGGCTATTTGCCGTGATCGGGCCCGACCGGACTCTACGTTCCTTTACGTCACGGTTCGAACGAGATAGAACGAGATTCAACGTGATTTGGCCGTACAATGTCCTTGTTTAGACTACGGTACGGCCAAATCTCGTTCTATCTCGTTCGAACCGTGACGTAATGGAACGTCAAGTCCGGTCGGGCCCAATCACGGCAAATAGCCAGAGACCACTGGTTGCCGTAGGCATCGCTTTTGATTTCTTATCTCAGGCCGAAATACCAATTTTAATTTTTTTTCCAAAGGCATGCTATAAGTACATTGGACGTAGGCGACAGATGCTACGGCCAATGTACATATAGCATGCTTTTGGAAAAAAAATTAAAATTGGTATTTCGGCCTCGGACAAGAAATCAAAAGTAATGCGCACGGCAACCGGTGGTCCCAGGCTATTTGCCGTGATTGGGCCCGACCGGACTCGACGTTCCTTTACGTCACGGTTCGAACGGGATAGAACGAGATTCAACGTGATTTGGCCGTACAATGTCCTTGTTTGGACTACGGTACGGCCAAATCTCGTTCTATCTCGTTCGAACCGTGACGTAATGGAACGTCAAGTCCGGTCGGGCCCAATCACGGCAAATAGCCTGAGACCACTGGTTGCCGTAGGCATCGCTTTTGATTTCTTATCTCAGGCCGAAATAACAATTTTAATTTTTTTCCAAAGGCATGCTATAAGTACATTGGCCGAAGGCGACAGATGCTACGGCCAATGTACATATAGCATGCTTTTGGAAAAAAAATTAAAATTGGTATTTCGGCCTCGGACAAGAAATCAAAAGTAATGCCTACGGCAACCGGTGGTCCCAGGCTATTTGCCGTGATTGGGCCCGACCGGACTCGACGTTCCTTTACGTCACGGTTCGAACGGGATAGAACGAGATTCAACGTGATTTGGCCGTACAATGTCCTTGTTTGGACTACGGTACGGCCAAATCTCGTTCTATCTCGTTCGAACCGTGACGTAATGGAACGTCAAGTCCGGTCGGGCCCAATCACGGCAAATAGCCTGAGACCACTGGTTGCCGTAGGCATCGCTTTTGATTTCTTATCTCAGGCCAAAATACCAATTTTAATTTTTTTTCCAAAGGCATGCTATAAGTACATTGGCCGTAGGCGACAGATGTTATGGCCAATGTACATATAGCATGCTTTTGGAAAAAAAATTAAAATTGGTATTTCGGCCTCGGACAAGAAATCAAAAGTAATGCCTACGGCAACCGGTGGTCCCAGGCTATTTGCCGTGATCGGGCCCGACCGGACTCGACGTTCCTTTACGTCACGGTTCGAACGAGATAGAACGAGATTCAACGTGATTTGGCCGTACAATGTCCTTGTTTAGACTACGGTACGGCCAAATCTCGTTCTATCTCGTTCGAACCGTGACGTAATGGAACGTCAAGTCCGGTCGGGCCCAATCACGGCAAATAGCCAGAGACCACTGGTTGCCGTAGGCATCGCTTTTGATTTCTTATCTCAGGCCGAAATACCAATTTTAATTTTTTTTTCCAAAGGCATGCTATTAGTACATTGGCCGTAGGCGACAGATGCTACGGCCAATGTACATATAGCATGCTTTTGGAAAAAAAATTAAAATTGGTATTTCGGCCTCGGACAAGAAATCAAAAGTAATGCGTACGGCAACCGGTGGTCCCAGGCTATTTGCCTTGATTGGGCCCGACCGGACTCGACGTTCCTTTACGTCACGGTTCGAACGAGATAGAACGAGATTTGGCCGTACAATGTGTTTGGACTACGGTACGGCCAAATCTCGTTCTATCTCGTTCGAACCGTGACGTAATAGAACGTCAAGTCCGGTCGGGCCCAATCACGGCAAATAGCCTGAGACCAATGGTTGCCGTAGGCATCGCTTTTGATTTCTTATCTCAGGCCGAAATACCAATTTTGATTTTTTTTTTCCAAAGGCATGCTATTGGCCGTAGGCAACAGATGCTACGGCCAATGTACATATAGCATGCTTTTGGAAAAAAAATTAAAATTGGTATTTCGGCCTCGGACAAGAAATCAAAAGTAATGCCTACGGCAACCGGTGGTCCCAGGCTATTTGCCGTGATTGGGCCCGACCGGACTCGACGTTCCTTTACGTCACGGTTCGAACGAGATAGAACGAGATTCAACGTGATTTGGCCGTACAATGTCCTTGTTTGGACTACGGTACGGCCAAATCTCGTTCTATCTCGTTCGAACCGTGACGTAATGGAACGTCAAGTCCGGTCGGGCCCAATCACGGCAAATAGCCTGAGACCACTGGTTGCCGTAGGTATCGCTTTTGATTTCTTATCTGAGGCCGAAATACCAATTTTAATTTTTTTTCCAAAGGCATGCTATAAGTACATTGGCCGTACGCGACAGATGCTACGGCCAATGTACATATAGCATGCTTTTGGAAAAAAAATTAAAATTGGTATTTCGGCCTCGGACAAGAAATCAAAAGTAATGCCTACGGCAACCGGTGGTCCCAGGCTATTTGCCGTGATTGGGCCCGACTGGACTCGACGTTCCTTTACGTCACGGTTCGAACGGGATAGAACGAGATTCAACGTGATTTGGCCGTACAATGTCCTTGTTTGGACTACGGTACGGCCAAATCTCGTTCTATCTCGTTCGAACCGTGACGTAATGGAACGTCAAGTCCGGTCGGGCCCAATCACGGCAAATAGCCTGAGACCACTGGTTGCCGTAGGCATCGCTTTTGATTTCTTATCTGAGGCCGAAATACCAATCTTAATTTTTTTTTCCAAAGGCATGCTATAAGTACATTGGCCGTAGGCGACAGATGCTACGGCCAATGTACATATAGCATGCTTTTGGAAAAAAGATTAAAATTGGTATTTCGGCCTCGGACAAGAAATCAAAAGTAATGCCTACGGCAACCGGTGGTCCCAGGCTAATTGCCGTGATTGGGCCCGACCGGACTCGACGTTCCTTTACGTCACGGTTCGAACGAGATAGAACGATATTCAACGTGATTTGGCCGTACAATGTCCTTGTTTGGACTACGGTACGGCCAAATCTCGTTTTATCTCGTTCGAACCGTGACGTAATGGAACGTCAAGTCCGGTCGGGCCCAATCACGGCAAATAGCCTGAGACCAATGGTTGCCGTAGGCATCGCTTTTGATTTCTTATCTCAGGCCGAAATACCAATTTTAATTTTTTTCCAAAGGCATGCTATTGGCCGTAGGCGACAGATGCTACGGCATATGTACATATAGCATGTATTTGGAAAAAAAATTAAAATTGGTATTTCGGCCTCGGACAAGAAATCAAAAGTAATGCCTACGGCAACCGGTGGTCCCAGGCTATTTGCCGTGATTGGGCCCGACCGGACTCGACGTTCCTTTACGTCACGGTTCGAACGAGATAGAACGAGATTCAACGGGATTTGGCCGTACAATGTCCTTGTTTGGACTACGGTACGGCCAAATCTCGTTCTATCTCGTTCGAACCGTGACGTAATGGAACGTCAAGTCCGGTCGGGCCCAATCACGGCAAATAGCCAGAGACCACTGGTTGCCGTAGGCATCGCTTTTGATTTCTTATCTGAGGCCGAAATACCAATTTTAATTTTTTTTCCAAAGGCATGCTATAAGTACATTGGCCGTAGGCGACAGATGCTACGGCCAATGTACATATAGCATGCTTTTGGAAAAAAATTAAAATTGGTATTATGGCCTCGGACAAGAAATCAAAAGTAATGCCTACGGCAACCGGTGGTCCCAGGCTATTTGCCGTGATTGGGCCCGACCGGACTCGACGTTCCTTTACGTCACGGTTCGAACGAGATAGAACGAGATTCAACGTGATTTGGCCGTACAATGTCCTTGTTTAGACTACGGTACGGCCAAATCTCGTTCTATCTCGTTCGAACCGTGACGTAATGGAACGTCAAGTCCGGTCGGGCCCAATCACGGCAAATAGCCAGAGACCACTGGTTGCCGTAGGCATCGCTTTTGATTTCTTATCTCAGGCCGAAATACCAATTTTAATTTTTTTTCCAAAGGCATGCTATAAGTACATTGGACGTAGGCGACAGATGCTACGGCCAATGTACATATAGCATGCTTTTGGAAAAAAAATTAAAATTGGTATTTCGGCCTCGGACAAGAAATCAAAAGTAATGCGCACGGCAACCGGTGGTCCCAGGCTATTTGCCGTGATTGGGCCCGACCGGACTCGACGTTCCTTTACGTCACGGTTCGAACGGGATAGAACGAGATTCAACGTGATTTGGCCGTACAATGTCCTTGTTTGGACTACGGTACGGCCAAATCTCGTTCTATCTCGTTCGAACCGTGACGTAATGGAACGTCAAGTCCGGTCGGGCCCAATCACGGCAAATAGCCTGAGACCACTGGTTGCCGTAGGCATCGCTTTTGATTTCTTATCTCAGGCCGAAATAACAATTTTAATTTTTTTCCAAAGGCATGCTATAAGTACATTGGCCGAAGGCGACAGATGCTACGGCCAATGTACATATAGCATGCTTTTGGAAAAAAAATTAAAATTGGTATTTCGGCCTCGGACAAGAAATCAAAAGTAATGCCTACGGCAACCGGTGGTCCCAGGCTATTTGCCGTGATTGGGCCCGACCGGACTCGACGTTCCTTTACGTCACGGTTCGAACGGGATAGAACGAGATTCAACGTGATTTGGCCGTACAATGTCCTTGTTTGGACTACGGTACGGCCAAATCTCGTTCTATCTCGTTCGAACCGTGACGTAATGGAACGTCAAGTCCGGTCGGGCCCAATCACGGCAAATAGCCTGAGACCACTGGTTGCCGTAGGCATCGCTTTTGATTTCTTATCTCAGGCCAAAATACCAATTTTAATTTTTTTTCCAAAGGCATGCTATAAGTACATTGGCCGTAGGCGACAGATGTTATGGCCAATGTACATATAGCATGCTTTTGGAAAAAAAATTAAAATTGGTATTTTGGCCTCGGACAAGAAATCAAAAGTAATGCCTACGGCAACCGGTGGTCCCAGGCTATTTGCCGTGATCGGGCCCGACCGGACTCGACGTTCCTTTACGTCACGGTTCGAACGAGATAGAACGAGATTCAACGTGATTTGGCCGTACAATGTCCTTGTTTAGACTACGGTACGGCCAAATCTCGTTCTATCTCGTTCGAACCGTGACGTAATGGAACGTCAAGTCCGGTCGGGCCCAATCACGGCAAATAGCCAGAGACCACTGGTTGCCGTAGGCATCGCTTTTGATTTCTTATCTCAGGCCGAAATACCAATTTTAATTTTTTTTTCCAAAGGCATGCTATTAGTACATTGGCCGTAGGCGACAGATGCTACGGCCAATGTACATATAGCATGCTTTTGGAAAAAAAATTAAAATTGGTATTTCGGCCTCGGACAAGAAATCAAAAGTAATGCGTACGGCAACCGGTGGTCCCAGGCTATTTGCCTTGATTGGGCCCGACCGGACTCGACGTTCCTTTACGTCACGGTTCGAACGAGATAGAACGAGATTTGGCCGTACAATGTGTTTGGACTACGGTACGGCCAAATCTCGTTCTATCTCGTTCGAACCGTGACGTAATAGAACGTCAAGTCCGGTCGGGCCCAATCACGGCAAATAGCCTGAGACCAATGGTTGCCGTAGGCATCGCTTTTGATTTCTTATCTCAGGCCGAAATACCAATTTTGATTTTTTTTTTCCAAAGGCATGCTATTGGCCGTAGGCAACAGATGCTACGGCCAATGTACATATAGCATGCTTTTGGAAAAAAAATTAAAATTGGTATTTCGGCCTCGGACAAGAAATCAAAAGTAATGCCTACGGCAACCGGTGGTCCCAGGCTATTTGCCGTGATTGGGCCCGACCGGACTCGACGTTCCTTTACGTCACGGTTCGAACGAGATAGAACGAGATTCAACGTGATTTGGCCGTACAATGTCCTTGTTTGGACTACGGTACGGCCAAATCTCGTTCTATCTCGTTCGAACCGTGACGTAATGGAACGTCAAGTCCGGTCGGGCCCAATCACGGCAAATAGCCTGAGACCACTGGTTGCCGTAGGTATCGCTTTTGATTTCTTATCTGAGGCCGAAATACCAATTTTAATTTTTTTTCCAAAGGCATGCTATAAGTACATTGGCCGTAGGCGACAGATGCTACGGCCAATGTACATATAGCATGCTTTTGGAAAAAAAATTAAAATTGGTATTTCGGCCTCGGACAAGAAATCAAAAGTAATGCCTACGGCAACCGGTGGTCCCAGGCTATTTGCCGTGATTGGGCCCGACTGGACTCGACGTTCCTTTACGTCACGGTTCGAACGGGATAGAACGAGATTCAACGTGATTTGGCCGTACAATGTCCTTGTTTGGACTACGGTACGGCCAAATCTCGTTCTATCTCGTTCGAACCGTGACGTAATGGAACGTCAAGTCCGGTCGGGCCCAATCACGGCAAATAGCCTGAGACCACTGGTTGCCGTAGGCATCGCTTTTGATTTCTTATCTGAGGCCGAAATACCAATCTTAATTTTTTTTTCCAAAGGCATGCTATAAGTACATTGGCCGTAGGCGACAGATGCTACGGCCAATGTACATATAGCATGCTTTTGGAAAAAAGATTAAAATTGGTATTTCGGCCTCGGACAAGAAATCAAAAGTAATGCCTACGGCAACCGGTGGTCCCAGGCTAATTGCCGTGATTGGGCCCGACCGGACTCGACGTTCCTTTACGTCACGGTTCGAACGAGATAGAACGATATTCAACGTGATTTGGCCGTACAATGTCCTTGTTTGGACTACGGTACGGCCAAATCTCGTTTTATCTCGTTCGAACCGTGACGTAATGGAACGTCAAGTCCGGTCGGGCCCAATCACGGCAAATAGCCTGAGACCAATGGTTGCCGTAGGCATCGCTTTTGATTTCTTATCTCAGGCCGAAATACCAATTTTAATTTTTTTCCAAAGGCATGCTATTGGCCGTAGGCGACAGATGCTACGGCATATGTACATATAGCATGTATTTGGAAAAAAAATTAAAATTGGTATTTCGGCCTCGGACAAGAAATCAAAAGTAATGCCTACGGCAACCGGTGGTCCCAGGCTATTTGCCGTGATTGGGCCCGACCGGACTCGACGTTCCTTTACGTCACGGTTCGAACGAGATAGAACGAGATTCAACGGGATTTGGCCGTACAATGTCCTTGTTTGGACTACGGTACGGCCAAATCTCGTTCTATCTCGTTCGAACCGTGACGTAATGGAACGTCAAGTCCGGTCGGGCCCAATCACGGCAAATAGCCAGAGACCACTGGTTGCCGTAGGCATCGCTTTTGATTTCTTATCTGAGGCCGAAATACCAATTTTAATTTTTTTTCCAAAGGCATGCTATAAGTACATTGGCCGTAGGCGACAGATGCTACGGCCAATGTACATATAGCATGCTTTTGGAAAAAAATTAAAATTGGTATTATGGCCTCGGACAAGAAATCAAAAGTAATGCCTACGGCAACCGGTGGTCCCAGGCTATTTGCCGTGATTGGGCCCGACCGGACTCGACGTTCCTTTACGTCACGGTTCGAACGAGATAGAACGAGATTCAACGTGATTTGGCCGTACAATGTCCTTGTTTGGACTACGGTACGGCCAAATCTCGTTCTATCTCGTTCGAACCGTGACGTAATGGAACGTCAAGTCCGGTCGTGCCCAATCACGGCAAATAGCCAGAGACCACTGGTTGCCGTAGGCAATGCTTTTGATTTCTTATCTCAGGCCGAAATACCAATTTTAATTTTTTTCGAAAGGCATGCTATAAGTACATTGGCCGTAGGCGACAGATGCTACGGCCAATGTACATATAGCATGCTTTTGGGAAAAAAATTAAAATTGTTATTTCGGCCTCGGACAAGAAATCAAAAGTAATGCCTACGGCAACCGGTGGTCCCAGGCTATTTGCCGTGATTGGGCCCGACCGGACTCGACGTTCCTTTACGTCACGGTTCGAACGGGATAGAACGAGATTCAACGTGATTTGGCCGTACAATGTCCTTGTTTGGACTACGGTACGGCCAAATCTCGTTCTATCTCGTTCGAACCGTGACGTAATGGAACGTCAAGTCCGGTCTGGCCTAATCACGGCAAATAGCCTGAGACCACTGGTTGCCGTAGGCATCGCTTTTGATTTCTTATCTGAGTCCGAAATACCAATCTTAATTTTTTTTTCCAAAGGCATGCTATAAGTACATTGGCCGTAGGCGACAGATGCTACGGCCAATGTACATATAGCATGCTTTTGGAAAAAAAATTAAAATTGGTATTTCGGCCTCGAACAAGAAATCAAAAGTAATGCCTACGGCAACCGGTGGTCCCAGGCTATTTGCCATGATTGGGCCCGACCGGACTCGACGTTCCTTTACGTCACGGTTCGAACGGGATAGAACGAGATTCAACGTGATTTGGCCGTACAATGTCCTTGTTTGGACTACGGTACGGCCAAATCTTGTTCTATCTCGTTCGAACCGTGACGTAATGGAACGTCAAGTCCGGTCGGGCCCAATCACGGCAAATAGCCTGAGACCACTGGTTGCCGTAGGCATCGCTTTTGATTTCTTATCTCAGGCCGAAATACCAATTTTAATTTTTTTTCCAAAGGCATGCTATAAGTACATTGGCCGTAGGCGACAGATGCTACGGCCAATGTACGTATAGCATGCTTTTGGAAAAAAAATTAAAATTGGTATTTCGGCCTCGGACAAGAAATCAAAAGTAATGCGTACGGCAACCGGTGGTCCCAGGCTATTTGCCGTGATTGGGCCCGACCGGACTCGACGTTCCTTTACGTCACGGTTCGAACGGGATAGAACGAGATTCAACGTGATTTGGCCGTACAATGTCCTTGTTTGGACTACGGTACGCCCAAATCTCGTTCTATCTCGTTCGAACCGTGACGTAATGGAACGTCAAGTCCGGTCGGGCCCAATCACGGCAAATAGCCTGAGACCACTGGTTGCCGTAGGCATCGCTTTTGATTTCTTATCTGAGGCCGAAATACCAATTTTAATTTTTTTTCCAAAGGCATGCTATAAGTACATTGGCCGTAGGCGACAGATGCTACGGCCAATGTACATATAGCATGCTTTTGGAAAAAAAATTAAAATTGGTATTTCGGCCTCGGACAAGAAATCAAAAGTAAT
Organism: Branchiostoma lanceolatum; assembly: GCF_035083965.1. Lineage (NCBI taxonomy): Eukaryota > Metazoa > Chordata > Leptocardii > Amphioxiformes > Branchiostomatidae > Branchiostoma > Branchiostoma lanceolatum. The sequence continues at coordinate 17,431,100 of NC_089731.1, forward strand.
GCCTTGGGCAACCGGTGGTCCCAGGCTATTTGCCGTGATTGGGCCCGACCGGACTCGACGTTCCTTTACGTCACGGTTCGAACGAGATAGAACGAGATTCAACGTGATTTGGCCGTACAATGTCCTTGTTTGGACTACGGTACGGCCAAATCTCGTTCTATCTCGTTCGAACCGTGACGTAATGGAACGTCAAGTCCGGTCGGGCCCAATCACGGCAAATAGCCTGAGACCACTGGTTGCCGTAGGCATCGCTTTTGATTTCTTATCTCAGGCCGAAATACCAATTTTAATTTTTTTTCCAAAGGCATTCTATAAGTACATTGGCCGTAGGCGACAGATGCTACGGCCAATGTACATATAGCATGCTTTTGGAAAAAAAAATTAAAATTGGTATTTCGGCCTCGGACAAGAAATCAAAAGTAATGCCTACGGCAACCGGTGGTCCCAGGCTATTTGCCGTGATTGGGCCCGACCGGACTCGATGTTCCTTTACGTCACGGTTCGAACGGGATAGAACGAGATTCAACGTGATTTGGCCGTACAATGTCCTTGTTTGGACTACGGTACGGCCAAATCTCGTTCTATCTCGTTCGAACCGTGACGTAATGGAACGTCAAGTCCGGTCGGGCCCAATCACGGCAAATAGCCTGAGACCACTGGTTGCCGTAGGCATCGCTTTTGATTTCTTATCTGAGTCCGAAATACCAATCTTAATTTTTTTTTCCAAAGGCATGCTATAAGTACATTGGCCGTAGGCGACAGATGCTACGGCCAATGTACATATAGCATGCTTTTGGAAAAAAAATTAAAATTGGTATTTCGGCCTCGGACAAGAAATCAAAAGTAATGCCTACGGCAACCGGTGGTCCCAGGCTATTTGCCGTGATTGGGCCCGACCGGACTCGACGTTCCTTTACGTCACGGTTCGAACGAGATAGAACGAGATTTGGCCGTACAATGTCCTTGTTTGGACTACGGTACGGCCAAATCTCGTTCTATCTCGTTCGAACCGTGACGTAATAGAACGTCAAGTCCGGTCGGGCCCAATCACGGCAAATAGCCTGAGACCAATGGTTGCCGTAGGCATCGCTTTTGATTTCTTATCTCAGGCCGAAATACCAATTTTGATTTTTTTTCCAAAGGCATGCTATAAGTTCATTGGCCGTAGGCGACAGATGCTACGGCCAATGTACATATAGCATGCTTTTGAAAAAAAAATTAAAACTGGTATTTCGGCCTCGGACAAGAAATCAAAAGTAATGCCTACGGCAACCGGTGGTCCCAGGCTATTTGCCGTGATTGGGCCCAACCGGACTCGACGTTCCTTTACGTCACGGTTCGAACGAGATAGAACGAGATTCAACGTGATTTGGCCGTACAATGTCCTTGTTTGGACTACGGTACGGCCAAATCTCGTTCTATCTCGTTCGAACCGTGACGTAATGGAACGTCAAGTCCGGTCGGGCCCAATCACGGCAAATAGCCAGAGACCAATGGTTGCCGTAGGCATCGCTTTTGATTTCTTATCTGAGGTCGAAATACCAATTTTAATTTTTTTTCCAAAGGCATGCTATTGGCCGTAGGCGACAGATGCTACGGCCAATGTACATATAGCATGCTTTTGGAAAAAAAATTAAAATTGGTATTTCGGCCTCGGACAAGAAATCAAAAGTAATGCCTACGGCAACCGGTGGTCCCAGGCTATTTGCCGTGATTGGGCCCGACCGGACTCGATGTTCCTTTACGTCACGGTTCGAACGAGATAGAACGAGATTCAACGTGATTTGGCCGTACAATGTCCTTGTTTGGACTACGGTACGCCCAAATCTCGTTCTATCTCGTTCGAACCGTGACGTAATGGAACGTCAAGTCCGGTCGGGCCCAATCACGGCAAATAGCCTGAGACCACTGGTTGCCGTAGGCATCGCTTTTGATTTCTTATCTCAGGCCGAAATACCAATTTTAATTTTTTTTCCAAAGGCATGCTATAAGTACATTGGCCGTAGGCGACAGATGCTACGGCCAATGTACATATAGCATGCTTTTGGAAAAAAAATTAAAATTGGTATTTCGGCCTCGGACAAGAAATCAAAAGTAATGCCTTGGGCAACCGGTGGTCCCAGGCTATTTGCCGTGATTGGGCCCGACCGGACTCGACGTTCCTTTACGTCACGGTTCGAACGAGATAGAACGAGATTCAACGTGATTTGGCCGTACAATGTCCTTGTTTGGACTACGGTACGGCCAAATCTCGTTCTATCTCGTTCGAACCGTGACGTAATGGAACGTCAAGTCCGGTCGGGCCCAATCACGGCAAATAGCCTGAGACCACTGGTTGCCGTAGGCATCGCTTTTGATTTCTTATCTCAGGCCGAAATACCAATTTTAATTTTTTTTCCAAAGGCATTCTATAAGTACATTGGCCGTAGGCGACAGATGCTACGGCCAATGTACATATAGCATGCTTTTGGAAAAAAAAATTAAAATTGGTATTTCGGCCTCGGACAAGAAATCAAAAGTAATGCCTACGGCAACCGGTGGTCCCAGGCTATTTGCCGTGATTGGGCCCGACCGGACTCGACGTTCCTTTACGTCACGGTTCGAACGGGATAGAACGAGATTCAACGTGATTTGGCCGTACAATGTCCTTGTTTGGACTACGGTACGGCCAAATCTCGTTCTATCTCGTTCGAACCGTGACGTAATGGAACGTCAAGTCCGGTCGGGCCCAATCACGGCAAATAGCCTGAGACCACTGGTTGCCGTAGGCATCGCTTTTGATTTCTTATCTGAGTCCGAAATACCAATCTTAATTTTTTTTTCCAAAGGCATGCTATAAGTACATTGGCCGTAGGCGACAGATGCTACGGCCAATGTACATATAGCATGCTTTTGGAAAAAAAATTAAAATTGGTATTTCGGCCTCGGACAAGAAATCAAAAGTAATGCCTACGGCAACCGGTGGTCCCAGGCTATTTGCCATGATTGGGCCCGACCGGACTCGACGTTCCTGTACGTCACGGTTCGAACGGGATAGAACGAGATTCAACGTGATTTGGCCGTACAATGTCCTTGTTTGGACTACGGTACGGCCAAATCTCGTTCTATCTCGTTCGAACCGTGACGTAATGGAACGTCAAGTCCGGTCGGGCCCAATCACGGCAAATAGCCTGAGACCACTGGTTGCCGTAGGCATCGCTTTTGATTTCTTATCTCAGGCCGAAATACCAATTTTAATTTTTTTTCCAAAGGCATGCTATAAGTACATTGGCCGTAGGCGACAGATGCTACGGCCAATGTACATATAGCATGCTTTTGGAACAAAAAATTAAAATTGGTATTTCGGCCTCGGACAAGAAATCAAAAGTAATGCCTACGGCAACCGGTGGTCCCAGGCTATTTGCCGTGATTGGGCCCGACCGGACTCGACGTTCCTTTACGTCACGGTTCGAACGAGATAGAACGAGATTTGGCCGTACAATGTCCTTGTTTGGACTACGGTACGGCCAAATCTCGTTCTATCTCGTTCGAACCGTGACGTAATAGAACGTCAAGTCCGGTCGGGCCCAATCACGGCAAATAGCCTGAGACCAATGGTTGCCGTAGGCATCGCTTTTGATTTCTTATCTCAGGCCGAAATACCAATTTTGATTTTTTTTCCAAAGGCATGCTATAAGTACATTGGCCGTAGGCGACAGATGCTACGGCCAATGTACATATAGCATGCTTTTGAAAAAAAAATTAAAATTGGTATTTCGGCCTCGGACAAGAAATCAAAAGTAATGCCTACGGCAACCGGTGGTCCCAGGCTATTTGCCGTGATTGGGCCCAACCGGACTCGACGTTCCTTTACGTCACGGTTCGAACGAGATAGAACGAGATTCAACGTGATTTGGCCGTACAATGTCCTTGTTTGGACTACGGTACGGCCAAATCTCGTTCTATCTCGTTCGAACCGTGACGTAATGGAACGTCAAGTCCGGTCGGGCCCAATCACGGCAAATAGCCAGAGACCAATGGTTGCCGTAGGCATCGCTTTTGATTTCTTATCTGAGGTCGAAATACCAATTTTAATTTTTTTTTCCAAAGGCATGCTATTGGCCGTAGGCGACAGATGCTACGGCCAATGTACATATAGCATGCTTTTGGAAAAAAAATTAAAATTGGTATTTCGGCCTCGGACAAGAAATCAAAAGTAATGCCTACGGCAACCGGTGGTCCCAGGCTATTTGCCGTGATTGGGCCCGACCGGACTCGACGTTCCTTTACGTCACGGTTCGAACGAGATAGAACGAGATTCAACGTGATTTGGCCGTACAATGTCCTTGTTTGGACTACGGTACGGCCAAATCTCGTTCTATCTCGTTCGAACCGTGACGTAATGGAACGTCAAGTCCGGTCGGGCCCAATCACGGCAAATAGCCTGAGACCACTGGTTGCCGTAGGCATCGCTTTTGATTTCTTATCTGAGTCCGAAATACCAATCTTAATTTTTTTTCCAAAGGCATGCTATAAGTACATTGGCCGTAGGCGACAGATGCTACGGCCAATGTACATATAGCATGCTTTTGGAAAAAAAATTAAAATTGGTATTTCGGCCTCGGACAAGAAATCAAAAGTAATGCCTACGGCAACCGGTGGTCCCAGGCTATTTGCCATGATTGGGCCCGACCGGACTCGACGTTCCTTTACGTCACGGTTCGAACGGGATAGAACGAGATTCAACGTGATTTGGCCGTACAATGTCCTTGTTTGGACTACGGTACGAACCGTGACGTAATGGAACGTCAAGTCCGGTCGGGCCCAATCACGGCAAATAGCCTGAGACCACTGGTTGCCGTAGGCATCGCTTTTGATTTCTTATCTCAGGCCGAAAAACTTTCAACCCAAAGCAAGGAGGATGATCAACAGGATGGTGAAACGTGTGCACAGACCCATGAAAGACTCGTCATTGCGATCTTTCGGGCAGTGGATTGCGTCTTATGACTGGCCTGAAGTCTTCACCGCAAGCACCGCCTGTAACAAGTCACATGCTATGTACGCGACGCTTCAGGCTAAAATTGACCACTTCTTCCCGTTAAAGGTGTCCCGTTCCCATCATCAAGACAAGCCGTGGCTGACAGCTGAGGTCAAATCCCTCATACATCGCCGACAACAAGCTTTTGCCGGGAGCGTCGATTCCACCTGGAAACACTTCAGGAACAAAGTCCAAAGGAAGATCAGAAATTTGAAAAAGACGTACTACAACTCCAAAGTGAAGTCTTTGAAGAAGGATAATGCTGCAAAGTGGCATAAGGAGATTAAATCCATGATAAACGTATCACGCAACGAACCTGTTATTCACATCGACGGAATTGATCCTACCGACAAACGCGGCATCGCCAACGCCATAAACAAGTCACTTGGAGCAGTGATACAGTCCTTACCTGCTATTGACGCGGCATCACTACCCGCCTACCTGCCCTCGTTTCCAGCCCCTTGTGTTCAACCCTGGGATGTGTACAAAGAACTTCTCAATGTCAAAACACGTAAAGCCGCAGGTCCGGACGGCATACCAGGGAAAATCATCAAAGAATTTGCGTATGAACTGAGTAAACCATTTACCGACATTCTTAACACATCCCTCCAACAAGGCTCAGTCCCGGACGAATGGAAATCTGCAATTGTTGTCCCAATCCCAAAGACCAAACCTCCTGTTTTAACAGAACTTCGTCCGATCTCCCTAACATCTTTGTTAGCGAAAGTGGCCGAGCGCTTCGTCTCGCAATGGGTCTTGTCCGACATTACTCCTGAGATCGACGCTCAACAGTTTGGCTGCCTTAAGGGCAAATCGACAACACATTGTCTATTGGACATGACTAATGACTTATTCAAAGCTACGGATAAACCTGGGATACTTTGCTCTCTTGTCTCAACGGATTTCAGTAAGGCCTTTGATCGTGTAAGTCATAACGTTGCAATCCAACGCCTGCTTCAACTCGGACTGCGCCCGTCAGTGACGAGATGGATTGTAGACTTTCTTAGTAACAGAAGCCAGGCTGTTCGTTACCACGGAACACTTTCCGACAACTTGAACGTTACCTGTGGATTACCCCAGGGGACTTTACTCGGACCAATAATATTTCTAGCCTACATTAACTGTGCCGCGCGTCACGCTGCCTCCAAACGCTGGAAATTTGTAGACGACTTGAACCTATTAGAGATAAGGAACCCCACCTCAAGTCCTTCAAACATGCAACAGGACCTTAACGACTTGGATCATTGGTCTCGCACGAGTCACATGAAGTTACACCCGAAGAAATGTAAAGTGATGCATGTCCAATTCAGAAAGTCCCATTCCATCCCCCCTCCTCTTACTGTTGACAACATTGAAGTTATACAGGTGAAGGTGATGAGAGTTTTGGGTGTTATCCTCCAGGCTGACCTTAAATGGAACTCACACGTGGACTCAATCTGTACTAAAGCTAATCAGCGCATGTATTTTCTCAAGAAACTGAAGCACTTCCATCTCTCCATGGAGGACCTGATCACGGTGTACATTTCCTACATTCGGCCAATTTTGGAATATGCCTCTCCGATTTGGCACCCCGGACTGCCTAAGACCTTAAGTGACAAAATCGAGAAAGTCCAAAGAAGAGCCCTGCGCGTCATCCTGGGTGTTGAGTTCACATCGTACTCCGCTGCTTGCTCTCTTATGGGACTGCCAACCCTCAACTCACGACGGAGAACTCTGACAGAGTCGTTTGCGAAGAAGCTTGTACGATCAGGTCAATTCCAGCACCTACTTCCACCAACTAGAGGGAACATCAGTGGCCGGCAAACACGGTCGTCACATAAACTTGACCTTCAATATGGTCGAACTGACCGGTATATGAACAGTGCGTTACCACACATGATTCGCTTTCTGAACACTTAAAAAATCCACGACTATATGTGTTACGAGATGAAGCTTTCCTTGTGTATACTGCCGTATTTTAACATGTATTGTTAGGTATATTGTTTATTTTAACAAGTATTGTTGTGTATATTGTCATATTTTAACAAGCATCGTTGTATTTTAACGAGTATTCCTTAATTATTGCGGATGAAATGAAGTACTTGTTCTAAATGAAATGTAAATGTGTCTCGGCAATTCAGCCTCACAGCTGCTTATGAGATCATTCAAATAAACCAGTCTTATGAAATACCAATTTTAATTTTTTTTCCAAAGGCATGCTATAAGTACATTGGCCGTAGGCGACAGATGCTACGGCCAATGTACATATAGCATGCTTTTGGAAAAAAAATTAAAATTGGTATTTCGGCCTCGGACAAGAAATCAAAAGTAATGCGTACGGCAACCGGTGGTCCCAGGCTATTTGCCGTGATTGGGCCCGACCGGACTCGACGTTCCTTTACGTCACGGTTCGAACGAGATAGAACGAGATTTGGCCGTACAATGTCCTTGTTTGGACTACGGTACGGCCAAATCTCGTTCTTTCTCGTTCGAACCGTGACGTAATAGAACGTCAAGTCCGGTCGGGCCCAATCACGGCAAATAGCCTGAGACCAATGGTTGCCGTAGGCATCGCTTTTGATTTCTTATCTCAGGCCGAAATACCAATTTTGATTTTTTTTCCAAAGGCATGCTATAAGTACATTGGCCGTAGGCGACAGATGCTACGGCCAATGTACATATAGCATGCTTTTGAAAAAAAAATTAAAATTGGTATTTCGGCCTCGGACAAGAAATCAAAAGTAATGCCTACGGCAACCGGTGGTCCCAGGCTATTCTCGGCTTTCAGTCACGTGACCCGGTCTTAGCAACGGTTGCTATCCGCCATCTTTGTGCCCTACAACTGCGTTCCCTACAACTGCGTTGTGAGTCATGGTGCACTGCATTGTTGTCGGTTGCGTTTCGAAAAGCGACAAGAAGGAGGGGATTGGTTTTTATTCTATACCTAAGGTGGTTACCGGTCAAGGAGAGGATCACGAGAAGCTCACTGAAGAACGGAGGAGATTGTGGATTTCGGCAATCAGCCGCGCGGACACGGAGACCAAGAACATTCTCCAAAGTGAGCGGGTTTGTGGTCGCCATTTTATTTCTGGGAAGGCTGCGCCTGTATGGGACAGACACAATCCTGACTGGGTCCCCACGCTGAACCTTGGAATAACAGACTACAGGGGTGAGGCGGCGAAAGAAAAGCAACAGAAGGAGGCAGGCGCGAGGGCTAAAAGGGCTACAGGCCGCAAGAAGAAACGCGGCGCTGAACAACATGAAACTCCGGCTGCAGCTAAACGGACGCCTCAGCGGTGTGTGCGACAGATCGATTTCGCCCAGGTTGAAGATGTGCCCCTAGATGTGGAAATGGCTGACCTCTCGTTGGAAAGCAACGAGCCACAGGATGCCGAAACACGGACAGAGGAGCTGCAGTATGCTTTCAGCAGCGTGTCAGTTCACCAAGAGTCGAAGATTGCTGGAACACAGACAGAAGAGTTCGAGTACATGTTTGGTGCGCCAGGTTATCAAGCCCCCGACAGAGACTTTTTTAAATCAGCTGATAAAGTGAGATTTTACACCGGTCTGCCTACATATGAAGTCCTTATGATTGTTTTTGATCATGTAGCTCCCTTTGTTACCCGAAGGAGCAAGAGCCTGGATAGTTTCCAGGAGTTTATGATAGTTCTTATGAAACTCAGACTTAACCCGCCATTCCAAGCTCTAGCTTACCAGTTTAAAGTATCGCTTGCCACTGTTTCGCGCATCTTCAGCACGTGGAGTGTAGCATTGGACACCAGGCTATCATGTTTTATTTCTTGACCTGACAGAGAGGATTTGTGGAGGACTATGCCAAGGTGCTTTCTGCACACAGTTGGCAGGAAAGTGACTGTAATCATTGACTGTTTCGAGGTATTCATCGCCAAACCAACCACCTGGCCCGTGCACAGACATTCTCAAACTACACGCATCACAATACTATCAAAGTTCTCATTGGTATCACACCACAAGGGACAATCTCTTTCGTGTCAGAAGCTTGGGGTGGCTGAACGTCAGACAAGTTCCTGACAGAGAACTGTGGATTCCTAGACAAACTGTTGCCAGGTGACACAGTCATGGCTGATAGGGGATTTAGCTTTGATGAAAGTGTTGGTCTGAAGCAGGGACAGCTTGTAATTCCTGCTTTCACAAAGGGGAAGGCAAGTAGTAGTTAGACAAGAATATGTGTAGTAGTAGTAATAGTACGTACATATCGCATAAACCTGAGTGATGAACACATAGAATGAAATGTACTTTCATGTTATGTTCAACATTTAAAAATGTTGTACTTGATGTTTACATGCAAAAGAAGTAACAGAGTTTCAGTTGAACATTCCCAACGGGGATTCCTAAGTAACTACCTCATAATATAACATAGGCTGAAAAGTCTTTCCTTTATTTGTCCGTTTCCCTGGGAGATGGGGAGAGGGGGAGGGGCTGGACTGTCCACCATAAGTGCTTGTGTACTGGCTACCTGAGGGGGCAGTGCTGTGTGGCATGGATGAGCCCCAAGAGGTGGGGGGGGGGGGGACTGGGTGCTTCCCTGTTGGTTGGCGGTCATGAATGGACCCATCATGGCCATAAACTGCCCCATCATGTTGGTGACAGTCCGGGTTTCGTGCTCCTACTGCATCTGCAGAACCCTTAAATCGTGCTCCTTCCACTCTTCTGCCCTCTGTTTCTCTGCCTCTCGCTGCCTGGCCTCTTGTCCCTCCTGGAGGCTGCCGATGGACTTCTCCAGTCCAGAGAAGGCATTCTCTAGCCTTGTTGCCTTTTTTCTTTCTTTCAATGGTACAATGAAGATCAATTTTATCTGTTAGGCTATATGTTGATTTTTTCCAAATAAGTCAAATCAATGTGGTGATATAATCATTTCAACAAATAGATTGTCACCTGGTTGGCAAAAAAACAAACCGTTGGGCATCCTGAACATAATGTGCCATCATGCAGTTTGGCGGAAAGATTTAGAAGTGTTCGCTTTCTGGACAGGTTATGGTGGAACTCTGCCACTGACTGACCAATCAGTGCTTTGGACAGGTTACTTAGTAATATTTATTTCCAACGTGGCTCATTTTTCAATAATAAAAAAAACTAAGCTTACCTTGCTACCTGACAGTGTTGACCATCTCACTGCAGGGCTGAAATGGCCGGATGTTTTGATTTAGATGAACTAGGAAGCGATTTTTCGGGTTAACGGCCGATTCCAAAGGCCAGCAGGGGGGTTCAAGAAATGTCCCATTTTCTGGAGAAATGTCCCAATTCCAGAGGACCGTCCGCTTTCCTAGAGAAATGTCCGCTTGAAAGAGGAGAATTGTCGGCTTTCACGGAGGAATGTGCCAATTCTGGAGGAATGTCCACATTCTATTGGTCGGGGTGCCTAGGGATCCGTGAGGCATGGCATTGTTCCAAACATGGTGAAAAACGCAAGCAATGTGCGTTCAAACTCACTCATTGGGGGCTTTAAATCATCGACAACTAATATTCCCATGCCTCTGTCTTTTTGGCACGGCGGAAATTTTGAATTACGGGTGTTTGAATGTGAAAAAAAATCATTTTCGACCTTTTTTGGTCGTAGAAATGATTTGAATGAGAGATTAAAGGATTCCTTAGACAGAAAGTTTGATATAATGCTATTGTTCAGAATATAAAAGATTAGGATTTTTGTCGTTTGTAAGAAAGCATTCAGACAAAATTATGCATAAAACGGTATTGGCGAATTTATTTACAATTGGCGAGACGTTTTTCTAACTATCATGATCTTTTAAGAAATAATACAACTTCCCCGGGGACCACGCGGGAGTCCCGGCAACCTGATACGCTCCCTTACACTGGAAAGTGTCTCTGGCAATGGACTGTCGCTGGGGTATTCTTTCCCGTTGCTGCGCGCGTTCAACAAAGTATCGGGTTACACGAGGCAACATTTTGGCTAACGGTAAAACATTCGTAAATAAACATAATAGTGGGGACAGGAAAAACCTTTTAAAATGAAACGAAATTAGCGATTTGATAAAGTTAAAATCTTGTCATTTTGCACTGAATGCCTGATTTTTCTAGATTTTTGCTCCCAATGTCAGTCCCCTCCAGTTGGTAGACCGTGCTAGGAAATTACTTTAAGAAAATAATAAGAGGCGGTATTGTGGACTTGTCTGCCGCGACGCATTCCATGCTCGTGATTTGGTGAGGTGGCTGGAGCGTTCATCTTGGTGATTGTTACAATTTTCGTTTCTTTCGATCGCTGGGGTAAAGATCGAAGCCAGTCTCGTCGACATTGTAGATACGACGTGGCTGATTCCCTAACCTAAGGCATTCTTTGTCATGGTGGCACCTTGATCACATTCCCGTCCACTGCATCACGTCTTCCCTGTCCATAGGATCTGGTTTACGGATGGTAATGTCATTCTTTCTTTGAATCCCTTCAACCAGTATTGCGACAGCCCATTTTCGAGGTTGACTTTCGGATCCTCTCCATGTGTTCACTGTGTCGCACATGGATGGCTTGTGCAAGAGCTAGGACGGCTTTCTTTGTTACTGGAAATGCACGTTCCGCGCCGTATCTGAGGTAAAACACCAAACTGTTTTCCTCTTCCTGTGAAAGGGTCAACGGCCTACCACCTTTTTATCCAGGAGACTTTTGCCTAACACGAACCGTAGATCTCGGCACACCGTGCTCCCTTGCAGCACTAGTGGGCTTAGATTGCTTTCCGTGATGTCAAGATTTCCTCGATTTTTTCACGGCCCTCTTCGATATAACGACCTTGCTCATTACATTCTTCCCCCGCAACCGTGGTATTTGCCCTCAAATGCGTATCTACCTACATAGCCAAGATGGTGATGGGCGCTGATGTTTATCAAGACTCCCGTGACCATAAGTACTTCAAACCACGGACATTAAACAACACAAACTGTCTTCTTCGTTCAACATCACACCCTCATTGCGGTTGGGAATTCACAATGTTCCTAGTAGTCGCCCCGCAGGCATCAGTTCTCCCTAGGCAAGCATCACACCAGTCTCAATACAGAACAATACATCGATATCATAGCATCCACCAGGTGGACTCCCCCAGGCGGGTTCGTTATCCGTAGGCTTACGAACATACAGGACATCGTGCTACAGTACATTGCTAGAAATATACCACAAAAGGTTTAAGATGTTGCACAAAGTTCAGTGGTCAGGCTGGGTGCACGGCCGGAGAAGTACTTTCACAGTTCGGTGAAGTCACGGCAGAAGGTCGCGCCGGTGGTCATATTCAAGTGTTCAAGGCTGGTGACACGGATGGGCAGCGACGCGTCCACGGTGTAGAGGTAGTCGGGCCGGGTCGCGATTGGGTCGGCACTCCGGGGCAAGAAGACGGCAGCGTGCACGTGGTCTGCAGTACAGCATTCGTGGTGTCTTGTACACGTGGCCGGCGGCCATTAGCTGATCAGGATCAAACTCGTCCGAGTCCGAAAACCGCTCCGTGACCTCTGTCTCTTCACTGTCGTCCATTTCTGCTAAGTTGCTTGGCGCTCGAATTCTGAGTAGGGGGAGGCTCGAGCCGAAGAGCCACCGTCTCTCGTGACACCGTCTCTCGTGACACCGTCGCTCGTGACACCGGAAATAGGAATGTTACATTACAGCGATGGGGGACGTAACACTTTGTATGGGGTCACTGGCCTTATGAATTCTTTTATTCAAAATGGTGTACCAACTTAGTCAATTGTTCGAATGTATTCTTTCACGTTTTAATGTTTGTACTCAAAGCGGAGTTATGAAAATACATATACGGAGATTATTTACTCTTTATTCTGACGTATAAATTTATTATAGTTTTCGATCTGTTTGTACAATTCTTCATCGTTTGCCCTTCTTTTTTTTTACGTCACGGAAAGGAAACTCACCAGTCCCGTGTTTTCGAAAAGGCCGTATCACAGAAACAATATGTTTTTTTTTTATCTATTTGGTTGCTAATCGGACGATATGCTAAAGAGGACTGTTTTCATAAGCTATACACGAAAAAATCACAAGGGTGAGGTATCTCTTATTTGATTTATGTACTTGTCGTCGAGTAGGGATAGGATAGGAATGTTTCATTAACCCTATCCAGACCCTATGGCTAAAAGTGCCCGTGCCAACTTTGACATCGTATTACTGCCAAACGATGTATGCTAGTACTCCCAAACTTTGTGGCTTTTCCTAAAGTTTTCTTGGGAACAATTTTATAATAATGGTTTAAGTTTATAATTTTTCATGTTGCCATGGCAACAGATTTCTGACCAAAAAAGCCCAGTCTGGATCGGGGTAAAGCGATGGGGGACGTAAAGCTTTGTATGAGGTCACTGGCCTTCTTTTATTCACTGACGACAAACGAAATGTTTGAGATGATGGAATGGTGTACCAACTTATTTAATTCTTAGAATGTATTGTTGCACTTTTCGATGTTTTGTACTCAAACGGAGTTATGAAAAACATACAGATAAAGGAGATTATTTATTCCTATTGTTTTCGATCTGTTTGTGCAATTTTTTATCGTTTGCCCTTCTTGTTTTTTTCTTAAGTAAAAAGGAAACTCGTCAGTCATCAAGGAAAAAAGTCAAAAGACATCTCGTGTTTTTGATAGCAATATATATTTCATAAATATAGCAGCATTGTTAGTTATAATTTCTAAAGGGTATACACATAAACGTTAGATTTATCGACTATGAAATTTCATTTCATGATCAGACACCTATCAACCATCCTGCATCAACACACACATACACTACACAAGATAAATACTTACAATACTTACAAGCATCATTTATAATGAATGACACTTAAATCTAACAATGCTGACAAACAATCTAATGCAATCTAAACATCACCAGTCTCTATCTTTATACACGAACAAATGCAGCAATTGGGAAATTATATATACATGTAGGAGAATGGTTTGAACATAAATACATGTTGTATCATATTTCTGTGAAAAATCCTGACTATGTTTTCACTGCTAACATCATGGCATCTATGGAATCAATATGTGCTAGTATGATAAAAAGCTTGAAAACTATGTAAAGAAACAGTAACATTACAAGGAAAACTGACCCATGATGACATATGTTAAAGTTTGAAATATGTAGGCCAACATTTAATGGGGCCAGCACTGCTTTACACTTTGACAAGATGACCATTGCCATGTGACTACTCTGCATGTTTTTCCAAACAATGTTTTATCATGTACAACATGTACATATCAGGGCTTAAAATACTTCTTGTATATGTGGCCGGAATAGGGCAGTTAAAAGTTATTTAAGTACAATGTGTTTCGGACATATTCTAAAATGCATCAGCATGATTATGATAACAGGGTAATATTTCCTGCTGTATAGTGCAAATAGACAGAAACAGACATTCGAATTTGCTACACATTCTACTAAAGCTATGAAGACCTTTGTGGCCCTTAGTCTGACAGCCAGATACAAAAAATGACCCCCCCCCCCCCCCCAATAAAACTGACATTGAATTACACGAAAGTAAAATTATATGGGCTGACAAAACATTGAACACCTATGGTACATCACATCATTAACTTAAGTGTTATACTGTATGTTGTGGAGCTGCTTGTGTGTGTCCTCTCCCCATTCCCATCTACATCCACTGCTGTCATACACTGACAAGGCTGTCAGTGTCTGCATGTTGGACTTCTTGGTGTGAGTTTGGAGTCCTGGTAATGAGCCAGTTCCTAAATAAGAAAAAAAGACCATATGATTAACATAAATTCACATGAAAAATCTCAAATAAACATATGTATATATATATATATATATATATTTGTATATATAGTATGAAGAACTAAATATCAAGTCACACTGGTAACTGGGACATGCATGCCTTATTCCGTCAGATTATCACAAAAGCTAAACAACAAACACGACGGCCTGCCTCATCCGACCGTATGAGGTCCGTTTGGACCTCAGGCAGATATCAATGTGTGCCGTATCAATATTTTTCGTCGAAGAAAAATTCCTTCCACGGGTCTGTGTATATTTCTTACAACTTCTGAAATGTTTTTAGCGAGACTGTCCCATTTTTGAAGTTAGGAGTTATACTCCAAAGTTATGAGGGTTAAGATGGTTCTCAGTATGTGTACTGTGTGATTGAGAGGGCAAAAAATTCTGTTCCCAAAGTATTTCTTCTTGAAAAGAGCCACCATTTTGAATTTCAGCCTCTCGTGGCAGTTTTCCTTAATGATGCTTTGGAGTGTGGCTCTTTAGGGAAGATTAACCACACATGTGTTAAGATAATTATCAGATATAACATTACAGGTACTGTGTATATGAAAGAGCAAAAAAAAATCATTCCAAAAGCCTTTTTCTGTGAAAAGAGACACCATTTTCAATTTCAGCCTCTCGTGACAGCTTTCTATAATGATGCTTTGGGGCCAAATTGGGGGTGAGCTCTTTGGGATGATTAAGCACATTTGTGCTAAGATAGTTATCATATATAATAGTACAGGTACTGTGTAAATGAAAAAGAAAGAAAATTCCATTCCAAAAGCCTTTCTCCTTCAAAAGAGCCACCATTTTCAAATTCAGCCTCTCGTGACAGTTTTCCATAATGATGCTTTGGGGGCGTGTCGCTTTGGCTTAATTAAGCAAACTAGTGTTAAGATAGTTTTCAGATATGACAGTATGAGTACTGTCTAGATCAGAGAGCCAAAAAGCTCCATTCCCAAAGTCTTTCCCCTTGAAAAGAGACACCATTTTCAATTTCAGCCTCTCGTGGCAGTTTTCCATAATGATGCTTTGGGGGCGTGTCTCTTTAAGATAATTAAACACACTTGTGTTAAGATACTTATCAGATATGACAGTACGGGTACTGCGTAGATGAGAGAGCCAAAAAATTTCCTTCCAAGAGCCTTTCTCCTTGAAAAGAGACACCATTTTCAGTTTTCAGCCTCTCCTGGCAGTTTTCTATAATGATGCTTTGGGGGCGTGTCTCTTTGGCTTAATTGTTTGTTTGTTTGTTTGTGCCTTTATTTATTCTCGAAACATACTCTAATCGGCCCTCAGGGCCGCTTTTCATAGAGGTCGAGATGAGGAGTGTCAAGGGGTCAACATAACAATAAATAGATAACTAAATGTTTGTTCAAACAAGGAGAATCGAAATTATATCAATAATACAAAGAATATATAAATAGTGAAAACACAAAAATAACAAATGATAATTCGTCGAGTCATTAATCGATAAGTCGATAATCGTTCATAAGGGTCAGTTACTGAGTCGTTTAAAGGTTGCAATGGAAGTTGCTGCCCTAGCGGCCTGTGGTAAGGAGTTCCATATCAGCGAACCGGAGTAGGCTAGGGACCTCCTGTAGACCTCTCTCAATGGCATCGGTACCACAAGGAGGTCTGAAGCACTGAGTCTAGTGCTCCTGGTAGCTCTGTCCCTGCAGTAGGTGAACATCCGGCGCATGTAGGACGGTAACCGGTTGTTCAAGGCCTTGTGTACCAGTAGGGCTTTGTGGTGCTTAAGTGTTGACTTAACATCTTTCCATCCCAGACGTGCGTGGACTTCTGCCGATGGAGTAAGGTACGGGGCACGTAGGATCAACTTGCCGGCTCGGTTTTGCATTCTTTGTAGTTTCTCCAGTTCCCGATCTGACGCAGAGTCCCAGACAGTACATGCATATACGATATGTGGCAGAAATATTGCTTTGTACAAAGTTAACAGAGTAGGTGTTGAAACAAAAGTGCGGACGTGCTTTAAAATGCTGAGTGATCGCCTGAGTTTGCACAAAATGGCATTTACTTGGCACTTCCAGTTAAGATTACGATCAATTATCACCCCTAGGTATTTGTACATATTACATGCTGTTACAGCTGCCCCATTGATGGACAATTTGGGGCTTCTGCAACTATTAACTCTCTTGTCTGTTCCAATAAGCATAAATTTGCACTTTCCACTGTTCACTGACAATGAGTTTGCTATAAACCACTGTGTAAGAGTATTGAGATCATTCTGTAGTTTATCTTCAATGATACTGACATCTTTGTCACAATAGTAGATGACGGTATCGTCAGCGTACATGGAAATGTCACAGAATTTAGCGCAGTTCGGCATATCATTTACATAAATTAAGAACAATAGCGGCCCCAATATTGAGCCCTGGGGTACTCCATATTGCATTTGATGAAAATCAGAGGTAGCTCCATTTACGGCAGTACAGTGCTGCCTGCTTGATAGGTAAGACGTAAACCAATCCAGTGCCTCCCCCTGTATACCATAGCAAAACATCTTTTGGAGTAGGATTTTATGATCGAGTGTATCAAACGCCTTGGACAGGTCTATAAAAACCGCCCCTGTCAGCTGTCCAGCATTCATAGCACTGTACCACTTCTCAGTGAGAAGGTGCGCTGCGGACTGTGTGGAATGACCAGGCCTAAAGCCAGACTGGGCCTCCGTAAGAATACTGTTTACTGTCAAATACTCGTACACTTGGGAGTGTACTGTTCTTTCAAGTATTTTTGAGACAGCTGGTAGTATGCTGACCGGTCTATAGTTATTTGGTGTAGCTCTATCCCCTGCTTTGTGTATTGGTGATAGGCGTGCCTGTTTCCAGTCCTCTGGAAACTCACTTCTAAGCAAAGATTCATTGAATATGCCTGTTAGAGATGGTGCAATGATCACTGCTGCTGACTTGAGCAATCTGTTGTTAAGGTGGTCTAGACCAACAGCCTTGTCCGTTTTCAGTGCAAGGAGTTCTTGTTGGACAAACTCAGTTGATACACGGCTGAAGGTGAAACGCTCCAAACAACGGTGAACAAATTGCAATGGACTGAGAAGTGACATTCCCTTGTCAATACTCAGTGCTAACTTTTCGGCAACCGTACCAAAATACTTGTTTAGTTCATGGGCAATTTCCAGTGGCGACGAGCACATATCCCCGTTTTCATCTTTGAGACATGAAATATTAGATGACTTGGTCTTACCTAATAGAGACTTTAATGATTTCCACATGGTATTGATATTACCGCTGTTGATTTTGTCATTCAGGTAGGTTCGCTTGCTCGAGATCATCGTACGCTTGGTGTGATTACGCAACTGTTTGTAAGTTTCCCAGTCAGTTCGACTCTGGGTCGACTCAGCCGTGTGTCTCGCCTTATCACGAAGCGACATTAGCTCGCGTATATCTTGGGTGAGCCACGGCGGACAGTCCTCTCCCCTTACACGGAACTTTTTGAGAGGTGCATGTTTGTTGCAAACGGTTTCAAAAAGCGATTTCCATGTTACCCACATACTTTGCACGGAATCTAAAGCATTGATAGTGTTCCATGGAACTTTGGCCAAATCTTCCCTAAATTTTCCCTCATCGAATCCTTTGAAGATTCTTGTAGATATGTATTTAGGCGGTGGCCTTGGTGTCTTTATTCCACGATATGTGAAGATAAGGTGATGGTCGCTAAGTGACCCCTTGTAAACACCACTGTTCGAGTGTTTACTTGGGTTAGATGTTAAAATGACGTCAATAAGGGTAGAAGACCCTTCTGTCACTCTTGTAGGTTCAGTTATGAGGTTACTAAGGTCATAAGCATCACACAAGAACCTGAGATCCTCGACAGGCCCCTTGTCCTTCAGAAAGTCACAGTTTAGGTCACCCATGATTGTCATTTCCATATTCGTATCAGACGCTTTGTCAAGAGACTCTCTGAAACGCTCGAAGAAATGTTCATCAGTGGGTGGTCTGTATGCACAGCAGACAAGTTGGTGTTTTGACTTAGGGGGGGTCAACTCAATCCACAGGGCCTCCAAACCCTCAACAGTAAGATCGCTTCTTTCTTTGAAGGATATAGAGTCCTTAATGTAGAATGCCACCCCACCCCCATGTCTTGACCCCCTGTCCTTCCTGAGAAGAAAGTACCCCGGTAGCTGTATGGTATCATCTGGGAAATCTTCGCTCAGGTGGGTTTCGGTTAAGCCAATTATATCCATTCTACTTTCTGAAGCAAGGATTTCTAGATCAGCATGTTTTGCTGGAAGACTGCGAATATTCTGATGAGCCAACATGAGACTTTTTTTTGTCCTTTCTTAGGTGGACAAGAAGTGGAAGGCATTTCTTCCAGAGAGGCGTTCGACATATTAAGGTTTTCGGGAAAGTTTAGGCGATCACATTCACATTTGAAGCACGACCATTCCAGGTCACTCTTTTCAACATAACATTGAAACATTGTGTGTGACATAGCTGAACAACTTTGATGGTACCATGTAAAGCATGTCTGGCATTCAATTCCTTTCCTTACATCTTTACGACATTCACCACATGGGTCTTTAACAGTTCGACTACTAGGACCAGGATTTACTGGAATATCACCGGACAAAAGCAATAATACAAATGCACAAAACTGAAACTTGCTACATTTCCTTCCTGGGATCTGCATACTGTTGGCCTGTTTACTACGGACAGCTAACAGCTGATGCAGAACGTAAACATACTTCGATACAGCCAGAGATGGTGTCTGTCGAAGTGCTACAGCGTCGTTAAACGAATCATTACTACGGATTGCCGACTTAGAAAAGTACAAAATCAGAACAGCTATTACTGCCAATTTTACACAGGAAGTGTTATTGGTTTTATAGCATTTGGAAATATCTAATCCCGACATCATCAATGCCATTTCGAAGAGAAACACGGTGGTAATTTAAACTATTTCGCTCGGGCGCGCCAGCCCTTTCGTATGCTAATTTCGCATTGTCCAGTGACCCACTAGAATACAATAAATACCACTAAGAATAATCGCAAATATCTACTCACAAAAGATACTATATATACACAAATAATTTCGACCTCAATCAAGCACAAAATAAACCGAATTCGAGAGTGTTTACAGGCACAGTAATATAAAGAAAATAAGAGTACAATACCTCCATGGTGAGGGGCAAGCCCTCCCCACTGCTAGCGTCGAACCAAACAAAATGCGATTTAAAGTGCTAAAAGATTCTTTTTCACACTAAAACAGTCCAGCAGGTTTCATGAAGGTTTAAGATAGGCAGATGAGGACTAAGTAGTTGGTGGTCATGGAAAGGGAACGTAGAATTTAGAGCTGGCCGACGAAGCCTGGGAAGGACGATGCTCCCGCCATGGTGACCCCTGACACACTGGTGTTAAAATAGTTTTCAGATATGACAGTATGAGTACTGTGTAGATGAGAGAGCCAAAAAGTTCCATTTAAAAAGCCTTTCTCCTTCAAAAGAGACACCATTTTTTATTTCAGCCTCTCGTGGCAGTTTTCCATGATGATGCTTCAGGGGCGTGGCTCTTTCGGTTAATTAAGCACACTGGTGTAAATATAGTAATAAGATATGACAGTACGGGCACTGTGTAGATGAGAGAGCCAAAAAGTTCCATTCCAAAAGCCTTTCTTCTTCAAAAGAGACACCATTTTAAATTTCAGCCTCTCGTGGCAGTCTCCTATAATGATGCTTGGGGGCATGTCTCTTTAGGATAATTAAGCACACAAGTGTTAAGATACTGATCAGATATGACAGTACGGGCACTGCGTAGATGAGAGAGTCAAAAAGTTCCATTCCAAAAGCCTTTCTCCATCAAAAGAGACACCATTTTCCAATTCAGCCCCTCGTGACAGTTTTCCTTAATGATGCTTGGGGGCGTGTCTCTTTGGCTTAATTAAGCACTCTGGTTTTAAGATAGTTATCAGACATGACAGTACGGGTACTGTGTAGATGAGAGAGCCAAAAAGTTCCATTCCAAAAGCCTTTTCCCTTCAAAAGAGACACCATTTTCCAATTCAGCCCCTCGTGACAGTAATCCTTAATGATGCTTGGGGGCGTGTCTCTTTGGCCTAATTAAGCACTCTGGTTTTAAGATAGTTATCGGATATGACAGTACGGGTACTGTGTAGATGAGAGAGTCAAAAAGTTCCATTCCAAAAGCCTTTCTCCATCAAAAGAGACACCATTTTCCATTTCAGCCCCTCGCGACAGTAATCCTTAATGATGCTTTTGGGGCGTGTCTCTTTGGCTTAATTAAGCACTCTGGTTCTAAGATAGTTATCAGATATGACAGTACGGGTACTGTGTAGATGAGAGAGCCAAAAAGTTCCATTCCAAAAGCCTTTCTCCTTCAAAAGAGACACCATTTTCCATTTCAGCCCCTCGTGACAGTTTTCCTTAATGATGCTTTGGGGGCGTGTCTCTTTGGCTTAATTAAGCACACTGGTGTTAAGATAGTTATCAGATATGACAGTACGGGTACTGTGTAGATGAGAGAGCCAAAAAATTCCATTCCAAAAGCCTTTCTCCATCAAAAGAGACACCATTTTCCATTTCAGCCCCTCGTGACAGTAATCCTTAATGATGCTTTGGGGGCGTGTCTCTTTGGCTTAATTAAGCACTCTGGTTTTAGGATAGTTATCAGATATGACAGTACGGGTACTGTGTAGATGAGAGAGCCAAAAAATTCCATTCCAAAAGCCTTTCTCCTTTAAAAGAGACACCATTTTAAATTTCAGCCTCTCGTGGCAGTTTTCCTTCATGATGCTTTGGGGGCGTGTCTCTTTGGCTTAATTAATTATAAGCACACTGGTGTTAAGATAGTTATCAGATATGACAGTATGAGTACTGTGTAGATGGGAGAGCCAAGAATTTCCATTCCAAATGCCTAACTCAAAAGAGACACCATTTTCCATTTCATCCACTCGTGGAAGTCTTTTATAATGATGGTTTAGAGCGTGTCTCTTTGGGGTAATCAAGCACACAGGTGGTAAGATAATTATCAGATATGACAGTAGGATCACTGTGTAGATCAGAGAGCCACAAACTTCCATTCTAAAAACCTTTCTCCTTCAAAAGAGACACCATTTTCCACTTCAGCCTCTCGTGGCAGTTTTCTATAATGATGCTTGGGTGCGTTTCTCTTTGGCTCAATTAAGCACTCTGGTGTTAAGATAGTTATCACATATAACAGTACGCAAATTTCAATTCCGAAAGTCTTTCTCCTTGAAAAGAGACAGCATTTTCAATTTCAGCCCCTCGTGGCAGTTTTCCAGATACAGACAATCATCTTACCTGGGAGTATGTGGCTCTTTGGGACAATTATCTTTCATTTAGCATGATTGTTTAGAAAATTTGGAGCTTATAGTTACTTTATACAGCTTGTGTAACGGTCAGAAGCAGGTCTGAATCAAAAAGGAATAGGTTTTATAACTATCACATGAGTTATAATATGACTAAATAATGTGTAGCATAGTTATGTCTGTATAGATGGAAAAGATCAAAATCACGAAAAGTCAGGTTGGAATGTTTGTTTGCTAGACAGGTTTATCCAAACATCTGTTTGTTATTGTTGCAAAGATATGCAATAATTTGTCTCATGAATGCAGTGTTTTACAGTAATATGTCATTCCGAACATTTTCCATAAGTTTTTGTCAAATTTCTCCTTTATCAACGTTGTCTTCCTTTGTCTTCCTAACATTTCATCAATTCTATATGGTCTGGTTGACCCAAATGGTATAGAGCTGGCTTTGTGAACCAAATTCGTTATCCTGGCATTGTTTGTTTTCGTGTTTAAATTTGTTGTTTTGTGACTATAATCAAATGTTAATATTCTTACTACAGTCTGCCAATAGTGGAGAAAAATCCTCATTATGACAGGCTACAGCCTTACTCCAACAAAGGGGTGTTGCCCAGTACCCGATCAAGATCAAGATTATCAGGATAAAATATTAACACGTGCGGCGTAGTCCTCGCATAGACCAAGGACATTATATAGTGTCCTTGCATAGACTTATGATTTCTAACGTCGGCTACTGTTACGCATGATCTTAAAAGCTCTAGCGGCACGTTTCATGCTTTTAGACTTCTAAAATATTCTTATTATCGTACCTTGTTAGACGTATGCCAGTTTGTATCTACAGGGTTGAACAAGTATGCTTGCCCGATTGCCCGGGGCAAGTGAAAGTGCTGTTCGGGCAAGTGGATATCCTCCCCCACTTGCCCGATCGGGCAAGTAAGATTTTTTCATGCAGTCTGTTTCAAAACAAACTTTATTCCAGTGAAAAGGATCACAAAAACACCACACCACAATGTATCTTATCATTAGAAACTACATTTCTCTCAAAATATTCCAAAAGATTATGAATTCAACCCAAAACAGGACATTTTGGCTCACATAGTACATGTAAACAAACACCCATGGCTCTCTCAGTTCGTAGACCTGCTGGCATGAAACTTTGCAACATCAAATCCTTTGAAACATGATATCCCTGTGAGCACTCTCTCAATGTAGCATTTTCCTTCTTTCATTGAACAGCAACATTGTGGATATGACACACTCTGAGGGTTCCCACAACATTTTAACTGATTGAGTGTATATTCAGGATATTCTAAATTTCTGTTCAACTTCTAAATGTTAATACTGCAAAAAATCATTTGAAGGTGTTGTTTGATGTACATGTGTGGATTGATATTGACTAATGTTATCTAGAAAATAAAAATTTCACGACAATGATTCAAAACTGGCCATATCATAAGAACCATGTTTAGTTATATTAGATCCACAACACTCTAAATGTAACTTTTCCATCATATGACAAATACCTGATTTTTTCTTCTGTTTACTAAAGAAATGGGAGAATAATAATAGCCCTCAGTGAACACAGGAATATTGTAGTACTGGATCCAAGGAATGATCGATACACAACATTTGCTGAAAACTTGAATGTTGTTCTTTATGTTAAATAAGCCTGTGTCTTTACCTTAGACTTTTTGCCAAAATTTTTTTCCGTATCGCTCTGATTTTATTCTGAAAAATCTGAGAAGCAACAAATGAAATTGGCGTGGTTTAAGTGAAAGAAGATACGTTGTAATATCATGCTTCTTGTTCAAGTTTTTGTCATTTCCCATAAATACGGTCATGACATCCACACAGCTTGGTCTTGTAGTTAAAACTTTTTTGCTATAATTACATGCTTAACAAGACGTTTTTACTGAAAAATAACAGAATTCATTACCGCAAGCAAAGATGCAAAGAAAAAATGTCATTTAGATTTCGGGCAAGTCAAAAGTTGGTTCGGGCAAGTAGATTTTTTTTCTACTTGCCCGATAGGGCAAGTGAATTTTTGAAAACTTGTTCAACCCTGATCTATAGTTGTCGATGCGCATGCAGTTGTTGTTGTGAAGTCTGCCATATAGTTTCGCTGCTCCCCATGCCGCCCGATGGTCGCCGCCATCTTGGTTTGACGTCATCATGGAACCGCCGCTGACGGCACCGCCGCTGGCGACATGTCACGAACGACGGTTTTCTATTAGGCTCTGTGGCTCGAGCCTATGCCAGATGCGAATTCTAATGAGTGCAGTCCTCTTGCGCTGACGTCACGGGGTCACGTGACGGGTTTCTTGGAACGCTGGCCTGGCTTGACAAGACGAGCTTGACGCGGCGCGAAAGCCACACTTTGGGAGGCCGTTAAAACTTTATTTCTCCACCATCGGGTTCACAGTAAACTTCAAAGAACTACGTTGTATGTATACTTTTGATATTTATATTCTTTTCAACCATTCATTGAAGTGAGATACACACTTTAAACAAAAAACAGACCAGGATGGTCAAAATTTCCAATCTTTCTTTAGAATTCGAACAACATTCTATCATGTTCGAAGTGACGCCGTGCGTTCTATTCGAGGTTACTCGCGGTAACTTGCAGGTTGTCAAGATATAACTGGAACATAACAAAACATAACATGGCGTAATTAAGCTCATCCCTTCTAAAGGGTAGAGGTGCTACTTTGTACCTTGGTTCCATCTACACACTACCTGCCAAGGTACCATCCTCCGTTGCTATAGCTTACTCATTCTTTTCGCTTGCTCACAACGGAACACGAAAAGATTGACCCGGCGGTAACAACGGAGGATGGTACCCAGGCTACACATTCGAGGCATGGTTAACTTATCGAAAAGGATCTAGGACATTTACAATTACCATAAATGTCAAAATATATATCCTTTAGAAGGAAGAGCCTGACGGCCTCTTCAATCCTATTAAGCTTAAGAGGTTTCCTCTCGACAGGTGGGTTTCTCTTGGACACTTTCTCGGCTAGTTCCAGCATCTCCAATTCTATGTCTAGTAGTGCTCTTCCTGTGACTGTAGTCTTCTTGTTCCGCTTCCATGTCGGCGCCAATTGTCTCTGCCAATCCGAGTATCTCCAACTCCTCAGGTAGTAGTTGACCTTCTTCATCCTCCTTGTCAATCAGTTTGTCTGCTGCATTGGACTCGTTCAGGCGCAACCAGCGGTCATTTATGGCGTCTTTGTCGACCGAATAAATCCGTTTTTTCGAAGCCTGTCTTCACGACTGCCATTGCCAGGGTTCTCCCTCGAACTATTTGTAAATGCTGGATAAAGATGACTTTGTTCCGCAGTTTGGAACCATATTGGTCCACTAACAATTCTTTAAATCGGAAACCAAGGGCATGTGGCTTCAACTACGTTACAATTACTTTGAACTCTTCCGATTTTGGGTGGCCCTCAGCTCTCGCCACATCCACGAGGGTTTCCATTAACGCAAACACTTTTCTACGGTCAAATAAAGCGGCTGGTCGTGCAGCATGCTCCAACATTTGTTGTTTTATTGCTCCCGCTGTTTGTTGACCTGACAGCCTCTGCAAAGTTGCCTCCAACATGTTGAGTCTCTCACGTAGTACCTACAAACAAACATTTCCACATATAAGGATGCATTATTCCACCGTCTAACATATCCATGTATCTCTAACCCATACTACATAAATCTAACTATCATGTTCACCCACAATACCAAACCATGCACCCAACCTACATACCCATATTTACATCACCCATAACACGTAATGTATTCGTATATATAAACATTGCATAAGCACAAACATACCTATGCTTTATGTCCCTTGTATGCCTGCGGTTGACCTAAAAATCGAAGGCTCGGTCTTTCCCCTCTACTTCTGGGCGGCCTAAGTATTGTGACTCACATTGGCTATATACGTATGACTTTTCTATCCTTCACTCAAAACTAAGGCCACACCAATTCAATTTGTTGGTTCTCGGATTTTTTCGTGGAAAATATGAAGCGACAGGGCGAAAAAAAATCTCTTATGGTAAAACCAGAGCTGGAAGTAGGGCTCTCGTGTTATGATATAGGTAAACAAAACAAAGAATACATATATTACTGCTACATATATTGCTGTTTTTCATAGCCTATGATATTATTTCCACCTATGTATCAATGATAATTGATTGTATTGATTTCTATTTAACAAAATGTCAATAATTGTGGTCATTGACAAAAGGAGTTCTGCTTTGGAACCCGGACGCAAACAGAAACTGAAACTAATTTGGACAGACAGGAACTCCTTTCTGCAATGAATGACAAGAAATTCTGGAGGACGAACTTCTCTTGCTGCACCTCGAAAGAGGAGGAACGATGATGATGATGACAAAAGGTGACAGGCCAATTATTTCATGTATGTAAAATCTTGGTTTGAAGAAATTGACTTAAACAGTCTGAAATAACGTCTTCAATTTTGTCTTCTTTCTTTTGACGAAATTCTATTCTCGCTACCAGAGTAATGCTTCCAAACAATAGAGAAGACAAAGACTAATAAGACCAGAATTCGTGTTTGGTGAAGGGAACACATCCGTACTTTTAATTCACAACTCAGCAAATACAATCACAAATTTACTATCATACATGATAGTAGTGAATCGCTTACTAACCTGATAGTATGGTAACATATGTAAACAAACACTAGAAGAGTTCAAGGCATTTCTGATTCTAATACTGTCGATTGCCGTTAAACTACAGAAAGACATAATGTGGATGATTTTTTAATGACAATTTCACAAAATTTCAGTCGCCAAAAGCCAATCGTATCATTTTTAAAGAATCAGAGTTCTTTCTGCCAAAGTCTTAGCGTTTTCTTTTTCTTCCATTTGAAGGGCCTCTAGTTTGTGCAGGTTTGCCTGTAGCATGGCAAGTGCCTTCACCGCGCCTTCACCTTTTCCTGTAGGAGAAAGGAGGATAGAAGATGTTCTTGTCAGTGGACTCACTAAAAATAGATTAGTAATTAGGTGCTTGAATAGTGTGTTCTCCTTTACAGTAAACGTAAAAAATTCAAATACAGCACTTGTTACAAAGAAAAGTATGTACATATATTCAGAATACAGATGGTTGCACTTACTTCACCGTTGGGCACTCCCGCCTGTAGTGGTTTCGGCCCCCACATCCCCAGCATATTCTGCAAAAGCGATAAAGAAGAAACATCAGATAAAGCAACACACATTTTTTGTGGTGATGTGAAATATCCATCGACAATTGCCTTCTTCAAACTGACATTTAGAAGCAAACTAAATCATCTTTATAATAATGACATTATTATTATGATAACATCCTATCTCTTGTGATGACAGACACAAACTTACTCCTCATCTTCTTCAAACACGTCACGCTGGCGTTTTGCTCTGCTTACAGCCAGGCAGTTTGAAAAGGAAAATTATGAACATGTGAGCGTAAAAAGTATGCTAATGCTGTAAATGCATTTAAGTCTGTGTGGTTTTTATTTCGCGGTAGGAAGAGAATGGAGTGTTTGCGTTGGTTTTAAGATAACGGTTGAAACAACAGTAGCGCTACAGTCATAGATGGGCAAAAGTTTGCTGTTGCTTTAAGTTTGTGCGGAGGAGGTCACTGTGAAAAGCGCAAACATAAAACCACCGCGAATATTTCTGCATTTACAGTATTCACATGTAATGAAAAGTCAAAATATGAATCAGGTGTATTGAATCTACGTGGGTTGTTTTAATGCAGCATAATAAGATACATTTAATACTTACGGTTCCGTTTCTTTCAGCCACGGGCTTCTGTGGTGCATGAAAAGAGTTTGAATCATAAGAATTCTGAAGACGTCCCAACATTTCATTGAATTTCAACAATATTGATTTCATTTCATTATATGTTGGTACAATGACTGAGTATTTGTATGTAAGTAAAATATGTCGAAAAGACCATACTGACCTCGGCGGACCGTTGTCGTTGACTCTGCAATTTCCATTCAGGGAAGCACATGGAAGATATGGGTATAGCATAAGTTATTTTCTTACCGACATGCTGTCTGTCTCGATAATGCAATATCTTCAAATTGCAAGTCAGAGCAATTGAAAAAAACAAAAAAAAAGCCAGTAGAACAGTGTCCTAGCCACAGGATTCGAACCCGCACCAAAACGCGAGTATTTGTATGTAAGTTAAATACTGTATGTGGAAAAGACCATACTCACCTCGGACGAGTCGGAGGCCTATAGCTAGGTGTGTTGTTGACTCTGCAATTTCCATTCAGGGAAGCACATGGAAGATATATGGGTATGACGTAAGTTATTTTTTTTCCGACATGCTGTCTGTCTCGATAATGCAATATCTTCAAATTGCAAGTCAGAGCAATTGAAAAAACACAAAAAAGCCAGTAGAACAGTGTCCTAGCCACAGGATTCGAACCCGCACCGAAACGCGAGTATTTGTATGTAAGGCCACAGCAAGTAATTTTTATGGATGACATCAGCGCGCTCATTAATTTTGGCCTGATTTCGAAATAAAAAACAAGAAATTTCATTGCCCTCCGACGGTGGTCAACATGCCAAAAATTGGCAAATATGTTGTAAACGTTGACAGTCAAAGGTGTTTCATTGCATATGAATACCCAGTGTAGTTCCTGCCCATGATGGTATGATAACAAGCTGTTTTCTGCATTTGTTCTAGCAAGGACATTATATAAATAATGGGGGGGGGGGGGTCTAGTTAATTGAGCTGTATACACAAGGTGTTTCATCGCATATGAATTCCCAGTGTAGTTGCTTCAGATGATGGTACAACAAGCTCTTTTCTGCATTTGTTGTAGTTAGTCTATTGAGATGTATACACATCTACAAGAACATGTTTACATTAAATCAAGTAGGTTTTATATTATATATTAAACCTCATTGGTTGAATACAGGAATAAGAGACCTGTTGGTCATGATATCATATTTCGTCGCCTCAATTCTTGTTTAACAAGACTTATGATCTCAAAATTTGAAAATATAGGAATCTTGTTTTTTTGGCCCGCCTTGTTTTTTTTTCGCCCTATCTCATTAATTTTGGAGTCTGCGGAGGATGTCATCCATAAAATTTACTTGCTGTGGCCTAAGTTAAATATGTGGAAAAGACCATACTCACTTTGGACGATCTTTGTCCTCACTGCAATTTCCATTCAGGGAAGCACATGGAAGATATGGGTATAGCATAAGTTATTTTCTTACCGACATGCTGTCTGTCTCAATAATGCAATATCTTCAAATTGCAAGTCAAAACAAAGTCCCAACCTTTTCAGATAGTGTCAGCCATAATTGTAGCCATACAGTGCGGTTTGGAAATGAAATTTATGTTTGTGCAAATAACTGCGCACTGATATATTTTTAGCTTACTTGATGGTGCAATATAACCTTGGGCGCCAGGGAGAGCTGCTTTACGGACTGAATCTTTGGCGGAGCCAAAAGTATTCGAGGTTATAGCCTCATATTCTACATATTTGCTCAATTCAAAAAGTATAGGTCACACACCAATAGAATGGCAACACGTTTGATATTCAGGGTTGTGGTATCTTGCGATGAAATTTGAAGTTGAAAGTCAATTTTGAATAATGAGTCGTGACTGAACTAAACTGCAACATTTCATACATCAATACAGTTGAAAGGGGAAGTCAACCAAGGGTAACATTAGTGTATCTAGACAAATGTAATGAATACATACTCGTCGCTGCTGCCCAGAATCCTTTCCGCCTCCTCCATGTCCATCTTGTCCGACCTGTCATTCATGTTCAGCTCTACGTTTCAGGACACAAACAATATGTAATTTGTAACGTTACAAGTTGACCTTTCATCAATGTCAAGAATTGCTTGGGGAACACGAAAACGCTACCGCGGCTGAATATTATTACACATTTGCAAAGGACGTCGTATAGCAATTGCTTGCACCAGCTCCGTTACTGGTAATGTAGGGAAAAGATAAAGGGGAAAAGATAAAGGGAAAAAGAATCAGCTGAACGTGTATGAAAACCCACCTTGCATGTATTGCTCCACTACAACTACGTTCGTCGCCATGCAAAAATGCAAAAGTGTCGTTTTTTGGCGCGAAGATTTGATGAGCAGAGTGTCCAAGAATCAGGAGATCTGATTGGCTTATGAATACCCGCGTCAGGGCGAGTTAGATTCGACCAAGTCACGCAAGGGGGTTCCGTGGAGAGACCGATTAGAAAGTTTCTTTTGATTGAAAATGCAAGCTCGCCAAAGTCGGTAAAATGTTGTGTCACAAAAAGACTTGAATAGTAATACATGAACTCGTACAATTTGTATCTGAGAAAAGACTACAATATGTGTGGTTATAGTAATATAACGCCTCCTATAACCCCGGCATTGCAGCGGGATTTCGACTCGACGTGGCTTGTGATTGGCAGAAAAAGCTCACGTCATGGCCTATGCAAATGAGCCTTTTTTTCAGTGGACGTCGTATTCTGTCAACGCTTCACTGAATTTTTCGATTTCAAGATTTAACTGAAATATTCACCTTGAATATTCACTTTTCATAGATCCGTCAGATTAATCCGTCTTTACATTTGTCGGAAAGGTTCGTTGCCGAGTATATTTAACCTCCCCCCCCTCTCTGATTTTTTTAGTCGAGGATATCAGGGAACTTTTTCAGGTACTGAGGTAGGTTCGTTTCTATTTTCCCGCCAAAGTTTAATCGTTTTGGTTGACAGGATAAAATACTTTGTTGGTAACAATGAGGTTCCCTTGCTGTCAGCGTACATGGTTGCAGTTGTAGCTTTTCATCCTTCTATTTTTTTCGTTTTCCTATTTTCCCATTGGATTTTGTGGTGACAGGGTAATGAAAAGGTCTAGGCTAAAGGCGCGAAACGGTCGACATACGCCATATTGTATCCATGGGTAACGGGTTGTCTAGCGACGTCAAAACATACGGATACGTAGTCGTTGTTTTGGTCGCATGGCCAAGATGGCGGCAACAGAAGCTTACCGTAACTCGCGGAAACACTGATGCGATTTTATTTTAGGTCATATTAAATAGTCACGATCGGAACAATCGGCCTGTTATCAACGTTCGATGTGGTAGAAGTTGGGCCGACTTTTTTTTAGAATAATTTTTGTTTGTTTAGATTTTTATAGTTAATTTTTAGCTGTGATATTTTTCGGATCTGTACAAATTATGCAACGTATTTATTTGAATAAAAGAAACAAGTCTATGAATAAACACAAACACCAAATGTTGAACAGTAATTAGGCCAAGTCTGATTCCCTTATAATGTAGTGCACTCAATGAGATTTGTCGACTTGTCAGGACCATGAAGATACCTTTAATAGCCAGTGATTTGGCCCATGTGACAATAAGAAATTCCGTGCCAAAGGTAGTTAGAAAGAGAATACACGTCTATCAGTGAATGTAGCAGTGAATGAGTGCTGACATTTTCCGTGTCCTGAACCAGGCTTACTTGTTTTCAGGCTGTGGTCGCATTGTGCTTGCCAGTTGAAAGTTCAGAATGGAACCAGACCCAGATCTGAAGGACATCTCCCCACTGTGGAGCAGCTGCTCTTTGTTACAGCACTCCTGCATGGCCTCTGTGTACAGTCACAATGCACTTGCCCAGCTACCCCCTGGTATTCAAGGAAGTGCCGTTCCACTGAACAGTGTGTGGAATACCAAAACCATTTTCCACCTGTGGCAGAAGCCTGGTTCTGCAACGCCATGGCGAATGCCCTTTGAAGATATAGAATCAGAAGCACTAAATCTAAGAGTAGCTTATGATGATTATGATGTATATGCTATTGTGAGTGGGTTTGAGTCATCAGCAGACATTGAAGTGATGGGTAACAGTTTTGCATATGATGCCAATGATACTGATTTTGAGCCCTGTCTTGATATCCTCCTTCGAGCATGGCCGACCCAGAATCCCATGGATTACATTGTCTCTGTCCTTGCGCAAGAGACAGGCCTTATCATCGATGCTCAGGACATCAAGACTTCGATAGTGGATGTGCATACAGGGGTTAATGATCTTGGTCTGTGTGCACATTATCAGTACAAAGGAGACTTATGGATGATGCCTGATGTGCTAGGATATGCTCAATCAGTGTACAGTTTATGCAATTTCCAGCCGTATTCATGTTATGAGAGGTCTTATGGTACATTACGGCTTCGGTACGAACACCAAAATTTGTTCCCTTCTTGCGCACCGGTGTTCTGAAATGCTAGAAATCGAACACTAAGTTCGCGCAGGCGCAATAGAACACGTGCTTACGTTCTGAGCCTGCGGCGCGCCCGGTTGTAGCGGGCAAAAGTAAATATACAGCATAATTGCAATATCATGTCAGCTAAATTTCACCATTTAAACTAACTTGTTGCAGAGTCCTGGGTGTGAGTGATCGAAATAAAATACTGTTAACTGTGTATTAAGTATAAACCATTGCTATAAGGTTCAATGGAAAATTCCAACCTCTTACAAGAATCTTTACTGAAATACGTCATCCTTTCCTAACTTGGCCCGTTTAAGAAATATTTCCGATATTTAAGGATAAAAACCGGTGTACTAGTTCCTACATACCTATGTCTCAACAAAAATCACGTGCAACGCACAGGATTTTGATGCAACGTTGACCACCACACGTAAATAAGCTAACCTTCGGCGTATTAACATTGTTCTACACTAGCCGCGCGGCATACGCAGCGAGGGAAAGGTCTTAAACGTGCAATACACAAAGGACTGGCTGAAACATATTTATTATGTGAAGTATCGGGTAAGCAATCACTCAGCTGATTGTAAGCAGGTCATACGGTCAAGGGTTAAAGGTGCCTAGCGACCCAGACGACGCTACGTGTTTTGGTTGCAGTTTTGACATGATTATTGGTGAATAAAACATAACCTCAACAACTTCGCGTCAGAATGAATCCCTTTACTATCTATCAATGGGAATGTAGTAAAAGTACATGTTTTTATGAGACTATTGGTTACTGGTAAGGGGAAATCCCCGCGCCCTCTCCGATTGACATTGCAACTCTCCTTACTGCTTTTCGCGGGGCGGCAAAATTCGTAAACCCGGAAGTGTCTGTAGGGGATGGAGAGGCTTTGCTTCCTCCGGGGGAAAACCCGCCGGTCCGACGGCTGCCAACACGGCAGGGTCATCAACGTCGACTCCCCAACATGCAGGAAGTTGGGGATTCCCCTCGGGAGCCGCCTGTGCCGAGTCCACTATGATAAGGCCAGGCGGCGAGCCCCGGCAACACGGTGCTGCTGCCCGATACCACCTACGGGCAGCCATTCATCCACCATGATAGGGTGCCCCAAGCGGCTACTTTCAGTTTTCCAGGCTATGGGGGCCGGGGAGTTACCATCAGCCCAGATATGTTCGTCGTGCAACAGCACTGCCGACAAATCAGCACGTATTACATCTCACCCTGAGTACGCGCCCCCCACGAAGAGACGCAGGGTAAGTGATGTTTGACAACACAGCACATACACAAACCAGTCTGTCAGATGATAACACATGTAGATATTCAGATGCTTTTATTTCCTCTGGCCGCAATTTCAATTAATGACAGATAACCTCAATAATTTTCTTACAAGAATCATTTGATGTTTGTTCTCATGTTTGCTTTCTTGTAACTTTTTTTAGATTTAAAAACAAAACAACCAATACAGCCAATAATAAAGTTGTTTTGGCTTTACAAAGTTGTTTTACTGATATTATTGTATTATAGTAAATACTAAAAGAATACCTGTCTTTACATATGTCTTTGATCTATTCTATAATGTTGCTCTTTAATAATTATACATAAAGGTTAAACAATGTCCTCAACAAAATACAGGGCAGAAAAGTACTTGTCAATACATCACTGTAGAATGAAGAGAAAGAGAATTACAATGTTTAATAAACGAGACTAAGGGCATGCATAAAGATACACATAATGAAAGTATCCTGCATAAAAGTCAATTCACATATGACAGCTGCCAGGAAATGCCATGAGACATAGAGATTTACAAGGCTTACATTACTTGCATTCTTTGGAACTACCAAACATTATTCTTGCCTTTGGTACTGTGTCAGATGTGATATCACATTCACAAGACTATAACTATTCTTATTTCCAGGTCAGAGACTTGTCTTCAGAGATGGCTTGTGTGCCTGCTGGGGCACAGGAGCTGCCATCAGAGTGTGCTGCTACTCTCCCCTCCTCATCTTCAGCTACCCCCTCCTCATCTTCAGCTATCCCCTCCTCATCTTCAGCTATCCCCTCCTCATCTTCTGCTATCCCCTCCTCATCTTCTGCTATCCCCTCCTCATCTTCTGCTATCCCCTCCTCATCTTCTGCTATCCCCTCCTCATCTTCTGCTATCCCCTCCTCATCTTCTGCTATCCCCTCCTCATTTTCAGCTATCCCCTCCTCATCTTCAGCTATCCCCTCCCCATCTTCAGCTATCCCTTCCCCATCTTTAGCTATCCCCTCCTCATCTTTAGCTACTCCCTCCCCATCTTCAGCTATCCCCTCCTCATCTTTAGCTATCCCCTCCCCATCTTCAGCTATCCCCCCCTCATCTTCAGCTATCCCCTCCTCATCTTCAGCTATCCCCTCCTCATCTTCAGCTTTCCCCTCCTCATCTTCAGCTATCCCCTCCTCATCTTCAGCTATCCCCTCCTCATCTTCTGATATCCCCTCCTCATCTTCAGCTATCCCCTCCTCATCTTCAGCTATCCCCCCCTCATCTTCAGCTATCCCCTCCTCATCTTCGGCTACTCCCTCCCCATCTGCGGCCGTCAAGCTTCTGCTTCAGAGGCTCACAGATGCTGGGCCCAGCATACAGCCATGGGAGAGTGAGTTACTTCTACCCCTGGTGAGGAGGCAGCTTGCTGCCTCACCTGATGGGAATACCATCACTTGCAAGACAGGAGGACAGGTATGTAATACAAAACATAACAAGGAAAATTAATGACTTAATGAATCTTAGTACTTAATGATCATTCATGTAGGACAAGCAAATAGAATATACTTTTTGAGAGGAACATAGCAAGGAATAGAAACATTAAGGTTTCAGTAGATCTATTTTGACAAAGCATGAAAACAAAAAGAAATTTTGATTGCACACTCCAGCATGTACATGTACATTCATGTTACAATCAAATGATACAATCACACGTTTATTATACAACAAATAAAGCTGTTTTTTTGGACAGTCAGGTGGGTGAACCATTATATACACCAATGATGTCATCTGTTTATCAAATTTCAGCCCATCACCCTTGTGAAAATCACCAAGGCGAGAAAAAAAACAACGGAGGCCAGTGCAACTACCAACAGGAGGAGAAGAGGTGAGCTGCGGGTTGCACGTGTCACCGCCAGTGGGAATGAAGAGCATGCACAGCTGGTGAACGACCTACAGGCGGTGTCGAGGGATGAGCTGATGACCACCCTCCGAGACCTCAAGCTGGATACCATAAGAATCCCATCTGGTCATCTGCTGTCAGCCACCATAGATCTGGGTCTGACCTGGAGGCAGACAAGGCATCTGAAAAGGTTTGTCTCAAATATCATTTCATACCTGCATTACAACATCTACATGAAAAATATGCTTTGTTGCAAGAGACTAAGTTGGAAAAATCCCACACATCCTGACAGTTATGATCTGATCAACTCAAGGATAACATTTTCCCAGCTGTCTCATCCCACAGCAGACCCAATACAAATTTGGGTGCTACTCTAGGATGTGAGATGCTACAAACAATGTTGTCAGGTATAGGATTTATTACACTCCTATGTACCCAATATGCAGCAACCTTGTGTGTCTAAATGTTTAGGTATTCATCAGAGTACATTTTTGCTATGCAGATGGCTGAGTGGATATCAAATTGTTACTGAGAGCGAGAGGAGCTCCAGGAGAGTAGCTGCGGGTATGCTGGAGAAGCAGCAGGTGGAGGCTGAAGTGATCCCCCTGGTAGTGAAGGGGAAGGGGGACGATAAAGTTGTTGAGCTCAGGCCTTGTGCCAAGGTCAACAACCTGCCGCTCTCAGTGCATGACAGCATAGAGAGAATAGCCAGAGAAGGGTGAGTAAAGGAGATCAATTAGTACATATCTTATGGTTGTCTAATACAACCAACTTCAAACATCATAAAATAGATCACAATTTGTGTTGTATCATGTTGAACATCATCATGACAGCAAGTTTTAAAATCTAATGACAGTTTCATTACTATACATGTACCAGTGACTCAGGGATCTCCCTAAATAATGGTACAGTGGCACTCCTCCATCCTGTTCTAATCCCAGCTCCATCCTGTTGATTTTCAAAGTTAGGGTATTTTTTCAAATTTTTACCCAGCAAAGCCTGTAATTTTGCTCAAAACTGGAAATTTAATATGTAAAGCTGAAGTTGCAGGAAATGACTTCCATTATGTCTGAAAAAGCCAAAATGCAATGGCCACTCTCCTTTTGAAAGGTGTGCGCACCCCTCAAGACCTCCCCCGTCGCGGCACTTATCCTTTGCCTGGCACCCTCCCCCCATCCTGCTCTATATTTCTAGGGAGATCCCTGGTGACTGATATTGAATGATAAACATAAAAGAAGACCTAGATATGCAAGTCCTCACCTGATCCATGAAGCATGAATCTGTGACATATTGACAACTAAGAAAACCAACTCACAATGTTCAAGGTAGCAAGTGAAATAAATCTAGCAATTTTTTGTCAAATTATTTCTAACACAGACTATTCTGTTGTCGATAGGGATCTCACATGGTATGAGGGAAAGATTGATCAAGACGAGATCTGGCTGAAGGTACTGGGGGATCACGGGGGGAACCTATTCAAAATGGGATACCAAATCCTTAACCAGCCCCAACCCAACTCTAGGACAACAGTCTTCCTTGCCTTCAATGGCAAGGACAGCAGAGAGAACCTGGCTGCTGCCACCAGGGATCTCTGCCTTGAAGTAGGGGAGCTGGCTGGATCGGCATGGACGTAAGTTTTGACATCATAAGTCTCATATTCATTGTTTGTTTGTTTGAACCTTTGTTTACTCTTGATAAGCTCAAATCGGCATGCAGGCCGCTTTTCATTGACGTCATGAGGGAAGAGGTATGGGTCAGATACAATATAACAGAGATACACAGTCATTTAACTTGAGGTTGATATATTGCATGGACAACAACATGATAACATAGT
This sequence comes from Branchiostoma lanceolatum, assembly GCF_035083965.1. Classification (NCBI taxonomy): domain Eukaryota; kingdom Metazoa; phylum Chordata; class Leptocardii; order Amphioxiformes; family Branchiostomatidae; genus Branchiostoma; species Branchiostoma lanceolatum. The sequence goes on from NC_089731.1 coordinate 17,468,367, forward strand.
TATACCAGGTCCTATGAAAGTTGAGGATTTCTACCTTGATTTTCAGCTCCCCCGATGGCAGTGTCAAGAAGTTGAGGATCTTTGTCGCTGGAGACTACGCCATCCTCTCAGTGTGGTATGGCCTATCTGGAGCGTGCGGTAAGAGTACGTTTTTGTACAAATCAGTAATCAGAATGTGGAAATATATTTAGAGATCTGGTATCTGGTAAAATTTTGCACATTATACATTATAAGATTGCAAAAATTTGTTAATTCATGCATCAAACAGACGAGTGACCATAATGTATATTCAATTTCTATCCTAAAATATTTCTTCTTGAAAAATATGAGAAAACACAGTGGTATTGAATAGTAATTACTGCAAATGGCAATTATAAGTATTTACTGTAAATGCAGAAATGTCCCCAGTGGTTTTATGTTTGCGGTTATTGCGGCAACAGTTTAACTGAAAACTTAAAAGCACCACGAACATTGTTGTCCAATACTGTAGCAATATGTAACTATAGCGCCGCCGCAAACACTCCATTTTGGTCTTAGACAGAAATAAAAACCGTTCAAACTTAAATGCATTTACAGTATTACATTTGACATTCTTATTTTGTGTATGTATCTTATTCCAAATTACACCTAGTCATCTTGTTGTTACTAGAATTGTGAATGGTCTCCATAAATTGTAGTTCTAAAACCTATTTTACCTATCCTCACTTGTCCCATACAGGCACTCATCCATGTCTGTGGTGCAAAGTGCGCAGGGTAGATATGCAGAAGTCTGCAGAAGATCAAGATGTAGAGGCACCGGATAAACGGACCCTCACATCAATGACTTCCGATTACGAGTCATTCCAAAGAGAAGGAGGTGACATTAGGAAGGCTAAGCTGCATGGCAATGTGATTGCCCCACACATGCTGGCCATTCCAATCGATCAGGTATTGTTTTCTCATTATATGTTTCAATGTTTAACACTTACTGACAAGTTACAGTGTAGCTTCTCCTAAATGTTATCTGGTATAGGGCATAAACATTACATACTGTGATACCAGTAGGCTAGGGGTACAGGTCTCCCTAGAGGTCGTACCTGAAAAACTACATATCGCAATGATACAAATCAATCACACATTGCACAGACTCCAAATCCCGTGCCCAGACAATGTTTTTGCCATTGGCAAGTGCTAAATTTTCATCTTTGTTGTAGAAAAGTCATAATATTAAGAAAAATATATATGTGAGATTAAGTTTAGTCAAGCATAGCACTGGTCAGATCAATGTTCCAGGTGCTTATACCTGTACTGAAAATATCTACAGTACCAGTTCCAAGCACTGGTATGCAGCTCTATCATCTGGAGACGCTAAACTGACAACTTATTCCTCATTTCATCTTAGGTATGCATCCCTGCTCTGCACATCTCCCTGGGACTTTTCCATAAGTTCTTCCGCCTGTTGGAGAATGACTTGCGCGATTTGGATATCGTGATGGGCACCTACCTCTCGAGAGCCTTCCTTGATGACCCCGATGTAGACCGCGGAGAGACCCTGCTCGACCCAGACCTTCACACCCTAGCCAAGTACATCGAGTCTGTGGAGGAGGCCAGCCACCTGGAAAGAGAGAGGGATGAAGTGTGGGAGGAGATGTTAGAGATGGAAAATCTGTTGGGCTGGGCTTTCTTGCAGGGCCAAGACGACACGCTCCATGTCCTTTCCTTACAGCTTAAGTACCAAAAGCTGGAAAAGCAAAAGGAAGAACTGGTATGATTCAATGAATTAATTAATCAATAATTGTGGTATTACTATACCGGATGGAAAATACAATCTCATTGTGTCATAAAGTATTGACATGGCATCTAAATCTGTTCCTTTTGACTGTACCTACAGTGGTGGGGGGAGGGTGAAACAATATAAACAACAGAGTTAATGTTATCATAAAATAACATTACTATCTTATATCAATTACCTAATAGCATGTGAAATCTTTTTCTGTATGCACAGAGGTGTTAGATGTATCATATAAACATTATATTACTATGTATAATATTGTTCAGGCATATCATCTCTCACAAATGGGAGGTTATATCGGTTGTCAATACTAGATCTAGAGTTAAGACAATCTATCAATTTAATGCAATTTCTGCTGCAGACATCAAAGGCTGAAGAAGTGAGAAAGAAGGGTGAACTGAAGCTGTCCACTGGGCCGTTAGGCAGCCTGCTAGACCCAGTCCTAAAGGAATTCAATGTAAGGCGTCAGTCTTACCACTCACAGGCGTTCGTCGGAAACCACGTTAACACTATGCTGAAGGTAACAATAACTTTTCTATACGCATGTACTTAAAGCCTTGTTTGGAATACCAATGACTGAGTTTGTAGGTAGGGGCAGGCTACTAAGGTTTTACATCATCAATTGTCATTCTTACCTAAGCAAATTGTTTTGCTTATGATAAACTATTGGCTTTTATATGTCATATATTTGTGAGAAAGAGCAACAACAAGCTGCTATCTCATTTCACTCATGATAACATGAAGTATAAAGCAAAAGTTACCTTACTGCTCCTTGTAGGAAGCCCCTATCAAAAGGTTAACGTCCATCGCAACGAGCAAGGCACAGCAACTGGTAGAACAGCAGGACATGCCCCTTGCTGTCTTCACAAGGGCCAGAGCTTTGCAGGACAGGTACGAGAGACTGTTCACCTTGTTTGCTGAATGCCACTCCAAGTACTCCCACGCCAAACCTGTTAGTGATGAGGACATCTCTTCATTAGGTAAGGAATGCTCTATTTGAAAAGCTGGTACATCATGTACATATACAACAGTACAAGTAATTACATCTTAGATTTTCCCCAGTTTTAAACGACAAGTCACTTTTATCCAACAATTCATTTTTGAATGGACATAATATGTTAAATGACCATCCATCCATCCATCCATCCATCCGTCGAATGATATTGTTACAGAGGATATTTCAGGAAATAAGAAATTATTCTATATAGCCAAATCACACAGACTTGAATTAACAAAGTTATTACTCCTTTTTTTACAGACCGCAGCATAAAAGACTTAATGTCTTTCTATCGTACATCGTTCCCCCAAGGCACTGTGCCAATCAAGATGCACCTCCTAGAGGTGCATACAGTACCCTGGATGCAGCGTCGCGGATTCGGGCTAGGATTCTTTGGCGAGCAAGGGATTGAAACCACACATGCCCAGTTCAATAATATTCAAAGGGCCACAGGGGGTATTCGGGACGAGACAAAACGTCTGAAAGTGACCCTAGAACGGCATCTCCTGAAGATGTGCCCTACACGTGTAGGAGGGATCCCAGCTCCCAATCCCAGGAAAGCTACTAACTAACGCGTGTAGGGCACATCTTTAGGAGATTCATATCTAATCTCAGTATCGTTAAGTCATATTTCACCCTTCCTGCCTTATCAACTGGTCTCCCAACTTTTATGTACAAATACATAGTAATTTGGTTGTTATATATTCCAGAATTTACAACAAGAAGTAAAGCACAAGACCTATATGATGCTTTCTAACTATATGGATTTTTCAAAAAGCTCACTGATATTAAGATATGAATATGGTAAGCAGAGCTAAATTCTAAAATAAATATATAATAACAAATACAGCACATGTCTTGCCCCTAATCTAATGCTGTACAAATTATCCTGTACATAGTTAAATAGAACTGAGTCAGCTTACCGACGTTATTCATTTGGCAGAGACTGCCATTCTTTAGTAGGGCTGTTTATACCTGTATATATAATAGAAGCTTTTTGAAGTGTACAGACTAAAATGGCCATGTGTATGAATTTGTAGTAATTAGGCTTAATCCAATGACGGCCAAGAAAGACAAAGTTGGCAGATTTGTGCGATTTGCTCCATGCATGTGTGTATATAAAGCAACTTGGGGACATTGTTTGATCAAGACAAATGAAAATGTGCACTCTTGTTCTCATTTCAGTCTTTAACAGTAGTGTTTCCGAGTGTTGTGCTGTGTGCCTGTGAAGGGGCAGTTAAATATACCAGCCATTTACAGAATTGCAAATACAGATGCCCGGGCCTGAAGTCGTTCACTTGAAAAATGGGAAAAATCCTAGTGTTTATATATTGGGGAAACAATGCCATGGTTGTTTGCATTTTCTTGGCTTCAGTAAAGACTGTGTACTACAATTAACAATGAAGAATGTCTATTAAATGAAACAGCGGCATGAGAATCTTGATTTTGTGTCTTAGCAACCTCCTTGGTCTTATTAGAAACTGTAAATTTTCCCATTTTGCATGTAGGTGGCTTCGCACAAATTTCAATGTTTTGAAAGTGGGTTGACAACAGAAGATCACAGTGGAGCATTTGATAAAAGTAAACATGATGTAACTGTAACGTTAACAGAATGGCGAAATCCATATGGGGAGGGGGGTGATTTATATAAAAATCAATTATCTTTTGGTTTAGTTGAAATCTTGTCAAAGCTCAGCGTATTATTGGGGGAAAGTGAACGATGGGAGCGCGGGAGACAGTAAGCTAAGCTGTGTACAACTAGTAACTGTATACAGCAGTGTTCAAGGCTATCTTAACATTAGAGAGATGTTTGCAAGTAGTTGAAGTACATCCGTCTGATAAACTATAATCGAATGGCGCTTGACAGTTAGTAGTGAGTTACGACTACCTTTAGCTAGTTAACACCTATATTGATGATTTTATCTATTCAAACCATCCTAAGTAAATTGAAAAAACCCTGCCTCCAACAGAACTTTTGTTATTGTTGCTGTTGCTTAGTAACCCGTACTTTATGTGTGCGTTTTATTGGACCTGTTCACTCCACAATGTACACTTCTACAAAGGGCTTTTCTCTACGCAACTGTATCAGTGTATGGTAGTACTGTGCATGCGTGATCGAACTAAGGGTTCTGTTACAGAAGTCAGGTTTTATTTAATCAAAAAATCTAGCTTAATCTTAGTAAAGGGCAGGGATATTCTAAGATATTGGGCGACATATTGTTATTCCATCAATGACCAGGTGGGGCATGATCAACAGTTGTACTGTCTATAACTAAGGTTATGTGAGCAATGTAAGGGAAGTAAGATGGTATCAAAATTCAAGTCGAATATGTGTGCTCTACAAACTAGTTGAAGAAATTGGCCATGGATTTATTGACTCCCTCACAGTTACAGGGTGTCGCAATTGAGTTATGGTGGTTGACTTGAATTTGAAATATCCCTGTTATGCCACAAATGCTTGATGCATTGGTGAGAGAGTAATTTGTGGCAATGTATAGCTAGAGAAAAAAAAAAAACATGATACAATAACAAAACTATATGTCAGGTTGTTGTAAGTTACATACCAGTGGAAATATAGATTTCAGTGGCAAAATAAGAACATAAAGGAATTTATGATATTACAAGAAAAATGTACCCTGCAGTATATAAATTGTAGCTAAAGTAGAGCTATTCTTATCTTATCCTAGACTACATATAGATATACATGTAGTACACTTTGGGTAGACTCAGAAGATGGCGTGATTTCGGAGCGATGTTGGATGCTCGGCAATCTGCCCAGGCTTATGTAATAATGAACTACCGTACGTGATAGTTCTGGCTTGCAGTGTTGACTGTACATTTTAGAGTGGCAATGTTATTTTTCCTCCCTGTTATCGAAGTTTATCAGCTATGGACCTTCATGTCGAAAAAGAAGAAGACTTTTCTCTCCGAATGTACACGAAAAAACTAAGACACGATGACGTCAATGCCGTGGCAAAACGTCATCTCGCCGAAATACTCCTCAACTGAGAAAAACACTTGCAAGAAAAAAAAATCACAGGCACATGTCACAACTATTCGTCTAGCTGCTACATTACATTTGGACTCACAAAAAATTGCACAAAGCCTTTTAATTATCAATATACCTTACCTGCGTCGGGAGTTCAATGCCGGAGACGCTCATCCACTCTCGTACGGGAAACAAGGAGATTTTGACGGAGAAATTGCACGTTTTTCAGCCTTTTTTGACAGTGGCACGTTTCTTTCCTTCGTTGCCATCTCGCATCTGAAATATCAAGCGCCTTTGACCCGGATATGCATGTCACGTGCGGGGTCAAAGGGAGCAAGCGCTATTGTGAAACCGCCTGGTTCCCGGGAACCGTGCTCGGCGCGGGTCTGGCACGGGGGCGCTGTTCTAGGCGCTTAGTGCGCATGCGCAAACTAAGTGCCTACACCATAACACCGGTGTGCGTGATGGATGATGACATTGGATGGGGCCTTGGCTACATGTCTGAAGATAACTGAAACATATTAACATGATGAGGCAGAGGAAAAGTGTTCCTATTTTACATGACTCAAATGGAAATATGTATGCACAACTCTGATTAACTTCATATTGAAAATTTACCACAGGTAGGTGACCAGTGGCAACCAGGATGGGGGTCGACCTGGCTACATACAGGGCGAGGATAGGCTGCTTCTGCAATCCTGCACATGGCTCTTTGCGCTGTTGGGCAGAGGCCTCATGTTTGCTGGTGTGGCTTGTCATGTCACAACTAATGCTGAAGCTAGCGGGGGATGTGGAGGAGAATCCTGGACCCAAGGAAAGGTGAAAATCAGAAATCAGCTTTATCCTGTTATCAGAAATCAGCTCTTTATCCTGTTAGAGTACTTTGCAATATATTGGTTCCTATGTTACAAGATGAATCTTGAACATTATCGTTAAGATGAATCTTTTAACATTATTGTTATCAAATATGTTCAGTGATTTGCAATTTGTTGGGATCAGTAGAACTTGGATATGGGAACCGATTGTCTCTGTCATGTTGAAAGTGTAGATAAGACTGCCTGTTCAAAAATACATTTTTTTAAAAATCCCCTGGGTGGTCTTTTGGGGCAATTTTGACTACTGTATCCATGTTAAACATCAATTTAACTTATGTACAATGTTCATTTTAGTACTTGTAGGTGTGAATTGCTTTTGAATGGCAGAAGTCCTCCACAAGATCCAGGGCTTTGAGTTTGTAGATACTTAATTATCACGTTTCTAAATAAGTGTACACTCGTGCATTGCAACCAATGTTATTACCATCTAATTTTTCCATTCTAGGAAGGCATCAAAGGGAAACGAAGGCCAGCAAAGGCAGTGGTCCCCAGATGTGCAGGAGACAGGAGCAAATGCTGGTGGAGGGTTTGTGTTTTCCCCTTTGACTCAGACTGACCAGTTCACATTATCAGGTCAGTTGGGCATTCCTGTTGCAGCGTTGCATGAGTCCCCCTTGCCCCCCGGACAAAATAGCGTTCCCCTAGAGTGTCCATTCAATGTGAAAAGTATTGGGGGATTGGGGAATTGTTTTTTCAAAGCAATCTCATATGCAATGTTTGGAATTGAGGAATACCATCTTGCGCTCAGGTCATTGTTAGTTGCACACATGCAGATACTACCTCATGCTTTTTGCAGGCTTTTCCTTCCTACAGGACTGTCCATGACTGATTACATAGTAACCAGTCAAATGCATTTTGATGGTACATGGGCAACTGATATTGAAATCTACTGCATGGCTTCAATGCTTAGAAGACCTATCTTTGTCTATAGTTACTGTGGTACAAGGGAGGGGGGAGATGGATGAAATTTTCTCCAACAGGAACTGTAAGAGAGGACACTTACTTGTCAGATGGTGGGTATAGCTCTGGTATCTATCTTCGGAATACAGATAGAAATCACTATGACATTGCCACAGATGTAATGAGCTTAGAGCAGTCGAGGAATATGTCAAGGTTTCAACACTATCGCCACATGCAAAAAACAAAAGCAGAACAAGCAGAGCAGTTCCTTGCAGCAGACCGCTTGCGGAAGATCGAGAGCACCTTGAAAAACATACGCAATGTTACACGTCACCAAATCCCGTTGAAGCTAGCCTGGGCATGTACGACACACAAAGTGCAGGGCATGACTGTTCCTAAAGCGGTTGTCTCCATGAAAAAGGCTTTCGCATCAGGTATGTCGTATGTGGCATTAAGTAGGGTTTGTTCAATAGGTGGGCTCTACATTACCGACTACAAGCAGGACTCTATCTACTGTGATGAGCAAGTAGAGGAGGCGGTCAAAAGTATGAGGCACTTACAGTTTAGATGTGACCCGTTCATAAATATTGATGACAGATCTGAAAGCAATAGGGTCCTAAATATTGTCCACCACAATACTGAAGGCCTGGTAGGCCACTTTAAAAGTCTGAAATCCACCTGTTGCCCAAAGCTGATATAATATGCTTGACTGAGACATGGCTATCTGGTGATGTGCAGTCTTCTCAGGTGCAGCTAGAAAACTTTACTGTGTTTCGTCAAGACAGGAGACGTGTTTGTGAGGCAGACTCTATGACAACAAGTTCCCCTCATGGAGGAGTGGCAGTTTATGTCCGTGATGGGTACAGATGTTCTGAAATACCTATTCCAAGTGACATACGCCTTGAATGTGTGGTTATGCGTATGTCTGCTGAGGGAGTGGAAATTCTCATTGTACCTATTTACAGGCCACCCAATGTGAAAAAAGATGTATTCATATGCAATTTTGAGAAATTGATGCAGCACCTGGCCACGGTGAAACGAAATACTACAATCTTTCTTGGGGACTTTAACGAGAACTTGATTTCAGGGGAAGACAACAAAAAGATTCTGAATTTCTTTGTGACAAAGGATTTCGAACAGTTGGTGGAAGATCCTACAACCATGAAAGGAACCCTTATTGACCATGTTTACATTTCACCAGTGCCATCAAATGTAAGCTGTGGGGTCATACAGACATTTTACAGTTACCATGATGCTGTGTATTGTTCGCTGTATCAGTGATGCTGCAATAACCTGTGAAAAGGCGATGGAATAGAAAAAAATTCCTTACTTTGTTATCATAATGAGGATATGCACCAGCTCTGCCCTTGCCAACCGTATTAGGTGGGCAAGGGAGAGGAGGCATAACCCGCTCCGCCTACGGGGGTTCCTGGTGCAAAAAAAAAGGATAGTCGCCAGTCTGGCCTTGCATACTCTGATTGGTCAAACTCAATGTTGAACAAGCAGGGTATGCGAGGGGGAGGGTCATATATACCCGCTCCGCCCTTGCCAACCACTAACCTCAGTGGTTGGTAAGGGGGTTCCTTGCGAAACAGGAACCCCCTTACCAAGAAACCATTGAGGTTTGGAGTTTGTAAGGGGGTTCCTGGCGACATAAGGATCATCACCAGCTCTGGCCTTGGTAATCCTGTTTGGTCAAAGCTGAACAAACAGGGTATGCAAGGGGGAGGGGACATGAAGTCGTACCCACTCCGCCCTTGCCAACCCCTAACCTCAGTGGTTGGTAAGGGGGTTCCTGGTGAAACAGGAACCCCCTTACCCACCCCTAAGGTTAGGGGTGGGTAAGGGGGTTCCTGGTGTTACAAAGGAAGGAAAAAGAGCTCTCCCCTGTGCTTGTGGTTGAGGAAGGAAAAATAGCTCTCCCTGTGATTGGGATAGAGGAAATGAAAAAAGAAGAAAAAAACGGAATGCACAAGGATAACAATAGGTAGTCACTTTTAAACAATGATCTAATCTCTTCTTTTTTTCCCTTTCTTTTAGGAGACCATTCTTCTGTTCGAAGAGCACCTTAAAGTACCTTGGAAAATATATCAGGCGGTTTTTTTTCTTAACTTTTTCTTTATATTATAGATTCTATATTTGTAATCTTGTATCTTGATCTCATGTAATATATCTTTTTCACTCTTATTGTCATGTTTCAACTCATTTTTCCTTTTGAAAGCATGAAATTCCATATTTAGAGTTCTCCACCACTGCATCATTGTCAGTAACCATAATTTTCCTTTTCTTTTAAGTGGTTAAGCAGTCAGAAGATCGTGCTCAAGCAGTTTGAACATACAGCAGGTATGCTTGTGCTAATATAACAAGGAAATAAAAATAGAATTGTTTTCTGTTAAAACACCAGTAAACATGTGTTTTAGATCTAGAGAAAAGGTGATGTCAAGTGTAAGTTGTTGGGTCAACAGCAAAGGGTGCACATGATGTTGATTGTTTCTTTAACTTCAAAGAGACTGATTAACCTATGTTTTTTTATCCTGAATGCTTCTTTTCCTCAAACCTCACTCCTGTTTCTGTCCTCCAGATTGGACCCATCTAGAGAAGAGAGGCAGAACGTGGTCCATGTCTCCATGAGAAACTGCATGGGGAGGTCCCAGCAAGCTGCAGCTGCGCAGAAGGACACCAGCTTTGCAAATTTTGATAACAATTATTAAGCTTCAGATTGTTTGGCTCACATAGTTAAGACTCAAAGTGTATATTATTTCAGCTTGCATATTTTTTGTACTTCCATTTTTCTTGTATTTACAGTTTTTGTATTTGCATTTTTGTATGTACTAAAAAGTAATAAGATTGTGAGAGAAGACAAAATGTAAGATTTCAAATTGTTTGATTAAACCTGTCAAGAAGATTCAAAGTGTACATGACTTGTGCTTGTATCTCTCCTCTTAATTACATTGATGGTGAGAGTGAGAGTGTGTGCTGAGTGAATCATTTGACATTCATCCTTGTTGGGGCTAAGAACATCCAAACTATTCAATGAATGGCACTCCAGTAGTATCTTTATGAAAGTCTTGCAATATGAGCAAAGGCAAAATATTCTCTTACCCATCCCTCCAAAGTACCTTTGTAGAAGTATGAATGGCAGGCTAGACTATGCGAAGGTAAACATTTTGCATTTGCCCGCAAATGTTGCCTCTCTAGTTTGTGTCTGCATTTTTTTACCAAATCAGGCACAATTGTACACACGGCCCAACCAGCGCTGCGCAGAGCCTGCACAACTTTTGGTTGTGTAAGCCTGGTGACAGTCTATCGACATGCGATCCCTGTTCCTGATGTCGTCTTCTCAAGAACTGCCTCATGGGTCTCCTATATATAAGGGGTTGGTCAACTCTTCTCCGTAGCATAGCCAACAACGCCTTGTACTATCAAGTACCAATTTGAAAATCCACCCTTAAGTGTCTTCCCTACATGGACGGCATCGGGAATTTGCAGAAGCAACTTCAGGTAAGGATCTACTGTTCCATCTTCTACTGACTCGCGAAGCAGTTTCATCGCAGCTTTGTTACCCTCTTCACAGTCCGTTCTCAGGACCATGCATTTCGTGCAGGCCCTGATGCTTGGATAAGTACTTGTGTGTCCTGCTACAATGCACTCATCGCATACATGACCAATTTCAAGACACTGCTGACAATGACTTACACAGTCTGGTACGTTCTCCACGACCAAGTCGTTAAATGACGCCGAACGTAAGCAACTTGAGCAAGCACTATGTTGTCTTCACCCTTTTTCCAAACATTTCTTTTTTGTATACATATGAGACCGCGACCATGGTGTCTTTAACACTGTCCACCTGTGCCTCAACCGTGCCGATGTTCCCGTCCATCCTTTTCATCTCCCATCGACAGTGTTTACTATCCCATACAGATGACAGTTCTCATGGCAAGAAAAGTACTTTTATCCACGGCGTTATAAGCTATTTCAGTCCTGTCAAAAGGTCACACATTGCCGCTTCGTCTGTGGAATCGTTGAAAGAATCCTAAATTCCACGGTGACATAGACGTTGTTGCTGCGAGGGAATCAGACTTTTTGAGAGTTGACTCCAGGTGCAGTCACGATGTCATCTTTCATTGACAGAGGTGTCGGCGGCGGCGCCACAGCTCCTCCAGCGTTAGGGGCTGGGCATGTAAGCAAAAATAAACAAGTAAGCAAGACTTGAGTATCAATGTGTCTACCAATATGTAGAGTAGAGTAGAGACATGGACACAACCGGACAGAAAGTTTGTGATCCACTAATCCTTTAGTATATTTCCAATGCAGTCTCCAAAATATACGGCTAAGACTCCGGTGACTTGAAAACAATATTGTGCGGTCTCGGTTTGAGCAATATCAACACGTGTACTTGCCGTGTGTTACAAACAGATCTGGGGAGGGGGGCGAATTCCAGGCTACAGAATTTCAAAATACTAACGTAAACAATTTCGACGGGGTCTTTTTCTCTACAGCATATAGTCAAATTACACGTTTAAAACAAGAAAGAAAATGAAAACCCTTACTTTGGTATCACTTCTCCTTTGAGTAGCCGCCGTAGGCGACGCCTTGGGTGGCTTTGAAGGCGAAGTTGTCCCCCAGGAGGACGCAACGTATCTGTGTCTGTTGCTAGAAGCACAACATGCCGGAGAAAGACTGCCGGTCGGCGTGACAGCCGTAGAGGTGTTGATGTCAGTGGTCGCGGTCCAAGACGCGCGGTGACCGCGAGGGACAATTTGGCTGCATCTTGACTGATCTAGTAGAAACGGAAAAAAAGGTATATTGGGGCATATTTGGAATATGTAGAATAAAGTGACAATAAAAAAGTCAGCCCATCACCATGCTTATTTAGTAGTATAACAGATTAAGAACATGCATTCGTCACTCAATTACTCATATATATTGTAAGAGAAAAAGCTGTTGTCAGTCTGTTGTGATGGACGAGTTAGCGCTGGTGGCCAGTTTCGAATTGTATGCGGTACAGGATGGGCGCTGGGTCAGCAGGTGGGAGTAAGGGTGGCATGGACTTGCAGCACTCGCGTCTCGGACGTTGACATCCCTTGGGGATCTGATCATCATCAACATTGTCCTCAACCGCTTTCTCTACAAAATCCACCACACTGTCTGTAGTCCGTCTGTTACTAGGCTTAGCCAGGGCACTGGCATAGGATGCCCCACACTCTCCGTTAGTGTACCCCGACTTACCGCAGACGTTACGCGAAGCCTCCTGCCCTTGGTGTGCATTGTGCGCTGGGCAGGGGAATAGCGCCAAAACTTTGTTTATGGCTATTCCTCGTTCTTCACATAAATATCTTGCATGATTCCCAGGCATCATTAATAACTTAACCCGCCCTACTGTTTGTATCCAGTGATCATCAAACTTAGCCTCTGCTTTATCAATATCTACTTGTACATCTTGACTTTTGTGCCATTGGTGAACACAAGCTATATTCCTAACTATCAACTTCTTTTTTTTTTAAATACACAAATTGATATCTGCATGTGTAGCGTTCAGATATCTATCACAGTAATCTATGGGAGGTAAAATAGAAATATGTCGAACACCTAACGGATCGTTTGAAGGATCATATTCTAGTTCTGTAGTTTTTCTTAAAGCCTGCTCCCTTCAAACCCGAGTCTCCCCTTGAACGCTTCTCATCATTCATTGTATTCAAAACCCGTTCTCTATACTTCAATTCCCTCTCCCTTACAAAAATACAACGATAATTAGTCTGTACAACTATCTCTCTTTCTCAATATGGCGACAAATAACGCACTAAGATTATGTGTGGTTTTCGTCAGCGAGACATTCACAGAGTGGGTGGTTACAACGAGTAGAATTAGGTTCCCTTTCTTCAAACACACGCACAATGTCACCATTGAAATAAGCACCGATATAAAATAAGACAAAACTGTAACGATACCCCTTGTCTGGAAGAACTATTCCTTTGACATTTATCCTCTTGTGAAAAGCTATATCCCCCATTGCAACACCACCACCCGCCCTTAAAGTAACTTTCTGACAACTTTATGACCTCATGTATAAGAGATATCTGCTATGGAAAATATTGTTCTTTGTCTCTGTATTACTCAAAATCCTTCGTTTCTAGAATGCAAATGTTTATGTAAGTATTATGGCAGGACTTTCTCGCAAGGATGTCATCTAAAACTGTAGTGCCATCTTTTAGCTTTTAGGCCATAACCAGTCCAGAAGCTGTTACCTACCGATTCTTTGTTTTGTCCAGGTGGGTTTAGTTGAGACAACTGTAATAGCATTAATCTGTTCTGTGCTGAATATTTGGGCTGATAGTTTTATCAAAAAGTGGTGGTGGCACAACCATGTTCTCACGTTCTCACTTGTCTCCAAATCGACAACTACTTCTTCAACATTAATGTCATCTTCAACTAGATAGGCAGTAGTTGCAGTTTGTATCTCGTACTCGAATGCACAGGCATCTTCCTAGACACGTACATTACTTTTTCTAGACTTAGAATGAATGATTGAGTGAGTGAATGATTTTATTCGTACAACAATTGCAATGGCGACAATGTATGGCAATGTACAGATAACATAATTAATAATCTAGGTGTATATTTCCACAATTCTAATTACTATTTTATACTTAAAGGCGAAGCGTTCTTTGTCGGTCTAGGGTTTTCGAGTTGGGGTGGTTGGATCTCACATTGCAAAAGGTAACTAGTGACTAAACAAGTACTTTCAATACCTATGTAAATGACGAATTTCTTGCCTTGTCACCTTCATAGATATAAACAGATGCTTCTTCATCGATGGTATGGTGCAGCTGCGCTATGTCCGTGTCTTCATTGATGGTATCTCTGTTAGGGATACATACGTCGCTTCATACTTTGAGAACCATGCTCCACCTCATGAGCTTCCTATTACGGTCCCTAACCTGTGTTAGCCATTCACGCGGTTTATGGTACCACTGTTGCATTCTCATCTATTGTAATGTGATATTCGCCCTGGAACCAGCCTACTGTGTCATCAAAGCATCCTGGGTCGGGATTAACTTTTTCAATGATTGTTTTTGATTGGTGGGCGATCTTGGATTGGCATGTTCCTGTCTATTCTTCTTGGGACCTTTTACTTTCATCCAGTATTGCTTTCTTCCTGTCCTAAAAGGTATTTCCTCTTCCTTGGAGAGAAGCAGATTACTTTCTTTGTGTCATTTTCCAACTGGAGGTTGAATCAGAAGTATTTTGTATCCTTTTGTGGCGTCTTTTATTGGAGATTACAACAACAAAAACGGGACTGATAAGTTTGTACTGTACATGTTACTCTTGGCAAAAGTTATCAACTGATCCGTATCTCTAAGAGTTTGCCATGTCCCTATCGGTGAACCTGGCAACATGTGCGCTGACTCTGTCTCCTTCTGTGGCTTTTCAAAGGTAGCGTTGAGTTCATGTTTAATCACAATGTAAATATTGTAAATTGTGAGGTGATGGTGCAGCCGCATGATAATGTAATTATTGTAAATGATGAGGTCATGGTGCAGCCGCTCTATGGAACAAAGTGGAAATGAATGATGATACTTATGTATGGGGAGTACTATAACTGTGTGCTCCAGTCATGTTAGGTTGCTTGCTGAAGTTTATTGCATTCAAACTTGACACTGAACAAACTTGCCCAAAATATTACTCATCCAGTCTTATTAGAAATTGTCTATAAAAACTGTATATGTAATAAACTTACTTGTTGTAGTGCTCCACCAGCATGTCTACTGGCTTTCCGCGCCCTTCTCTTGAATGAGTGTTTACCCCCCGGCCATGTGTTAGTACATACGCCGTCTTTGGAGACCAGTCGGCCATCAGATTGGCCAAGTGTTAAGCAGCTTCCGTGTTATACTGAGTGCGTTTGGTGCCTAAGAATGTTGGCAGCCAAAACCTCCAATGGGCAACTACAGCCCTATCCCTGAAGGAAACACATATTTGTATGTCAATGTGCATGTTTTCTATCATCTGGCCCTTAATTGGCTTTCAAATCATTTATTCTTAAGCTCTCTCTGAATTACAAGTACACTGTGCACACAGTTGCTCACAAGGAAATACAAGACTGCTTTATAAGGCCACACCATTTTTTTGAAAATATGCTAGATTGGAAAAAAACACACATGAAAACAGAATCTGGTTGGGAGTAATGTTTTGGTGCACACAGTATCAGGAAGTGAACAGGGCCAGGTGCAAGTTTCCACCCCAGCCCTATGTTTTCATGTGTTTTTTATGGCAATAAATTTAAAAAAAAAACATCTGTTAACCAAGAAATTAAATTGGTGTGGCCTGATGACTAGTCAAAATGCGCAATAAAGCAACATTGTCATCATTGTCACTGCTCTAAATTGCGAAAGCTGTTTTCATCAAAGTGATCTACAATAATAAACCACAGCATGAGAACTCAACAATATTGCATACGCCCTTAAACCACAAAACAGGGCTTCTCACCTGATACACTGTCGTAGATCTGTGTACAACATCAGATGCTGGAGTAGTGATGTTGCACACTCGAATGCTGAGTCATCCACCCTGTCGACTAAACATTGTCAGGTCCAGAAAGGCAAAACCTCTGACAGTAGCCTTATAATGGATGTTTCTTACAACATCTTCATAGTTAATGTACTCAAGACTAAGGTCATCAAACAATACAGGGAGAAGAGGTTTTGTTTAAGAATCCCATGACTTTGCATTGCTTCAAGTTTTGTCTTTGCAACTGTACTTTTGATTTTTTTCATGAATAAACAAAGGTTCAAACAAACAAACAAGTCATAACATACTTTTTATATCCATACAATATTTCATGAATATACCGTAAGCCTTACTTTTTTCTGTACACGTCCCTACCTAACTAAAATATTTGTCCTCTTTTCTTTCAACAGACTGCAATGCTGGAATTGTCTTGGATATGGCCACAAGGCATATGCCTGCCCCAGCCCCAAGAAGTAAGCTTATGTAGTGATTTGTTGTTATACTCAACTTATGTCTAAAGCTTTTAAAATAAGCTACATATATTTGAAATAACCAACTGCAATGCTAATCACATTTCCCCTCTTTTCATTCTACAGGTTTACCCCAGGCCAGGGCTACAGACAGGAGAGGGGTGGGGGGGCCATCCAGGAGGGGATACAGGGGGGGCAGGGGTGGTAGGAGGGGTGGATCGAGCAGGGGGGGAGGGGGGATTCATATCTACTATGGTAACTAGGGGTGGTGTGAGTCCTACAAGTTACAGTCAAACTTGCATCCAACAACCAGTCAAGGGACCAAGGAAATATGGTTGTTGACTGGAGTTGGCTGTTGGATAAAACTCGGGTCGGTTTGCTGATTTTGTGGGCATAAATGAGGCTGTATAAATAATTCGCACGTATATCACTTATCTGCATATAAAATTACAAGACAAGTGAAGAAATACAGTATATACAAGAAAAAACGAACTAAACTGTTGTTGTCTACAAGACTACAATGCACTGTTGATTACATTGCCAATAAACGTTAACATAACAAAAGATTTTTTGGGTACATGTATAAAACCTTTCTTGTACTTACAATGAATGTTTACATTGAGATTCGAGTCTCCATTGTTCTACATTTGTTGCTACATTTAAATTCACTTTGTTCTACATTTGTTGCTACATAAACACAAGCTTGCCGTCGACTGTAGAATCTTTTCTTGAAATGCTCGCTGGACTGATTGCCGCTGTCAATCATTTTGTTGTTGAATGGAGAGTAAAATCTACACATTATGACCCCTGAGGCCCATGAGGAAGTGGTTGCTGGTTGAAGCCTGCAGTTGGTTGCTTGAAAGAGTTCACTTACTATGGAAAATGGGACGGGACTGTCTGAATGTGGTTGTTGACAAGAGTTGGTTGTAGGATAAAGTTGGTTGGATGGACAAGTTTGACTGTATGTTCAAATTGTATATTAGAATTATCGGTGCATACTAATGTGCAAAAAGAAAACGAAGATGAACCAAAACATGCAACCCTGTATTCAACGTAACTTTTATCTCACAAAAAGATTCAGAGCAATATTGTACTTCTTAGACAACAACTTTAAACATTATGACCAGCAAATAATCAATGTCATTATTAGTTTCTTTTTCGTAGTTGACAATGTACATTTATGTCATAGGCTATAGTTGTGGCAACACTTATAAGACTGGACTATTTGTTACGCTCTTAGCAGCCATGAAGCTAAATTGCTAGACACATTACATTATCATACATTACATAGCATAAAACAAATTGGCTTAGCTTAAAATCATCCGCAATGTACATATTAAAATAAATTCACATGGTAAAATTGAAGACTAAGTACATAACTATCTCTCAGTAGTAAGTCTTTTTATACATATATTTGTATCATAGAGGAGAAAAATGATTTGTACAGTGCCCCCTCCCCCCAAAAGCCAGTAATAGTGCAAGGAAAGAAGGTGCAAGAAACGACTTTTATTAACCCCATATTTCTAAACATTGGTCTTGTAGATCGTTTTATATCAATATCACAATCCGCTTTTGCAACTTTGTGCTACAACACGGACAGACAAAGGCGTCATTTTCACTTCACTAATCTTTATCACGAATACACTAAGGTGTGAGGGTCGAGTGGGGACAAGGCTGCTGACTATCGTGTGATCTTGAGCTATTGGCAGGCATCCTGTTATCGAGAATGACCATTTGCTCCTCTGAACTCCGCAAAATGTCAATCGATTTACTCCTTCAACAATAGAACGTTATGCAGCACCAAGGACAGCCTTGCGAAATGCGTGCCAAACTGGGATGTAAAGTGATATCATACAGGCGATAGTGGAGGTTAATATCATATTGGAACAAGCACAGAATACATGGGGAGTTTTTCGCCTTTACGTTTGAACTATACTAGAAAAAGCTAACGTCGAAACGGTTCTTTTGTTCTTACGCTGGACACCTCGCGCTGCACAAGCCCTAAAAATGTAGCACATTTTGAAACGAAATAGGAAAGCAAAGAAATGACGTAAAAATGAATAACACACACGCCCACTCAATGATTAGTTAAAATTCTGACACACTAAGACCAACCGAACCATGTATCTCCTGTAAAGTTGAATACCCTGTTTGACGTCATGTGACGTGTAAATGTAATAGTTTCCTGTTACACACGCAAATCTTTTTATCAATAATTCCATTCATTATCACCCATTGTTGAATTCAGATTTTAGCTTAATATCCAGCATACAGCCCTCACTCAGCAATTGGTTCTTTGTGTGATTTACACTAAAAATATCACTTTATGGCATATTTTGCCCCCTTTGTGTGATTTACACTATGGTAGCACACTTTCTTTGTGGGTGGGGGTGTTGTTGACGAAAATTGATGTGTACGCGGATGTCATCCATGTTATCAAATCAGTCTGGCCTAACTGAAACTACATGGACCAAAATTATGTGGTGCTCAAATTGAGAAAAAATCTTACCATCATATCATGCTGGTCAGGACCTGCATTCAGGAGCCACAGCAGCCTAAAGCTACTTCTGTCTTTCACCAAGTTGGTGGATCTGGAGAAAATGACTCAAGCAATGGAACACATGGTCAGCAAAAAGCACATTACCACGTTGACTCAAATGCAAACAGTCAACTGCTAACATTGACGGGTCAATACTTTCACCATTGTTTCAGTACCGAACACCTCGAGAATTACACAGCGCAGCCAACTCTGTGTTCACAGTAACACGTCTATCACCTAGGTATCTTTTGTCAAGTCTTGGCAAAATACTAGACATAACAATAGTAGATGTGGGGAAGTGGTCTTTTGCAATGGAAATCAGTTTGTCAAAGTCTCCCATGACTTCCTGTAGACCGTTCGAGAGATTATTGGTGCCAACATGTACACAAACTACAGTAGGTTTACCAAAGTCAGCATTGTGGTGATGGTAAATGCCTGCAGCAACATCAACAACTTTCGCACCACGGTTTAAGTTAAAGTCCTCCCCGCACCAGTTGGTGCATAAGGCGGCGCCCATCTCCGTTTCGGTAGCCCTGGGCCACACAACTTTTATCTCTACAGCGGGGTGCTAGTCCACTGGTAGTGGTGTGTGTTTAACTACCATACTCCCTCCCAAATGCTGAGTGCTAAGCAGAGAAAGCAGTATGTACTATTTTTAAAAGTCTTTGGTATGACCCGGCCGGGGTTCGAACTCACGACCTACCGTATGCAAGGCGAACACTCTATCCACTAGGCCATTGCACCGGTACCGGCACCACGGTTTGCATGTACATAAAGCTTAAAATGCGATGGCGGTACATGGTTCGCGATATACTTACATATCGAGTCTGAGAAAAGATGCACAACTGGACGTTCAGCTGCTGTGGCCATGTTTCCCAACACAACAGGGTCGTTCTTTTCTTACGTTCTGTGGGTTGTTGTAGTTGTATACAGCAAAGAAAACGCCCTTGTACGTATAGAGGACGCCGAGTTGGATGAAATCGAACGATGCGTCCTCGGCTACGACGTGATCTTTGAACTTTGTTCGGAACAACCTATTACTATTAGGAGGGGAGGGGGGCTTCGTAAAAACACATACAAAGGCCGACCCGACATTGGTTTATTTTATATAAAACAATTTCATATGTAAACCATTATGAGATAAATAGCATATGAAATTTCTAGTCTATTCTTAACCTTGCTATTCAAAAGGTATTAACAATTTAAGTTGTGTTGAACCCCTACAACGCAAAATGAACTATTAAAAACGTGCTAGATAACTTAAACTTTAAACAACTACCGCATAAAAAGCCAACAATGCCTGTCTTTTTTACAGTAAAATTATTATTATTCATTCACATCATGTGTAGACGATCGCGCTTTGAGAGGCGCTTGTGAAGTATTACTTCCTGGGTCAAAGGTTGTTGGTGCGGAAAGTGAAACTGCATGCAAACCTGCTCGCAATCGATCGGATCGGCCGACCTCGGCCTAGTGGTATATCATCATCGTTGGTATGCGTTTAATTATAAGTTGTATATAAGTGCGACACAACCAATTCAGTGACGGATTGCATTTTTCTCGTCGTCAAGTCGTGATTTATTAGTGGTTGAATCCGCCATAATTAAATTTGACCATGCCCCAAAGACCATGTTTATTTGGCAACATTTGCGAGAGCATCATACTTTGCCAATCTCCCTCGGAGTCCCTCCCGATGCATGAGTGGACTGTTTCAAAATCACCCGTGCTTCTTAGTGCAAAGGCTTGCGTGTTTACCTGCAACATGACCTCAGGTAACCTGAAAAGCACACATGTTCTTTGGCCAGCAGCAAATGGAACGCCTGGAACCTTACATAGAACATGGATTCTTAGATAGAACATGGAACGGGGACAGCACTTTTGACCCGTTTTTGGTCTGAAAATGGGTCCAAAAGTCCCCAAAACGAAGCATTTTGAAGTGATGTACACCAGAAATGTGGTTTTGAAATCCTGTAGGGACATGTTCAAGGCACCCTTGTGCCGAATTCCAGGTCATTTGCTTGTAATACCAGGGCACAGGAGCCCAAAATATAAAAATTGTCTAAAGATGCTCCATAAAAATGATTTTAAGGCCTGTTTCAACAAAATTTAAAAAAAGGGTCTGGGGGTATTTGCCATCTTAACCTCCACATCAAATTTCAGGTCGATTGGTTAAGAAATGGCGGAGTAGAATCCATTTGAAGATTTGTCAGGAGGAGGAGAAGAAGAACCAGACAAATACAATATATTATTTGCGACAAACGTAATTTTTTTTCATGAAGCGGGGAAAGGGGCCCGGCCGCGCAGATTTACAGTAAGAACTTCCAATGACCGCAGGTGCCCCCGAATCGAACGCGCGTTCGGATTCGATTACGTCATTTCAAATATCGTGGAACAGCGTTCGAATTCGGCTGGACATGGGAGTTTCTGAGCATGAATTTGACCACCGTGGATATTTTCAACTAAAAACATAATAGTGTGATAGCAAATCTTCCATAGATTTTTGACGATTTTGAATGGTATAATGCATACAGGTGATTTTAAAGATTTTTGTAAAAACATTTACTGCCTCGCGCGCCGCCGCATTCTAAATGCAGCAAACGCGGAGGTTTGACAAGCCTACTGTTCAATAAAAGTAGCCCTGAGTATTTTTGTTGTTTTCAGGTCCTGCTGGTTGTTCAATTGTTGAAGTTACAA
The DNA here is from genome assembly GCF_035083965.1 of Branchiostoma lanceolatum. Classification (NCBI taxonomy): domain Eukaryota; kingdom Metazoa; phylum Chordata; class Leptocardii; order Amphioxiformes; family Branchiostomatidae; genus Branchiostoma; species Branchiostoma lanceolatum. The sequence continues at coordinate 17,490,104 of NC_089731.1, forward strand.
GGGAATTGCAGGCTAAAGGGTAGTATTTTTGATATAATTTTGGCAGTTGAGGCAAGGTCTGAGTGGGTACGACCTCATGTCCCCTCCCCCTTTCATACCCATGCAGTTTGTTCAGCTTTGACCAAACAGGATTACCAAGGCCAGAGCTGGTGATGATCCACATTTCGCCAGGAACCCCCTTACCAACTCCAAACCTCAATGGGTTCTTGGTAAGGAGGTTTCTGTTTCACAAGGAACCCCCTTACCAACCGCTGAGGTCAGTGGTTGATTACCCAATCACATATCGTCATTTTAGGTCACACGTGAGCATTTTCTGCCAATCACAAGCCACGTCGAGTCGAAATCCCGCTGCAATGCCGGGGTTACAAGGCGTTATATTAGAATATAACCACACATATTGTAGTCTTTTCTCAGATACAAATTGTTCATGTATTACTATTTAAATCTTTTGTGACACAACATTTTACCGACTTTGACGAGCTTGCATTTTCAACAATCGGTCTCTCCCCGGAACCCACTTGCGTGACTTGGACGAATCTAATATAACTCGCCCTGACGCAAGTATTTGTAAGCCAATCAGATCTCCTAATTCTTGGACACGCGCGAGCAGCTTCTGCTCATCAAATCTTCGCGCCAAAAATCGACACTTTGCATGGCGACTATCTCGTCGGAGACAGAGGTGGAAAGGTACATGCAACGTGGGTTTTCTTACTGCTTCATACACATTCAGCTGATTCTTCTCCCCTTTATCTTTTCCATACATTACTAGTAACGAAGCTGGTGCAAGCCATTGCTATACGACGTCCTTTGCAAATGTGTAATAATATTCAGCCGCGGTAGCGTTTTCGTGTTCCCCAAGCAATTCCTGACATTGATGAAAGGTCAACTTGTAACGTTACAAATTACATATTGTTTGTGTCCTGAAACGTAGAACTGAACATGAATGATCCCCCGGATGTGGAAATGGCCGACTCGGAGAGCATCCTGGACAGCAGCGATAAGTATGTATTCATTACATTTGTCTAGATACACTAATGTTACCCTACTGTACCGTTCAATGCTTGCGCTGTACCTAATAGAATCAGCAAAACATTGAGTTCACCAGATGCAAGCTTTCAATATGTGTCAGGCTGATATTCTTACACGGTGGTTACAAATTCAATAACGTTTATGAATCATTATAGCTGACTGCATGCTATGTCCGTCTGTAGGATCCTGTAGCCCTTGCCGGACCCTGTTTCCGACTGGCTGTCCATAAAACTCAAAGGCGTCAGTGTTTCCATTACTGCGCTATTAAGTGACTATATCGCTGCCGCAAACTTTTTTAAAGCTCCCACGTGCACGACACACCATTTCATCCTTACCGCGAATCCTCGCGAACAGTCAACTAATAAAGGCATTAATTTACAGTAATGAGGGTCTGCATGGGGGAGGGGGTAAATTCAGGCCGGCAACGCGTAAATTCAAGACCGTCCCTATGCTTTTAAGGTCTCATTCATGAGTTTTTTACAAACAAGTTTCAGCTTCGCTCAGTTTTTGGGGGCGACGCCCTCCCGACAGTGTTTTTCTGACTCAACCCAGTGACTCACCCAACCCAGTAGAACAGCCCAGTGACTCACCCAACCCAGTAGAACAGCCCAGTGACTCACCCAACCCAGTAGAACAGCCCTGAGTGACTCACCCAACCCAGTAGAACAGCTCAGTGACTTATACAACCCAGTAGAACAGCTCAGTGACTCACCCAACCCAGTAGAACAGCCCAGTGACTCACCCAACCCAGTAGAACAGCCCAGTGACTCACCCAACCCAGTAGAACAGCCCAGTGACTCACCCAACCCAGTAGAACAGCCCAGTGACTCACCCAACCCAGTAGAACAGCCCAGTGACTCACCCAACCCAGTAGAACAGCTCAGTGACTCACCCAACCCAGTAGAACAGCTCAGTGACTCACCCAACCTAGTGAAGAAACAGCCCATAGCCAGTTACTCACCCAACCTAACCCCATCCAAAAACAAAGCGAAACAAAGATGGACCAAACAGCAGAAACGGCTGCAAAGAGGCGGGGGCCATCCCCGGGGGAGGGGTAATCCCCAGGGGAGGGGTAATCCCGGGGGAGGGGTAATCCCCGGGGGAGGGGTAATCCCCGGGGGAGGGGTAATCCCCGGGGGAGGGGGTTCACTCCAGGTAGAGGGGGTGCAGGAGGAAGGGGGTACACCCGGGGTAGGGGGGTACAGGAGGAAGGGGGTACACCCGGGGTAGGGGGGTGCAGGAGGAAGGGGGTACACCCGGGGTAGGGGGGGCGGCCAATATTGGCTAGGCCAGTTCCTGTCCGACTACCCACAATGGGGGGGGGGATGTTAACTTCAACTATAATTGTAATTTCAAATATTGATAAAGCAACGACAAGCAGGTACGTACACCCTGTGATTGCCACAACGTTCGTGTCAGCTCGGGATTTACGAAAGTGTGGAGTAACGAAGAGATGACGTTTCCCAAGTTGGGTGAAGTTATGTTCCTCGACGGGAAGAGAGACCTGCATGTCAAAGATGAACTGACTTAATTTCTCTCTCAACTCGGGATGTTGGACACGCCGGAAGCGTCCATGATGCTTCAGCTTTACACCGGTTCCCACTGGACTAGGAAAACAGGTATTGGCCTATTAACATATACATTTTGAATTAATTGAAAACGATCACACTCTGAATAACTCATTTTACAGCTTTGTTGCAATTTATGTACAACTTTATTTGCTGACTTCGCGTTCTTATTTCTTCTGCATTATTATTGACTTGCATGGCACAAGGGGGTCCAGTACTTTTTGTTTTAATGACAAAATCATAACCTAAAACGTTTTTCCCGTCGCTGCGCTGGTCCATCGTAGTTCATATATCTGACGGCGGTTTGAAGTTACCGCCTGCCCAAAGCTCGAGCGCTGACATTTTGGCTCGAATTTCGCCACATTCTCGACTCTACGACGTCAATGTGAAGAAGAACTCAAATTCGAAATCAAGCATTCGCAAAGTGAAAGAACAAACATGGAACCGGAGAGAGAAGATTTCGAGCCGGAAAACATAATTGCCTACAACTTTAACAAAGACGCCAGCCCCCGGCGCCAGCACCGAGTGGGGAGGGGGCACTGACGACGAAGCCGCCCGGCCGATACTGTCACCCCGCCGTCGGAACCTGAACTTTTGGAAGCCCATAGTCTTGAGTACTGGGACGGAAAGGACGTTGAGACGGAAGAGTGGTGTCTATAGGATTTCATCTGGCGTAGGTGCACAAACTGCACGACCGTACGCGAGTGCTGCTATGACTTGTCGGAAGCCGAGGCGAAAGGTGTTGGGCAGTGGGACGGCATTCATTGTCCGTTGGATCACCTCATCAGATGTGGTAGGTAAAGGCTCTGCAGGATTTCCTGAGAGTCAGGGGCTGGAAAATATCTGGACCCAGGGTCGTCCTGGAGGCAAGAGCCCTCTGTGCCTGGGAGAACAACGTCCCGGTGCAGCCGTCATCAGCAGAAAATACTGCAACTGTCCAGAAAGAGGACAGCCAACTGGTGGAAGGGTCACCAGACCCACTCCAGTTCAAGGATGAAGCCTGACTCCCAGAGGCAGAGGGCCTCGAAGAGTGGCCAACTGTAATGTACTGTGACTACCTGATGCAAAGATCACCCAGGTTCAGTATATGTTGTTTTGTGGTTTGGGTTCGCATAGGTTCAAATTTATGCACTAAGAGACGAATAGTTATTCCCAATGTGATATAACCGTACTCTCATAATAAATGGTTCTTAATGTCTATTTATGTTTATTATTTGATTACCACGGATCCAAGTGGAACAGGTTCAATAATTTTGTTGAGATTGTGCGTGAAAAGGATAACGGATCATTGCTTTTGTTTTGTGGGTGATGTGTTTTGTACATGGTGCGAGAAGTGGTATTCATTCTTCTCTGTAATGGCGCTAAACTGATGATATGTTAACACTTTTTTGGGGGGGGGGGCACATGGTCCTTTGCCCTTCATTATATTATTGTATTTAACTATATATATACTTTGGCATACACTGCACGGAACCCCACCTTCTTTGAGTCAAATATTTGCTCATGTTTTATCATTTGTTTACTTTTCTTCGGACGCCCCCTCTGGTTGCAGCTAAGTATAATCTTTGTATGCCTCATCTACTTTATTTATGGGGTTATTAAAAGTTAATATCGGTAGCTATAATTGCAACGGTTTGGGCGATCGAAAAAAGAGAAATGATATATTCACTTGGTTGAAAGATAACCACGGGGGTCAGACTTCTTTGGTGGTTTTGTGAATCATGTTCTAAGTTGGGAATTTCGTATGAAGTTGTAGGTTGTTCTACCAATACGTTTTGGTTTCTTAATATGTTCGAATTATTTACTATACCAATAGCTTGTTGCTGTATTTCTTGTGACGGACGAGTATAGGGCGGCTAGGATAATGGCCAGTTTTCTTTCCGATACGATTTGTCTTGAGAATATTTACTCGTGATCCTAGTATCGGAGACATGATACTAGATAATACCAGATAATACCAGGCTGTTGATAGGGGTATGGGGAAATGTGACTTTCTGCAATACCGGTATTAGTGCTTCCACCCTGCATCTACTTGGTTTTCAGGAGATGAAGTAGAAAGAAGAACATGCCAGCAAAAAACAATAGATTTCCTCCCTGTATAGGAAGGGAAGTATAAGAAGAAATACGTGTACATTTGCAATCTCACGTCTACTTCATAATGCTGCAGTAAGACCAATTCAAAGTTCAAGTAATGAATAAACGTTTGCTTGTATAAATCCTGTTCTTATACAGACTACCAGATGGGCGAGAGATGCACTCTCGCGTGTTCGCGGCTGGGGATTACGCGCTACTATCCATGTGGTACGGAATCTCAGGTGCTACTGGTATGTAACCAATAAATTTAGGTTTTGCCTTTATACTTTATTATTCATTCCATAAATCATGTTATCTTGTGCATTTGGAGAGCAAGATGCAATGAAGTAATAAGAGTCAATCAATTTTGTCATTATGCAATCCTTGAACATTAGAATTAAGACATTTAAAAGTGGACAGGATGCTTAAGCATAGATTACACAGGAACTTACCCTTGCCTGTATTGCAAGATTCGAAAGGAGTGCCTGAACTTAGAAACAGATGATGATAACATGTTTCTGGTGATACCCAACCGAAGCCTGGATCGCATGTCCATACAGCATAGGAATTTCATGTAAAATGGACGGGGGAATGTCAAGTACGCCAAACACTTTAAAAACGTTATTGCACCAGCGATGTTTAACATCCCTCTTAACCAGGTCAGTATGATTATAATTCATAATACCAGAAAAGGCTGTTGATAGGGGTATCTTTTAAAATGACAGGGTCGCATAGTGGAGAATTTAGTAAGTTTGGACTGTCATTTACGTATAGATTAAACAGGAGCGGGCTTAAATTGCACCCTTGGCGAACTCCACAGGTTGACTTGAAGTATGCCGATAAACCATTTGATGTCTTAACGCAATATTTCATATTAGAGTATATTGTCTGAAATTTTTTAAAGAAGTTTTAACCTACAACTGATGATAAAAGCTTGTAGAACAACACATTTCTCCAAACAGAATCAAAGGCTTTTTTTTAATTCAACAAAGCAAGCATACGGTGCAGATATCTGTTTGTTAATCAGAGTTTTGTGCACAAAAAAATGTTGTCACTCGTGCGAAAATTCGTTCGAAAACCAGACTGGGATGGAGATAATATATTTTTATTTTCAAGAAAGCGTTTAAGTCGTTTGTTTAACACAAACGTGAATTCCGTGGCAACTAGAGATAGCAATCCCCCTATAGTTTGATGCGTTAGTTGGGTTACCACTTTTAGATATCGGGGCTAACATGCACTGACTCCACTGCTGGGGGAAGTTTCCTGACTGAAGGGTAGTGTTGACAAGTTTCTCTAAAGGTTGTAGAAGTTGTTTATCGCCACATTTTAACATCTCATTAACAATCAGGGGTCGAAATACTGGGTGCATGTGCACCTGTGTGCACCCAAAATTGGAGCTGTGCACCTAATTTTTGACTGTGGGTGCACCAGTGCACCAACAATAATTGTAGATATTTCCGGAGGCAATAGGCCTTTGCAAAATAAAGGTACTATTGTACACTAGTTTACAGAATATTTTTGAAATGTAAGTATCAGAAAATGTACTATGATTTGTAACAGTTGTACTTTATTTGATGTATTTCTTGTTTGAAATTTTAAAGTTAGCTAGAGAATTACAGATTGAAGTTCTTAAGAGCAATGAACTTTGTAATTATGTATTGCTGGCATTCAGCTTTATTTTGTGGTGCACCCAAATTTCTTTCTGTGCATCTAATTTTTTTGGTTGGGAGCACCAGTGCACCTATTCCCAAAAATGAATTTCGAGTCCTGACAATGGAATCTGTGCCGCATGCTATATTACCTTTTAAATTGCGAAGACCTTCAAAAATGTCTTTTTCTGAGGTATCAAAATCTAGTGGGGTTTCTACCGTGTTTTCGAGAGCGAATGTTGTCTATGTATGTTTAATCTCCTGTGTCTGAAGTTGTTTTATTGTCATTGGTCAATATACCTTATTTCCGGAACAGTTCACTTTAAGTTAGGGAAAACATTTCTTTTATGCTGTAAACTGTTCCAATATCAGGAATGTATAAGTGCACAACGACCTTCAATTTATTGTATCACAATGTAAACATGAACAGAGAATTTAACTGTCACAAAATGTGCATAGCATACCCCCTACCCTTGCAGACATAGTGCAACCGTCCTTGACAACACAATGATACAATAACAAATGTGGCATGTGCTGTGAGTCCATGGCCACGCCTCCCCAGCACCAAGTGACTGGGTGAGTCTCGAACTTCCAAAAGAGAACTACGTTTGTTTCATTTGCCACATTGCAGTTTAAAAAGTTTGCGATTTCTTACACATGACAGGTGTACCATCATATAACATTTTTGTGCCATTTGAGCCAGAGATAGATATAAACAAATTATTCTAAAAGCATAATGTGATGAATTAAGTCATATTGATACATGATGTTGACAAAAAGGACTTCTTCGACAAAGGCTAACATGTTAACAAAGAAATTTATGCACAGAAATGTCACCGGTATAACATGGTTTCATGTGAGTATCCAGTCTAAACAGGGGGTAAACAACAAAGAAAAAAACAAGCACATTTAACTCATTTCATGTCAATATGATTGTAAATAAAAAGCACAGGCATGAACGGGACTTTGAAAACTTGCTGATGTGCCTACATTTTCGGGTGTGAACCAATGTTGAATTTCGAGCCTTGATGTATACAGTTCATATTTGTACATATACATCCTCTTATCTCTAATTCATTCAAAAAGACTATCACGATGGTCCGTTGCTAAGGGAAGAGAAACTTTCCACTGTAAGGGAGCGTATCAGGTTACCAGGACTCCCGCGCGGTCCCCGGGGAGCTGTAACATCTTCTAAAAGATCATGATATTTAGAAAAACGATCTCTCGCACGTGTCTCGCCAATTATAAATGGAATCAGCCAATGTGTATACCTCAAATCCCGCCGTTTTACGCATGTTGCATACTTTTGTCTGAATATTCTCTTAGATAGGCTAAGTTGGCTGTTTTAGAAAGGATGTTCGGTGGAAAAAATAAGAAAATGGTTTAAATAAGTTGGTTCTAAACGTGACTAAACAATCTTTTATATTCTGAACAATAACAGTAATACTAGACTTTTGGTCTAAAAATACATTTTTTTTGCAAACACCCGTAATTCGAAATTGCCGCCGAATAAAAAAAGATCCCTAAACCAAAGCCTAGGAATATTAGTTCTCCATAATTTCAGCCCTCGATGGGTGAGTTTGAACGCACATTGCTCGAGTTTTTCATACCACTTTAACATGCCTCACGGATAGGGGATCATAAGGGGAGGGTGTACTTGATGCCGACGTAAACAAGTCCTGCAACATTCAAAGTCATCAGCCATGGCGCCAGTAGCTTGGTTACATGTTCCATGTCCACAACAGAATGTCAGAAAAGATATACTGTCCAGAAAAGAGTATTTTGTGATAATGTGTTTTTCTTCAGTCATTCATCGTATTCGCAGCAGAACTAGAAGAACTGGTCGGGCGTGCATAATAAGCAAGGGACCTCGGACAGAAGGGGCGTTTTGCAGTCGAACCGCATCTGTTCTGCGCAGCTCTCTGTAAGATCATGTTTAAATATCTCGCGCCGCTTTCCGCGGGTAATGTGATCCGCGAGAGTCCGTTGTTGGCCTTTAGACTGGCGATGATATACAGTCGTGCCTATCGTCACGACGTCGCCGGCGACGGTGTTTTCGTTAAATTAATATTTGTTAAATAAACCGTTACTAAACTTTCAGAATCGAAAATGGATGATCAGCAGTACAACCAAGTGCTACACTTCCATACCTTCGAGGATCGTAAATACCCTTCGGAAATTTACAGTCTACAATCACCTGTCGATCGTACAAATGCGAAGTCAAAGTTCAGACAAATCGCCAAACCTTTTCACGCTGAGAGAGGAGTGCTGTTTCATGGACACAAAGAGGTCGTTGTGAAAATATTCAGACAACCCCGCCCAATCACGGCCATGGTGAAACCCCACCTAAACACGGCCCTGGTGAAACCCCACCTAAACACGGCCCCGGTGAAACCCCACCTAAACACGGCCCCGGTGAAACCCCACCTAAACACGGCCCTGGTGAAACCCCACCTAAACACGGCCCCGGTGAAACCCCACCTAAACACGGCCCCGGTGAAACCCCACCTAAACCCAGCCCTGGTGACACCCGGCCCACATCCAGACCTGGAGCCACCCTGCCCACATCTGGCCCATGGATCAAGAACTAAAAAAAAAAAGAAAAGGCGTCTTTAAGGACACTATGAAAGGGTAGGTTCAGGTTGTACATAGTGTAGAATTTTTTTTTTAACAAGACTCCTTTTTTCGTACCTAAAATACCTTTGTGTACATATTGTGTTTTCTTTTTCCAACAGAGCTATCAAAGCTTCTGGGCCTGTGAGGCAGTGGCCAGGTCCCTGGGAAGTACATTGCATCTTCAACCCATGTGGGGGATGCTACAGGGGTAAACTGTTTTCTCTTGTTTTCTTCCAAACTTTGTAATTAAATAAATCATTAAAGGGCAATAGCCAGTTACACAAAGAATTAAAAAACCTGGTTTCAGAACTATGTAGCTTATATTTGTATTTATCATTGTTTTAGGCCTGGCCACTGCAAAGACCTTCAGTCATAGACCTTCAGACAGTTCAGTCAAGAATACAATGAGGAAGAGGCCTAGACCTATTTAGGCCTAGAGGTTATAACAAGAATACTGTTTACAATAAACTTGATATCAATGTCAACATATTTTGTATCTCCGCTCTTTGCCTATCTCATATGCTTTACATATAATTCTTCGTCTTCCTTTATTTACTGATTTTTAAAATATGGAAAGAGTCTTTTGAATAGATTCTGGCATACGCTCCACTGCAACTTTTGCAAGTCCCTTTATGCTTTCCCAAATGAATAACAACAAAGCAACATAGCTCCACATGTGCAGATTGCCTGATAACACGTGTACCATGCTACATGTACATACATTAACCCAATGTTCTTTCAATATGTTCCATAAAATAGCCACAAAAACACATAAATTGATGATATACAATATCTTCAACTCCACAAAATACACCTTTGGTACATTTATTTATAACATTCAGAAAAAATCCCAGCAAAGCAAGAAGATCATTACTAAAAGTGTATTCTGAAAAACAAGAGAAGCTATCAACTATAACAAGTACAAGACATTTCTGTCGCTGACATGACCACAGCACGCTACTGAACACAGGGCATTTGCTTACAACCGTCCACGCACCGTATGATCCTGCCATCTACTATACTTCAGAAGAAATGAGGCAGTAGGGAAAGCCCATGGATGTGCAAAGCGTGGTAGAGGAGCCTAAGGTCTACCTGCTCGCCAGGTGCAAATCAACCATCGCTGACCAGCTGAAGTACGCACGGTGTCAAAGAGAGGACATCAAAACAATGCAGGATACCAACTACCAGGATGTGAAGATCAGAGACGTTGTCCGATACTTCACAGGAGACAACCCTGCCCAGTGGGTCGAGTCTGGAGAACAACACCAGGGCACATATGGGTGTCCCACTGGCTGTGGTGCACCCAGAAAACGCTTCATGGACCTGGGGTACTGTCTCCACTTGCAAGTCAAGTCCCTAGAAGGCAGACGTCAGTTAATTACATCACTTCCAGCAGGAGCGAGGGGAGGCTCTGCTCCTTTCAAGGGTTTGAATAAGGATCAGCTGATACAAAACCTTGATGCCACAGGATATGACTTTGACTTGGAGTGCAACAAGCCAGAGCTTGAAAGTCAACTCAAACAACATCTGGCAGGGGCAAGTCACATTCCCGCACTTCTGTACGATGAGCAACAGAGCACACTGAAGGCCATAAACCTTGAGCAGTATGAAGTTTCATCATTTGAGTCATTGCACAATGCCAAGGAACACATAAAGAACCTTCTTGAAGAACTTCCAAACCACGTCAATCAACTGGAGGTTCAATCAACCTTCCAAGGAAAGGAAGTGATGAGGGGGTCTGACTTCAGGAAGCTGCTCATAACTGTTACAACACATCTGGCAGCAAATGGGGGCGACCTAAAGGTGGTGGAACTCCCGAACACTCTGTGTGAGGTTGTCCATATCTGCTATCTCGGGGAGGATGAAAGGTCACCACGGCTGGTCCTGAGGCTTGCAAACCAGATATACATGCACTCACTTCTCGTCAGGGAGGTCATTGGGACTCAGCCTACAAGCATTAAGCCCAGGAAGCTGTATGGCCAGTACTACCATTCCATTTCAACACATGCTCCAATCCTCTACAGGCTGATCAACCTGAAGTCAGTTAATGCAAAACATCAAGAAAAGTTGTTCAATAGCCTCAGAGGCATACTCTGTGACACCACCTCACGCCGCCCAGGTGAGGTGCTTGGGATTGGCCTGGTCAGATTGCAAGCTGAACAGCAGGGTGAGAGCGACATGGCAAAAGAAGAAAGCCAAGTATCTGCACTTGGAAAGAGCCTGCGTTCAGTTGTCCCATCCAACAACACCGTCATCCCGTGGAGATACCTGAGCAAACCTGGTCTGCAACTCCATTACCAGCCAAGGCGAAAGGTGACGTAAACACCAGTGTAGTTCATGTGACAGAGCAATATCAACTTTTGATCACAGACTTCGTTTCTTTAATATTACAAATGTTAATAAATTCTAAGCAGAGAGAGCAGGTATTTGTAATATTGATCATCTTAATAATGATTCTATTCTTTGCAATCAATATCATTTGTTAATCAGAAAAGTTCACAGATTACATCCTCCTCCACCTTTGGGTTTGAATGATATTTTCAAAAGGCTAAGTGGTTTTGAAATTAGTGATTTCACAAGTCCTTCGGATTTTTTAAAAATAAAGTTGTTTTACACGTATGTGAACAATTCCTAGAAAATAAGGCATTATTGTTGGTTGAAGCCCATGAAATTTATCTTAAGCTTCTTCATGACAATTGGAATAATGTTACCATTTGTAAAACCTTTAGTATTCTGTCAGGAGAGATTTGCAATTTGAATCAAAATGGCTTTCAATTAGTTTAATCGATAAACTTAGCCTAAATATAGTTTTCTCAAAACTTAATAACACTAAACAGAGCTTGCTTATCAGAAGCCCGACATTGATTGGGAAAAAGCACTGCACCAAGCATTGTTTTCTTTAAGAACATTACAAATGTAACGAGCAAAGTCGTTGTGTCCCGAACGTTGTTCCATGTAACGATCAAAGTCGTTATATCGAACGGGACCGGCCGTTCGAACATCCCGTTCTATCATTTGAATAAAACAGTTGTTTGAGAGATTTCACCGAGTAGGGTTGTGTGCTTGAATTCTCCGACCTCTCATACAAACAACCTCTCCTTCCTCTTCCAATCCTCCTAAACCATGTTTTCCTTCAGCTTCCGGCACAAATACCTCTGCCTTTTGTCATATTTCTTTGAAATAAATAATCTTTTACGTAAGCAGGCAGAACATTTTATGCAAAAGTGTATGCGACATCATTTAGAAATAAACTAGTTAACTTTTTGGACATGGTAAATTCGTTTGACCCTATCCTTTGGAATTTTATCTGTATGGTTACAGCATCCCAATCTAAAAAGCAAGCTGTTGTAAATTGTATGGCAACAGGAAGTCGGTATATTGACATAATGAATGAAAATGCTCCCTTGCAAGCACGTCTGTGCTGTGTTTACACACTTGCCAGGATGGGGATGGGAGAGTCTCGAGCCAAGCTACAGGACTAACCCACTTCCCTTCCTAAACACAGAAGCGGTACAGATTGAGGATACAGTGAGGACAAAGGAGACAACAGTTCAGGTTCCGTACCTATGGATGTGGAAGTGGATGTGCCCTTACCATGTGGTGGTCTCCCTGGAAGAAAGAAGTCAAGACGAAAGAAACTGATAAGTCAGTGTATTACAGTCTCCTCAGACAAATCACATACGTCACATACCACCTCAAGGATGAAGACAACCCGGAACACTTGAAACAAAAACTGGCGTGTATGTTAGAAGAAGTAAGGGGACAACCACCACATGACCAGAGCCTTGCTTTATTTGAGGATACAAAATGCGACCCAACGGTTTTTGCAACGGGGGAAAGCTCCTGTCCATCTCTGGATAGAGCACAGTTAATCTGACCAATGTTTTGCTTGCAAGGAATTCAAAAACATTTCAAAAGGAGGCAGGCCAAAAAAGAGAGGGGACGTCCTAGGAAAGATTATACATATAGCTCAGTACTAGGTGTAGAGGCAACTTGTCAGACATATAACACAACACAAAGTAAGAAGTGTGTCAAGGTTCCATTGAAAGAAGTTGGAGAACAAACACGTGATCAAAGCCTTCCTTTATCACCCACATCTTTGAAAGCTGTGCCACTTACACAAAGGAACGCTTCCACGAAAAGTGTGGGCCACCACGCAGACGTCATGCGGATAACCTTCAAGGTCAACATCAATGTAGACGATGTGAGACAAAGTCTAGACATCTTAACGTCAATTGTCGACATCACTGTAAGTGACTCGGAGACAGGTGCAACGCTGCCGTTCGCAAAACGTACATGTAGGTCAGGAATCGTGAGCCTCTCAAGCCCTCATCGCTGATTTCGACATGGAATATGAGAGCTTGCTGGCTCGCATATATAGAGGACATTGTTTTCATTAGATGTGGCTGTATGAGTGCATTGCAAGCGATAGAAACAGCTTTAAACTGCACTGCTGTATTCAAAGACATTGGTAAGCTATTGTGTCATGTAAATGCACTTTTTTAAATATTTGGAATATGAGAGCTCGCAGGCTCGTATATGTAGAGGACGTTACCATTAGATGTGGCTGTATGAGCGCATTGCTAACACATAGAGACAGCGCCGCTGTGTTCAGAGACATTGGTAAGTTACTGTGTCTTGTAAACGCACTTATTTCAAAACAAAAATGCTAAACATAGAATAACGTAGAATTTCATCACAAACTTAGTACCTCTTTCAAACTCTAAGACTTGTAATTCTCTGTATATTATGGAGCCTGCATTTATTCAAGAAGGAAGTATATATGATGTCCAGTGACGTACACTAAGCTCTGTCCTTGATCCCACGCAGGTATGGCTTCCACGCAGTGTCAGGGCTGATGGTGTCGATGTTCAGACAATGAGACAGCTCTCCCACTACAAGCTGGACATGTTTGTTTAGTCAATTGACATTGGTTCTTCGTATTTAATGAAGGATGATAAGTATGATATATTGGCCTAACTTTCGTTCACTGTCTTCTTCGTTACAGAAGACTCCGCAATATATTGTTCAAAATACGTTCAAAGTATGGACATCTTATCTAGAAGTCGATTCTAGCGTTTCCTCATGAAATTAAAAAAGTGATAATCCATCTATATACATCTATTACCTATCCATAGATAGATTTTAGCTCAGATTTCATGTTTGTTACTGTCTATGGAATTGTACTGAATATAACTATAGCTTCTTGCAAGTAACTTGTCTAGCTGCTGTTGTTCACAAGGGGTACCAAGTAGATTTCAGTGCAAGAATACACTATACATCATCATCATCGATACAATACAATATATAACATGTTTTTACGATAACCGACGCTGAGAATAGCTACGAATCAATGATGTGCTCTTCTCTTCAATATCTAGGCAGCTGTGGAGGAAACCCGCAAGACGCTAGAAGGCAACGAATACATTAGCAGTGACACTAACTTACGCATGTGGAAACCTGATAAAAACATGAGATCTTCTTCAAACAAGCAGCTCGCCTAGCAGCAGAGCGGAATATCACAACAACGGTACCGCACACCTGTTCGGAGGAGGAAAAAGACGTCGACCAGGGTCTTACAACACAGCACAGCCCTTCTCAGGAGAAGGACGATCACCAAGGTCATACAACACTGCGCCCCTGCTCTAAGGAAAGGAAAGGAAAGACGACGACCAGAGTCATACAACACTGCACCCCTGCTCTAAGGAAAGGAAAGGAAAGACGACGACCAGGGTCATACAACACTGCACCCCTGCTGACTAATGTCCAGGTCAAAATATACACAAACGGAAGTTCTACTGCAGTACCAAGGTCACATACCAGGGGGCCCAAAAATCCAGTACAGCAGGAACCAGATCAATGGCAGCTCCTGCGGAGTGTTTGTACTGATTGTGAGGTTATGTGTTCCATTACTGATCAGAAAGGGACACGAGTGAGCAAACCTAAATCCAAAGCGCTCCCTAGGCAAGGTGTTGACCAAGCGAATGGAAAAATGTGACAGACATGTATTGTGCTCTATGTTGAACGTTCACTGACTGTTCAAAGGTCAGGTCATGTACAAGCAAGAAGTGTAAATGTTGTTGTTTTTGTTCGCAGAATGCAGAATCAATGGCATGCCATCGTCCATTAGATCACAAGGAACAAGAACAAGTGCCTGCATTTCTCTGATGAACAAGTTTACCCAGAACAGTGATCAGGAGAACAGCAAGTGTGCCATGATGATGGGAAGACAATACACGACTTACACGGAAGCCCAGCAACATCTCAGACTTGAACGTTTAGCAGCTCGGAGACATCATCTATGCATGGCTTTCGCCGTTAAGGCTGCAAAGTCTCCCCGAATCTCCAAGTGGCTGTCCCCTACCCGTGCACAACAACATGGACGACAACTCCGTAACTGTACCCAGTACCAACACCCAACTGGAACGAAGCGCTATCTGTCAAATGCTATCCCAGCTATGATTAGGCTTTTGAATGGACTGGAGACCTTGTAACCCCATCTAAGCAAAGGACAAATAGATTTGATAATATTCAGCTACAACTATATCGTCATATAATCAACGTCATAATTTGGAAAGTATGTCTAAATGCAAATGTATATGTAAACAATTTCAATACTTTTAATGGTATCATATTCTACATGTAAAGGATTTTAATCTTTTATGTAAACATTGGTATATGTAAACAAGCTGACAATTCGGCCGCGACCTGGTTGTTGTTTTTCTGAGGAAAATTGAATAAAACCATTCTACTACTCTACTACATGATGGAACATTGTATCTGTCCTGGGGAGTGTTCATGGATACAGTGCGAAAAGTACCACCAATGGTTGCACATGCGCTGTGCGGGACTATCAAAGAAGCTCCGTGGGCCCTATTTCTGTCTTTTGTGCACTGAACGCGTCTCAAGTGCCCAGTGTGTGAGTTACATGGCTAACGTTAAGGCGCTGCTACTAGTTGAAGGCAATTGTAGAGAATGGGGACGCATCACAAACACCTGCCTGCGCCACAGACAGAGGCACCATATACGGAGAAGTTGAGCACGTTAGTTATCTGGATGAAAATGAAGAGCTGGATAGCACTTTCGTGTTAAAATTATTAA
Organism: Branchiostoma lanceolatum; assembly: GCF_035083965.1. Lineage (NCBI taxonomy): Eukaryota > Metazoa > Chordata > Leptocardii > Amphioxiformes > Branchiostomatidae > Branchiostoma > Branchiostoma lanceolatum. The sequence continues at coordinate 17,506,140 of NC_089731.1, forward strand.
AAGAATCATGCCAAGTCTTATACATTTATAGCATGAATTTGGGATTACAATTGAATGTGGAGACAGTGACGACATCGAAACTATGCAGATGTGTCGCAGGGTAAAAAATGACCATTATGTTTAAGTTTTCTGACAGTCTATATGTGATAATTGTTTAAATTAATGTAGAAACTCAATCTTTGCTTGAAATTAGATCAACAATGATTTTTTTTTTGGCCAGTACTAAACCATGATGGCTTTTCTTACAGTTCAACTGTTCTAGAGATGTTGGAAAGACGCCGGCTCGCGGGACACTACTATGGGAGACAGAGAGGCTGCCAACAGATAGTACTGCTTTCAAACTTCCACCACTGACAGCAGATATCCCGGCTAATATGTAAAGATATGTTGTCGTGGTGTCAGTGAAAGGGCTACTCCAGCATTTACACTCATGTGGACAAACACAAAGGTTCCACCAACCCGAAACAAGTTTGCACCTAATCCTCTTGTCGTCCCCTGTCCGAGTGTACTGAGTCAGCAGCAGGCTCACAGAACATTCAAGAGGACATGGAGTCTGAAGACAGTCTATCAGACTTCAGCTATTCATCAGTGTCAGATGTGGAGTCATTTATTAGGAATATATATGTTGGGCTCCAATTTACCAATCCTGATTTCAAGTCAGATGAAACTAAAAGTTTATCAATTTCAAACTTGTTCGTAGAAAAATCCCTGCCAGTTTATAGGAAATATTTATGAAATATGGTTAGTTTGCTGCTAGCTTAGCACATTTCAGGACACATTAGATAGAGATACAGAATCGCTAAGTTTGATTGACCACCTGGATCGGTCTATCAAAAGCATTTAAAATCCATCAATGAACAGGCCACCGAACTGCATGAAGGGATAGACCCCGGGATCGAAAAGAAGATTGAAAGGCTGATATTACGTGGAGTCAGGAACATCAGCGACATGAAACGTCATCATCATCTCCTGTGTCAACACTCCAGCTTCATTCAGAAGATTGGAGGAGATCAAAAAAGGGCGGGGATTTACCGAGAACTCACACCTGAACAGGGAGGCCGGAGAACATTTGACCGCTTGCTCCAGGTACTGGTCATTTTGTGATATGTCATATTGTGCTCGAGGACACAAAACTCCCTCAACTTTTGGCGCATTCTGCATTGAAATGTGTGTTTTCATTTGAAATTAAAGTCAAGACTAACAGCTCTTCAGAAAAGCAAAACTAGAGGTGGTGCAATTTCAGGTGATGAAGAACATCGATGCTGTGCAGCCAGCCTGCTCTCCTCCACAACACGACCCCACAACTCCTGCTTAACAGCAATGCACCAAGATGAGGAAAGACACCAGGTGTTTAAGACGACAATTTTACAAGGATTGCGAGGCGAAACCAGATGAAGGAAAGACAAGAATTGTTGAACAGAAGTGTTGATATGATGTCAGCAACGAGAGAGCTAAAGAAAATTAAGATTCAGTACAGGTTTTGCCCTTAAGAAAGACATTGGGCTAACAAACATGCAGATGCAAGGATCCTGGCAAAGGCAACAAGTGGGTCCAGGTATTCCGAGCAAACTATATCCGCTCTTTAAACCTTGAAGAATATTGTCCATCCCCTCAAACGTATCGTCCCCACTTTCAGAACAGGGCACCGAAGTATGTCAGCAGTAAAGCGGATGTGGGCGCAGTAAAGCCAATGAGGAGGATGAGGTATGTGAATCATGTGAGAAAGCTTGTGAAGTGTGAAGATGAGGGTAAGCTTTCTTCAACTTTAACAGCATTGTTAAAGCCCCATGTCTGTAGTATATGCGAACATAGATTTGCAGATACATGTGCACCGTAGGCACCAGTCTTCATCAACCCATACAGGCCCACCGATGTTCGAACGCTTACAGTATTCCAGCATCGTGCAGATTGTGGGTGCCTTGGACTGAATGCGACTGGGAGGAAGCCAGAACTGAAGAAGAGAGTAGAAGGATTCTATTCCTTACATCCTGTCTGAAAGAGACCATTTTGTTATAATTTGTAGGGGTAGGTGGGTCCTCTGCAACTTCCACGGGAAACGTTTCTTTCTCTTTTCAGGTCCCGACTCCGAGACTCAGACATATGCATATTGATTACATGCCAGCAGCATGAAATAAAGTAGTTCCATGATGTTAGACTTGCATTTTGCTGTCTCATATTTTGGCGAGCTCTGCTTGAATACTGAAATTGTGCATTGTTATATGCATGTGAATTGCCATGTGACTAGATTAGTATGAATTGTATAACTATGATAGAATATGATATGTTAAGATTGTACTATGCAGGTAGTTTTCCCTCAAGCCAGGAAGGTTAAACAAAGTTTGAACACGTACAGAATTCAATATACATTAAATCAGTTATTATGTTATATGTAACTATTCAACCTGTCATGAATTATATTCAATGCATGTATCAATGTTATATTAGTGAGGACATGCTACATGCATATCGGGACCTTACATGTAGACAGGTGTGATGCATCCATCTATTACATAATCATTCCTTAATTTTGATGAAGCTGCGTGCAAATTTTGCCTACCTAGGTTTTGATTCTTATCTTCAGAAGTATTGAAAATTATAATTTCACTCCGTTCTTAAACCTTTCTTCGCGTCGACGGGAACTCTGTTTGCGCATTTCACCCAAAGTGGAGTTTTATTTCCTGTTCTACGTTTACCTACATCAATACAGGCATTAATTTTATTCGTACTTATTTTACTTTCATAATGCATACGTTTATAGTATTGGTTTTATTCTTTCTTATTTTACTTTCATAATGCATACGTTTATAGTATTAACTTTATTCTTACTTATTTTACTTTCATAATGCATACGTTTGTAGTATTGATTTTATTCTTACTTATTTTACTTTCGTAATGCATACGTTTAAAGTATTGATTTTATTTTCTTATTTTACTTTCATAATGCATATAGTATTGATTTTATTCTTACTTATTTTACTTTCATAATGCATACGTTTATAGTATTGTTTCTACTTTGTTTATTACTGAAGTACTACAGTTATATCGACTGAAGCACGCAAGAGTCTGATACAGATAAGACAACAGACGCCTATAATACCATGCATATCAATACATCTATGTCATTCTTTTTCTACCAGTCATCTACCGAACTTGGAACGAATATTCCATAAAAACACCACAGTCTCAGGAAGGGATTTTGTACATCTGCCCCTTTGACATGACACACGTTGTCAGCGAGAACAAAATGAGGCGTCATTTCATGAAATGTGTAAAAGTGAGTTCTGTTGAAATACATTTTTAATGCCTTTTATATTATAAATGCATGGTTAATATGTATTTACCATTCTTACTGTCGTGATACATTTATTTATCTATTCATGTATAATAAGTGATACATGATTACCAAAAGAACTGTGATGGCTTGAAGTGAAATGCACAATGTACCTATATTGAAAATTCCTTCATTTATTCTTATCTCTAGCAGCACCAGTACATGTGGAGAGATATGGCCACATGCTGGTTTAACAGCCGGTATGTGACCATGGCGGGGGAGTTGGCCGAGCACGAGGCCAACTGTGTCGATCTGACAGAGGAGGGCCGGCCACTCCCCCTGCCGGGCTACACGCAAAAGCCAAATGGTATGTATCATTGAAGAAACATACACAGATATACAGATTTCTAAATAATATACAGAAATGTTGAAAACTGGCAGTAGGAACGTACACAGCGAGTGGCAGGTGTGTCATTACAGTTTACGAGCATGTTGTAATTCCTGTGATTTCAGATGACGAGCAGCTATATGCTGAGACTCAGTGAGTGTCCTGTATGTCTCGAGGTCGTCCTGCCCCCCATTTGGCAGTGTGCCCAGGGGCACGTTGTGTGCCTTGACTGCCTAAGAAGGCTCACCACGTGTCCCTTGTGCCGGGGACCCATCGGTAGATGCCAGAAACCTACAGTTGGAGAGGATAGCCGGGCTTAGGGTACACAAGTGGCAGTATGGGTGTAGTCGACCCATGACGCTGGAAGGTAAATATTCTCCTGTGATAATACAATAGTTGTAGATGCTAGTATTAAACTCAACAATGCAAGATGGAAAGCGTTTTGATTATGGTAAGAAAACTGATGTCATATTTGTTTTCAGAAAAAGTGACCAATGAAGCCGTATACGCCTGGAAATGATAGGATTGACACATCTGCACCTATCAGACTAGCTGTCTGAGGAAGTGACACCCCTGCTGAGGTTTGATAACGCAGACTGGTAAACTAACTTAAAGCTGGCCGATTACTCCAGGAAGTACTAACAGAAAATGCTCCCAAAGTGAGAGTTAGACATTCAGCGACATTTATCAGCATCAGCTTTATTGTTCGCTCCCTCGAGTTCAATACAAAGTACTGTACCATTAAGATGAAATACGGTGGGAAATGAATATGGTTATGTTGAATTTTTGAAACATTAACGTACCAAATGATTCGGGAATTCTGATTGAATAACAAGAAGCTTACTAGTTATACAGAGTGACACGGCTGAAAGCTTTGGGAAACTTTTTAAATGATAAGAGCAAATGCTGTCATTGAAAGAAGTCATGGCTTACATGTTTATCTGGGAGAAAATTTTGGCAACATAATTGTATACGATTAAAGACGTCGGTGTCCATTTGTGTACAAGTATCTCTTCATAAGGACCACCGCAGTCAAACCTGTACATGTGACCACCTCTGCAAAATGTACAAGCATTAAGAATCCTGTCTACAGTTATAAGATACAATACAAATACAAAATTATTATTGGTTATACAAGCTGCTTGGCAGCTTGCCAATGGCAAATATGGGGACACGGCTGATGGGAAGGAGTGAGTCACTTTATTATAACAACAATTTGAATTTACCAATATATATAATTTAAAATAAAATATCTGTTTTTCTACAAAAAATGCTGTCCTTGGTGCTGAATTTAAATATATTTATATATTAAGAACTCTATACAAATTATATATGCATTCTGTGTAGCAACATCACATTACATACAAAAAAACTTAAGAATGTTCTTTTCTAATGTTTTCGTTACAGAAATACTGCTTGGCAGCTTGCCAATGGCAAAGATGGGGACAAGGCTGATGGGAAGGAGTGAGTCACTTTATTATATTAGTCTTGACAAACTAAAATACTAGTAGATATCTTCTTTTTTTTTACAATGTAAGATGTAAATTATGTGATAAAAAGATGATGCATTTGGCAATCAAGCAAATTGCATATCAAAACTGCGTATCAACACCACATAACGTTATAAAACTTAACAATGTTCATTTTCTTTCTCACAAATGTTTCCACTAAAGACCTACAGATCATCACCAGCAGCGGCAGGGCCACAAGAAGTGAGTCACTTTCTTAGTCTGGACTATATAACTAATACACTTGTGTACAGTATTTACGACGAAATTTCTGTTCCAAGGATGATACTTTTTGTAGTTTGGGGAAACTCAATGTAAGTTATAACATACAGCTCTGATTGGCTTACCTCAGAAAACCTGTACTCTGATTGGTTGATGTAAAGAAAGCATATGTGTTTCACGTGAACAAGATGGCGGGAGTTTCTCAGAAAGTTTGAAGGCTGCGACGTAAGGTACATAAAATAAACCGCGTCTTGGAACATTTAAAGCAATTCTTAGCGGCCTTCACAACGGTATCGATAACAATTTAGCCAAGTCTCTTCTGAATGTTTCTGTGGCATAGAAAATAAATGAATTCGTATATTCGTGGTAGGAAAATTCCGCTAGGCTAGCGCTAATGTCGGCACAAGGGCCCTCTATAGATCGTCTTACGGCCGTCAGTTTAGCGGAAACACTCAGACTGCGTTGAATAATTTTAATTAGAGTTCAATGCCCCACAAGAAAACACCAAAAAAAAAACCCGCATTGTGGCTTAACTTATTCTTTATTTCGTTGCAGTTCACCAACGCACCATCAATGATTGCAAGCCTTGGAGAATTCTTGGCCGAAGCAGCAACACCATGGCAAGAACTCGAAGACTTCCTGGATGATCCCACAGGCTTTGCGGAAGCTTTCTATAGGATTTCCAAGACAGCGCCAACACCTGACCCCTTTGAATTTCAAGATGATAATGAAGTATGTACATCTTTGAGCTCTCAAACGTTTTTACAGGCAGCAATACAGTGCCAAGAAACCTCTTTTGTTTTTGAGCCACATAGATACTTAACAATTATTATATAGGGTGACTGCAGTCAAACTAAACAACGCATGAGCAATGCAATCATAAAGTTTTTTCTATTAAAAAAATATATAACCTTTATTATCAAACAAAGACAAGATAATGGTGCACTCAAGTTATGTCAACTTATGTAAACGCGCCATCAAACAAGAAAAGAAATGAAATAACAAAGATATATTAACGGATAGATAAATGGATGAAATCATTATGGACCATATCCTCTAAGAGTGCAAATCATTACCCTCCCTAGGTGTATGGTATGACACAGATAAGTATAATGGAATGTATATATGTCAACTTGTGGCAACTTAGTGTGATATCATATAATTTTTAGGCAGATAAAAAAGTTAGATTTGTAACACATACTATGGTACAAGGCATTCAATATTAAATGTTACATGTAATTGCTTGCTCTTATATCATATGTTGTAGAATTAATTATGAGCCATATGATCTTTGCAGGTAGACACAGTTGAAGAAGAGGTTTTGGATGATCCTCGGGATGATGTACTAGGATTTTACACCACTGTCCACAAGATGCGAGACAGTCATCCACAGATCAAAACTGGGGATGTATGTCCTGATCAACCACTTAAAAGAAGACTAAAAAGTTGGATAAGGGACATTGAGAGCCTTACTGGTAAACCGGTGAGCACAAGAGAATTATTTTTCAGACACAGTTGTAGTTGTCTGGACTTTTTACCCTTCCTGTGCCAATGTTACAACTGAACTCTGTACATGGTTGCACGAGTATACCATTATCAGGAGGCTATATATTTCGTGTCAGTAATGGCATATAAGTTTAGATTGGTTGGTATATTCTTGGAATATGGAAAATACATGTGTTGTCAAATAATTGCAGAGATGACTATAATAAACATTGTAAACATGTGGTGTTGGTGGTTTGTGAGTGTGCGGGGTGGGGTGGGGGTTAGTAGCAAAATACATAATTATAATAACCATTCCGTTCAATATTCCAGAAGGAGTACGTGTCAGCAAATATGTGCACGCACAAGACGGTGGCCACCCTAAGCCCTCGCTGTTTTAAGGAGGCGGAAGGTATTATGCAGCAGTGGAAAAAAGGAATGTTTGAACACCAGCCGTCAACAGATGTGAACCAGCCACTGTTTGCAGGACTTAATGGTGTACCTGAGGAGGATACTTACAAGCTCCTCTTCAGCTTCAACCGCAGAGAGTCTGTCAAGTCTCTCTACGACTTTAGGCGGCGGTGCGAGGAGGTCAAGGTGAGTGCTGTCAAGCCTCTAAGCCACATATGTTTCTCTTTGCTTGCATATCCTGGTAGCAAATGACACAAGTCTCTAAGCCACATATGTTTCTCTTTGCTTGCATATCCTGGTAGCAAATGACTCAAGTTTAATTACATTTTTGTCTGCATTATGTGTCTGCCTATACCTCTCTTATTCTATGAGTCTAAGATGAAATGTGAATTACATTCTCATGAGTTAGTTGTGCAGTTTAACAATTACTAATGTACTGAATCATAGTAACTGTTACAGTAACTGTAACTTCTTTATCCTTTACCATTTAGCACAATAGGAAGAGGGCTGGCCATGACAACGACAAATACATGCGACAGGAACGGCGCGTCCTAGTAGCTAATTTGAAAGCAGCGGAAGTAAGTACAATTTTCTAATAGTAGCAAAAGGCCCAAATTAGACCAAAGGAAATTTTATAATCCAGTACTTCAATGTCATCATTATCCTTGTCATGTATTTCAACAAAATCCAGGTAATATCATAATCTGAAAATGGAATGGCATTTAAAATATTATTCAGCATGTGTAAGTTCAGGATGAAATAACATCTGCTGCCAATGAAAAAAAAGGTGCCCTTCATATGTATGTATTTGTATGAAGGAGCAGGTGATGATACACTGAATATTCAACCTGACAGCTACATTGTGTACAAGACAGGTAGACTGCCTCAATTACTCACTACATCAATCTATATGCAGAATCAAAATGCTACGTTAGAGGAAGAAAACACCGGATTGAAAGAAACAATCACCAGGCTGGAGGAAGAAAATAACCAGTTGAGACAGGTAAAGTAAAAAATGCAAATGAAAGCAAAACAAACTTTATTGATTGTACCTCACCAGAGTAATCAAGAAGAATGTTGATAATGATGCCTTATTTGGCACAAACATACATTATTTTGTTCTGAACCCAAAGTAGCGATGTAAGAGTCATAGCTTCCCAGCGAGCTTTGCAGTTTCCACTAGATGAGCTTAAGCCAACCTTCTACATGCAGTTGGCTGAATAATGTTTTGGTAGTAACGTCGTCAGAATACCGGTTTGGAATAGCAGGGCGGATACGGGAGGTAAAGTACCAAGCGAGTCGGGCCTGTGGAGGAGGGTGAAAAATGCATACTACTACATGTATGTACTGATTGAAGTTAAGTATTGTACAACATGTATGCTCTAAAAGTATCACTGCAGCATCAGTTCCTTGGCAATGCCCCTTAAAAGTCATATCTTTGAAGCTTGGCAATGAGATTGCAATGTGCATAACCAAATCGTGAAAGTAAGGTTCATGGACACCTATTCCACTCTCTGTGTTTACAGGATTTGAAAAATGACCTGGCGTCAAAAGAGAAGGAGATTCAGGTTAGTTAATCTTACATGATATTCTGCACAGATTGAAACAAAATTAAAGCTGTACTGTTTGATTTTGATAGTAAAAACAGAATATTATTAGTGTTTCTTTGAGAACTTTTACAGATGCAGACTTTTTCTTCTAAATCAGAAAACTCTAAACGTCATATGTGCAGCATGTACGTGTAATGAGATTGCAATGTGCATAACCAAATATTGAAAGTAAGGTTCATGGATAAGATTCCACTCTCTGTGTTTACAGGATTTGAAAAATGACCTGGCGTCAAAAAAGAAGGAGATTCAGGCGTCAAAAGAGAAGGAGATTCAGGTTAGTTAATCTTACATGATATTCTGCATGTACAGCAGTAATAAACTGATACTAGGGATGCCAGACATCAATCTGTTTATCAAAAGTGCCACATTTAAAAAAAAACTAGATACTATAGGCAGAGACCAATGTTTCACCCATGAGAAGAACTAGTTTTCTTAAAAAAATGAATCGCCATTATCTTTTCTCTGCAAGATCTAAAAAACTTATGGATTAAAAGTACAAATCGGCTTCAGTTTATACTGAAGTGTCACTGAGCACAAACCTGGCTTCCTACTTTGTACGAAGACGAGTTGTGAATCAGTATCATACTAGTCTGATGATGTACATGTACTTGTATGTGACACACTGTGTAATCTAGTCCTGGCACTCACTAGGTTTTGTGTCTCAGATGTAATCAAAGCTCTTAACACATTATGCAAAGATGTGATTTACATCATTATGCACAACAAAGGTTGACTGTGTGAAAATTATCATGTTCTACTTATAGCAGTTGGAGGGGGCAAGCTCTTCTAAGCAGGACACGTTTGAGCCTGAAGTGAAGAGAAGGAAAACCGTGAGTATTTCTGTAATGGCTTCGATGCATGTACAATGTAGGATACCCAATGGTAAGCAGTTTTTTGTCGCATGTACATCTATTATGAAGAAATGTGCTGGGGTTACCTTTTATGGTCCACCTGATTATTTTTCCTTCTACTACTTTACTAGTTCTAGCACTCAAAGATCAGAAAAAATTGCACATAAATTGTCTAAAGTAGTCTACAGACAGATGATAGTTAAGTCACTATGTTTGTCCCACCACTTGCTTGATGCAATTGAAGACAATGCTGTGCAGTTTCAACCATGCTGATCAGCATGCAAAATTCATGTGATAAATCACATGGTAAATTGCAATGATATTTTGACCCGCAAAATGTAGCATAGGTGAAGAGGGTTATGACTTCTGGAGTTTATTCTGTTGTGTGGCTGTATGTAACCCATTTCATTTCTTTGTATAAAGGAAAGTCATTACTAACTAAAGGAACATATACTTCTGTCATTTTTCGTTACGCATGGGAACTGGCTTTTACATAATGCACCTTGACATGTTTGCAAGATCCAAAGTGGACCATAGTTGGTGTGTGTGGCAAAACCTCTTAAATTGTAATAGTAACGTACCATAACTACGGTAGTACATGTACATGTACGTTGCACAGTCTATAAGGTCCTTTCCACATGAACATGTGTAAGGCTATTTCATGTTAATGAGGACAAAACTGTGGGGATATAAGGACGAAAAACTGTGGGTGATATAAGCATGTGATCTGGAGATCTTGATAAACAAACAAACAAACAAACCTATGCTGACCAATACCAGTGTCCCCTCCCTGAGTCTAATCCGAGCTTGGAATCAATGTTGTTACAATTTTTGTTTGTGTTGTATTCTATATACTTCTATATATCTAAGGATGAGTGAGTGAGTGAGTGAGTATATATCTAAAAGTATAAATTATAATAATTATGTAATTGATCATCTCCATTCTTTGTGTCACAATAATGCTTAGTTAAAACAAATTCTTGCTTTTGCTTTCAGAACACTCCGCAGAAGACAGAATGATGGTTGGCAGTTGCCCTTGAGTACCCTGAAGGATGGCACATCGGCAAGGTGAAGGAGAGGGAAGATGAGGAGGTGCTTGTGACCTTCCTAGACCCAGGACCATCGGGCCAGTACAGATGGCCAGACCATGAGGACCTTGTAAAAGTGCATAAAAGATGCATACTTCATAAAGATGTGCAACTGAGCTGTCTCGGAACAGGCTCAAGGCAATATTGGATTGTACCATCTTCTGTTAGGAGTTTCCTGAACAATAAGTTTAATGAATTCAGGGGTACTTACTGGTAGACTGACTTTGGGAAGGGTGGCTGAGGAATTTTCCATTCCATTTGTAGTTATATTCCCCTTCCAGTGGGAAGGGGGATATACTGTTTTTGCTTGCCTGTTCTTCTTCTTTCTTCTGCCAAAAACCAAGTAGATGTGCGGTGCTAGCTCTACTAATGGTATTACAGAAAGTTATATGTACCTTATGTTACATGGTACGGATGTTATATTTGAGATAGGAAAGGTGAATACACCTGACAAAAGATTATGATAATGAGGGCCTAATTTGCATAATCTATGCAGAAACTTGTATTTCCCTTACCGTAAAAGCTGCGGATGTCATCTTTGAGATGCAGGTACCTTTAGGAAAGGCGAACACACCTGGACAAAAATCATGCTAATGAGGACCTCATTTGCATAATTAATGCAGAAACTTGTATTTCCCTTACCGTTAAAGCTGCGGATGTCATATTTGAGATGTAGGTATCTTTAGGAAAGGCGAACACACCTGGACATAAATTATGCCAATGAGGACCTCATTTGCATAATCTATGCAGAAACTTGTATTTCCCTTACCGTAAAAGCTGCGGATGTCATCTTTGAGATGCAGGTACCTTTAGGAAAGGCAAACACACCTGGACAAAAATCATGCTAATGAGGACCTCGTTTGCATAATTCATGCAGGAACCTGTATTTCCCTTACCGTAAAAGCTGCAGATGTCATATTTGAGATGTAGGTACCATTAAAGGTAAGAAAAGCTGGCCATAAATTATGCTAATGAGGGCCTCATTTGCAGATTTTATGCAGAACTTCATAATACCCTTATAGGTAAGGATGCTAAGGATGTCATATTTGAGGTGTAGGTAATGGGAGGGGAATATCCTGCATTTTCCCGAAAATGTTGCCATTCTAGTTAGAATTCTATTTGTATGTTCAGTAGAAAACAAGTTGAACAAGACTGGCAATGATAAAAAGACATTGCCATGGCGACGGTGGTTGTTGTTTTAATTTTTACTGTACCCTGCTTAGGGCACAGTAAGGTGGTGCTGTTCATACAGGATTTCTTACGTAAAGGGCTGACGGGTACCTGGTCTACTGGAAAAATACACACACACATAGACAAGCACAGACACGCACACACACAGACAGCGACAGTTCCACTAGATTCTACCAGACACACCCCATTGCCAGAACGAACATCGATTTCATTACAGCCTGATCATGACAACTGAAAACAGCCCATGGACCGGGTTCCCACCATACAAAATGACTATTCTACTCTGATAGGACTGCTGTTTACATGAACAACATGTTAGGCCAAATCTACACAAATTTTAACATCATAGTCCACTTACCAACAGACACAGCATACACCATGCAACAGCTTGTACACTTATGTTCCCTGAACTATAGAACTAAGTCCTCTAGAGCGTGAACGGCCAGGGATGTTAGCTGAGGATGGAATGCCAGGATGGAATTCCAGGATGGAATTCCAGGATGGAATCCCAGGATGGAATCCCAGGATGGAATTCGAGTCCCACTGGAATACCAGGAACACCAGTCATAAAGGAATTTGCCAGTAATTCCTGGAGCCCTAATGAAATGCCAGCCTGGGAATCTTAATCCAGAAATGTTGTTGTGTAAAAATGTGTCCCATGTGTTCTTGGAAGTGTACATATAGAATACAACACGGGGTATTCCGTATCACCCGAGGTACCAGCCCGACCGCGGGTCGGATCGCCCGACGGCCGATCCGACCCGCGGTCGGGCTGGGACCGAGGGTGATGCGGAATACAACGTGTTGTATTTTATTTATGTCATACCTTGGCCATACCCACCCGAGAAAACACACATTTCAATGCGGAATGCGCCAGAAGTTGAGGGAGTTTTGTGTCCTTGAACAAGAAACTGTAGCAACATTGATTCCAATCTCCGAATCCGGTATTCGAATTTCCGACGGCCGCGCAACCGACGCGTTCGAAATGCGTTCGAAATATTCTATGGAAGCCTGTGTGATAACCCTCCCGAACCCTATGTGATCCGGATAGTTATCACACGGTCCGGAACACCCGTATCAGGCCCAGGCATGACATAAAGGATTGTATCAGCAAGAAAGTGGCATCTTATCAGCAGGATAATCATCTAGTACTACTGGCTTGCTAAATTTCCTTGCGACAGTGAAATTTTTCATTGATCGATCTGGCTTGGACATGTTCCCAATGTCATGAATGAGGTTAATGCCCTTTATTAATTAATCTGCTTGTATAGGTAACTGAAGCAGCGTGTGCACAATCGTTATCAGTACAGAGTTGATGCAGTTATGACCTGTTCCCTGAAGAAAGACATTAAGTCTTACAGTTGTAAGGACCAGCATTAGGGCGTCTAAAAACATTGTAACAGACACACGTTGTTTTAGAAAAGAGCAATGTTACTGCAGAGCTGAGGTCTTAAATGGGTCATGTATACATAAGCCTGGTACATCTGGTAGACAGATGTAGCTTCCTGTCTAGGTTATCTAGGAGGAATGTCCCGAGGGAGGCTTTCTGTCTGACTAACATTCCTAACATTCTTATTGTCTTAATATGCCTATGGACACATGCCTGTACAATTCCTAGAATAGTTGCAATCTGCACACAATACTATATCATTTGGCTCGCCCCTGAGGCGTCGCCAAAAATTGGATTTCCAAGATGGCCGCCTTGATAATACAGATAATACTACAACTGTACCAAAAGTAGCTTCATAATAGGATGAAGTACATGCGAGGAAGTGGTGTAATATATATAATCTTCTAAGAATCAAATAACAGTTGTAGTTCAGGGGGGGGGGGGGGGGGGTAACACATCCAACCGCCGAAATGTAATGCCACAAATGAATGGGGAATGGGAACATCTGGGATAGGTTAGGGTGGGGTAGGAAGGGGAGGATCACTAACACTGTGATCCAACAAGAATTGGTATTTCTTCATGAACCTTTTATCATTCCAACAAAATATACCAATTACATCTTAGACAGAATCCCAGTAAGCTTTTGATTTGTTTTTCACATGTTTGATGGTTTGATGTTCTTTATGGTAAGCTCTTTGCCGCGACCTTAAAACCGCAGCGAATATTTCTGCCTGTCACGGTTTCTGTAGCGCTACTATTGTTTCAAACATGAAATTAAAACCACCGTGAACACTCTATTTTCTCCTACAGCAAAATAAAAACCACACAAAATTACAAATGTATTTACAGTATGCAGCATACATGTAATTGAATGTGTAACATTGCTACAGTAACTGTAGACAATCATAGTTAAACTTATAAACCTCAATGGTAAGTTTTCAGTCATGTATCCTACAGAAAGGGGTCAGGTAGCTATGAGGAGAGGCACATGTGGGCCTCCTTGTCACAACCACATCTGTCATGCCTTGTTATCATTGGTTCCCAAACAGCATGTGTTTGCTACTGTTTGCAACATGTCAGCAGACATACACTGACCAGTGGTGGATTGCCTGAGAATTCCCTGGTGTTTTGGCCATTGCCCATTCTCTGCCTTTACAGAATAAACTTAATATATTCATTACCCATATCTACTTAAGTCTGGATAGAATTTACTTTTTCACATGAATTGATGGTGATTGTGGTTCAAAAATGTTACCATCTCTTTCACCCAACTTTTGGGCTCTGCTATCTTTTATTTGTTCTGAATCTGTGGAAATTCTATAAAAGAGTAATTGAGCTTGAGTAGTGGAACAACGAGGCTTACACTCAATTTTTTAGGAGAAGTTTTTAGATTAAAGAAGTACATAATACTGTCATGTTTAAGTAGAGTGGTTTTGTCCATCTACATGGTACATCCAATGTTCATAATGGTATGGTATCATTCAGCTATTAGAGCTGGACAGAAAATAAAGTGGGCAGATGAATGAGATTATTTCTTCCTGCTGTGTTTCATTTCTGATATCGACAGGTACTATATAATTATAAGGGATAAGCTGATGAATACATCCAATCGCCAAGAAAATCCATTTTAGTTATTGTTACTTGGTTGGTCCCACCGACCGCTGAATTGGATTGGTCAAGGGAGGTCAAGATGATGGGCACAATGATTCGAGGATGAAAAACACTTTGTAGACTTACTAGTTCTCAAAATTCTGGCTGCAGTTCCCAGATTTCTCCAGATTTCTGGCCGAAGGTCCCAGATATCTAGCGCAAGTTCCCAGATATCTGGCTCATGTCCCCTGATATCAGGCTCAAGTCCCCAGATATCTGGCTCAAGTCCCAGATATCTGGCTCAAGTCCCCAGATATCTGGCTCAAGTCCCCAGATATCTGGCCCAAGTCCCAGATATCTGGCTCAAGTCCCCAGATATCAGGCTCAAGTCCCCAGATATCTGGCTCAAGTCCCAGATATCTGGCTCAAGTCCCCAGATATCTGGCTCAAGTCCCCAGATATCTGGCCCAAGTCCCAGATTTCTGGCTGAAGTCCCAGATATCTGGCTGAAGTTCCCAGATATCTGGCTGAAGTTCCCAGATATCTGGCTGAAGTCCCAGATTTCTGGCTGAAGTTCCCAGATATCTGGCTGAAGTCCCAGATCTCTGCAGATTTCTGGCTCAAGTCCCAGATTTCTGCAGATTTGGGCAAATCCGCAGGGGGTCATCGATGGCTGCTACGTATTTCTTACATCATTTTTACATATAGTTTACAATATTAGCCCAAGTAGATGTAAGGTTGCTGAGATAAGGGAGGTCAGTCCGGAATTAAATTGGAAGTCCGGAATTAAACTGGAGAGTGTTTACAAAAGGTTGGAATTTGAACAATAAAAAGTTATTTTGTATTAATTTCTTCAGTTTTTATTGTGTGACAGTTTCTTCTTCAGTCATAATTATGAAAGTCTGTATGACCTACCCTGAGTAAAATATAATAAAATATAGTACCAGAATCTCGTACCTTCATCAAATTATGTCTGCATACGAGTTTTGCTGCAGTACTGTAGAAAGCCGCTAGAATGCCCTGTCTCCCATTACCAATCTTGACCTTTAGTTCCCTGGACCCTACCCAACTTGTAAATATGTGACAAGGTCCATCTATGACGTCCTAAGCTAAGATGTGCATGTAAACATAGTCACAGTATCACAAATAGCACAAAAAACATAACCATGTTGCTGAAGCTAATGATACTAGTATACTTGTTTTATTGACAATATCATGTACCGCTGGTTTATTGATTGATTGTTTTATTTGCACATATATATTAAAACCAATTACAAAAATATGTCACAGTACAGATTGGAATCTTAATCTGTACTAGCACAGTTCTAGATCCTACTAGTATAGATTGGAATCCTACAACTGGACTGTATATATGTAAATCAGAGACATTTGCATATAGAGAGAGCGACAGTGCGGAGAATGCGCCACCACCAAAGAAGAAGAAGAGAGAAAAGAAAAAGCCAAAGAAGGGGGGAAAGGAGCCTCCCAGCCCTTCCCTCATCCCTACTGAGAACGAGAGCGACAGTGCGGGGAATGCGCCACCACCAAAGAAGAAGAGGGGAAAGAAGAAGCCAAAGAAGGGGGGAAAGGAGCCTCCCAGCCCTTCCCTCATCTCTACTGAGAACGAGAGCGACAGTGCGGGGAATGCGCCACCACCAAAGAAGAAGAGGGGAAAGATGAAGCCAATGAAGGGGGGGGGGTGAAGCTAATGAAGGGGGGAAAGATGAAGCCAATGAAGGGGGGAAAGAAGAAGCCGAGGGTAAAGAGGTTCGCGTGGGGTCGAGAAACCCGGAAGTGATACTGTTCTTTGGCGGGAAATTTGATTTTAACCCTCGTTCAGTCCAGCCGGCAGGTGCAACGGAAGGTTGGTGAAATGTCCATTGAATTTAGACTATCATTCCGTGAAGTATACGATTTGGTAACGCACAATGGTATCACCTGTTTCTAGAATTCTAGCCAATGTCGAAACAACAGGAATCAGATGGCTTATACTTGATAGAGATATCATAATCTCTGTCCACATGGTTCTCTAAATATACTATTATAATAGGGTGGGAGGGGAAACTAGATCTCTGAGTGTAGTGGACCGAACCTCAGAATCAACCTTTTTATGGTGTTGTATACTGGAATTACAGGTACTAGAATTTGTCATTTAATTTTATTGCAACAATAAACATGGCATTTTGTATACAAATAATTTGACCATCCCACTACTACCACTGCCAAAGATGAATTCAGGTGAAGAACCCCCAGACGCAGTTGCCACAGGTGATGACGAGCCACCACAGTCAGTCCAACAGACCACAGGTGATGACGAGCCACCAGTCAGTCCAACAGACCACAGGTGATGACGAGCCACCAGTCAGTCCAACAGACCACAGGTGATGCCGAACCACCACAGTCAGTCCAACAGACCACAGGTGATGCCGAGCCACCACAGGCAGGCCAACAGACCACAGGTGATGCCGAGCCACCACAAATAGACCGATCCCGAAGCCACTCCCCCCTAAGCAACGCCCTAGCGACTCGAACACCTCCGTCAAAATCAGCCACATGTCTGTCAAAATGGCGGCGCCGGGCTCTGTTGGCGGTTTTGCCACCCGACATCAGATTGTCCTTTTGTGGCTACGAAATGTTGTCAAAGCGAGGAAAGAAGAGGGGCTATTCATTGTTTATGTCTTCTTATGTTCATTGTGTTTTTTTGGCGCCGGAGGAGGGTGACGTAGTCAGGGTAAAAGCCCGGTGTTATCGATCCATGCGGAAACATGAGTCGCCACACAAACTGCACACACAAACTGCAAACACACAAACTGTTTGTCAGAAAGGACAGATGCATAACAAGCTCCAATTGCACTTCTGTAGTGGGGTACGTATTTTTGGGACTGAGGTTTCGTTGCCATTGTTACATACCTGGCAGCTACATATATGAAGAGAAAAATAGAAAAACATCCACGGCCGGTTGGGTCAAAATACAGTTCGGGCAAACGTAGGGAGGGGGGGGGGCAATCGATAGTTTGAAAGAAACGTTCACACTAACGTTATAGCGCTATGCAGAGAACTACTGGTTTATGACCAGTTCAGTGGTTTATTCGATTCAAGGGAAGATGTACATGTACAGGGGACAGAATCCGCCGAGCAAGGCTACGAATTGGAACTGATAAAAAAAATCACATGCCAACAACACGCACAGAGGGACAGATAAGGAAAGAGCTGAGGATCTGCATAAGAGAAGGAGAAGTTAAAATGACAGTACAAGGTCTACTACTTGAACAACGCGGAAAACAAGATACAAACACAGGTAACTGTAATCGAAGGACGGAAACAGCCCCTCGCAACGTACGAGAACAGCTTCTACAGAAACAAGAGCGATTTCTAAGACACAAAGTAGACTATAACACCATGAACGTCCACCTTCTGGAACAGCTGGGTGAAACAACGTATGGAGAAACTGAAGAGGAGGCAATGACATATCTGAAGATGGTAGAGGCTACAAGACATCTCGCATACTGGGAGGACGGGGCTTGTCTACCCAACCATGGATGCATACTCTACCTAGTCTCCACTTTGTATGATCCCGCCATTTTTCTCACCAATGCAAAATATTTTGAGAAATACACAATGTCCAAAATGAAGTGGAAAGGCCAAAGCTGTATCTGATCGCCCGCTGTGGGGCCATGCAAGACGGGCGGCTGCACCAAACCCCAGTCGAATCCATTGGTCGCCGCCGGGATTATCCCTAAATATATGCAAGATATCTTGACGCCAGTCAGGCCATCACAGGCGCGGATTAAGAAGAGGATCAAGCCAAAGGCGATAGTCTTCGATGAAGAGTACATAGAAACCCTGAAAGAGGAGGCAGAGAAGGTCGAGAAGAAGAAAGAGCGAGAGAAGAGAAAGAGAGAGGAGAAGCTGAAACAAGAAGAGCAGAGGAAGAGAGAGCGAGAGGAGAAGAGAAAGAGAGATACTACATGATGTAAAGGTTAAGGGTTAGAGGTACCACCTGTGGACCAAAAACTCTTTTGCGCGGGTTTTTGAAGCCTTAGGAGCACAGTTACAATATAGCCTTGACGAACTGTCAGAGGGAGATTTGCCAAGCTATCACCTGTCCAGTTGACTGGGAAGCTCATGTGACACGTACTGTTATTATAATGTATTTAACATGAGAGTTTCTAGTTCATATGATAAGATAGTCAAATAGTCAATATGATCATCGGCTAATATATTGTGTCCACTGTAACATGGTTTTGATAAATGATGTAACATTTGAAGTATAGGTAAGCGTTGTTGTTAATACGTTACATACGTACGTACTACGTATTGTTATTACAATGTATCATTAAACATGAGAGTTTCTAGTTAATATGATAAAGATAGTCAAATAGTCAATATGATCATGCAGTGGCTAATTGAGTTTATTGAATGGCTAATATGCTTATAACATGGGCTTGATAACTGATGTAATATTTTCAAGTTCTTTACTGCATGCTGACGGATATTTCTATAACGCTAAAGCCCCTCTTGACATAGGCATCTGAGTATCTTAAGAGTATAAGGTGCATGTAGCTGATGCAGCTGAAGAGGGTTTTCGAAAGATCACCGTTCGCACTGTGGACACTGATGTTGTTGTCCCGGCAATATCAACGGTACAACAACTAGGCAGGATAGAGATTTGGGTTGCATTTGGCACTGCAAAGGAGTTTCGGTACATCGCTGCACATGAAATATCTCAGTCACTTGGACCGTCCTTGGCACTTGCATTAGATGTATCAGTCCTTGGCACTCGCATTGTTCCATGCAGGATGTGACAAAGTGTCACAGTTTGCACATGTTGGGAAGAAGACTGCGTGGAGAGTTTGGGAAGCACATGATGAGTTCACAACCACATTTTACAACCTCCACGATTCACCACAACACATCTCTTGCGAAACAGAGGCCTCGTTTGAATCCTTCACAATCTTATTGTTTGACATGCATCAACATGCAGCTAAATCAACTCACTGCGAAAAGAACTGAGGCTTTTGACTAAAATTAAACAAGCAACACAAAACTACGTACATGTACAATCCATATTTTAACTGTGACATGTTTCATATACTACCACTACCAGGAATCAGGAAAAAACTCACTGCGCTTGCAAGTGAGAGGGATTGTGGTATCATCAGCGGTTGGATTCAGTCCATCAACAACCACCTGTACTGGGCGGCAACCTCCACTAGGGACGGTCCTGGTGACCTTGTGGCTGCCAAGTCCTCACTTGAGAACCACCTACATAACGTACATAATGGACACGATGAGACGTTCCCACAGTGCGACTTCGGTGCTTTGGGAAGGAGATTGGCTTCAACCAAGTTAGACTATTATCCGGTTTGATGGTCTTTTAATGTGACATAGGTACATTTACTGGTTCATCACGTTATATTACTTTTCGACAGTCTGTAGTAGCACAAAAATGTTCCATTAGTATGATTATCATTAATGTTTCTGGCACTGGCAGGTGTAAAGTTAAGTGCCATAATCCAGAAAGCGTGTCTGCTGAGGGACATAAAGAAACTCTCTCCCAAGTACCAAACAACAACACCGGAAGCTTTCCACAGTTTGGTGAAACACTTCGCACCCAAATGGGCTTCTTTCTGATATTGGGGTATGTTGACTGGACTCTTCACTTTTCCAGTCATGAACAGAGCCGCCCCTAACTCGAGACAAAATACTGTTGTATCTTGTATCTTCAATGCCAAGGACACCCAGGAAAATCTCAACCTGGCGACTGCCCGTTACGCAAAGGAGTTGAGCGACCTTCAGGAGGCAAAGTGGACGTGAGTTACCAGATATGTACTTACTTTGTCAGGCAGACACAATTACCATGTCTGTGCAGTGTTGTCATGTTCAAATTAACTCTGTCACATATAGATTAGTGTTCACCGGGTTTGGTCCGCCACTTCACAGAATAACATTGAATTATTACAAGTCATGCAAAACAAAGCGGCACGCCTGGTGCTACACCGTGACTACAAGACCCCAGTAAAACACCTCCATGCATCGCTTTCATGGCAGACCGTTAAACAAAGGCTTCAAGTTAACACTATCTCCCAGTTACGGAGGATACTTACCACGCAACAACCAGCGGTTCTCTACAAACAGCTGTTTCCCGGTCGCACATCATGCACGGCTACAAGACAAGGAATGTCAGCAAAAACACATACAGAAACCAATGCGATGAAGAAGACTTTTATGTGCAGATCCATATCTATATCTATATGGAACAGTTGCACAGCTTGAGTGCGATTTCACTCTGTCACTCGTCTGTTATTTTGGGGAAAAAATGCATACAGGTGAAGATCCTCCATCATTTACCAGGCTCCGGGGATGCAGAGAAGGTCAATAGACGACCCACATAGAACGAAAATTCAGTTGACTCTTTTCTTTATTGTGTAGTTTAAGATAGTTCTGAATTGATATTTTACACTGGCGGAAACGCCAGTTGCTTTTGTACCACAAGATTGTATATCTATTTATTGATGTATCTGTTTACTATTCTTTTGTTGTGACCTGTACCCAGCGGGTATATGTGTATAATAAAGGTTTCCATTCATTCATTCATTCATTCATTCATTTATCTATAAACTTGTAGCATTGTTGTTGATACTTGTAGTATCTAACTGTGCGACATTGAAATTATTTTCTTGTGCTTTCAGAGCTTCGTGAAGGGCCAGAGGGTGAAGGCAGGACTGAACAGGTTGGATCCGGAGGCTGCAGACCGGCTGGTGACCGTGGTGCAGAACGTAAGTAAAACGCGTAATGCGCTGACTCCACGGAGCTCGAACACTGTCATCGTGACGGTTTTCAGGCAGAGAAGCCATGTTTCTAATTCTCGTTGTTTTTTCTCTTTCTTTCTGCAGCTCGGCGATCTGAGAGTCCGCCGCGGCACCAGCCGGGAGAACACCCTCGAAAACATCATGGCCGTCATGAGTAAGTTGCCCACTTCTTTTGTTGAACTACTACACCTAGTAGTAGTACTGCTTTACTCTTGCTACGTCCTGTCGAAAGTATTCAACGTATATTACTGATTAAAGGAGTACATGTTTAAAAGAATGATATTCTTCATCAAATACGTAAAAAAATGATAAGGAAAACTTTCGCCCAATCCTACAGGTCCGGCAAGCACGGGTCCGCTAGAGCCCTCGCAAGCTCCGTCGGAGCAACGGCTGTCCCTCCCGTCGGCCGAGTGCCCTCCTCTGCGGGTCAGATTTGGACGGCCGGTTGGGTTACATCCGAGGAGGAGGACTGCCAGCTGATGAGTTCAGACAAACCCCTGATTAAAAAGCACACCTGTACCCATTCATTCATTCTTCTTAATACCTCCCGTAGAAGAGCATATTCATTCATTCATTCATTCATTCATTGTTTTATCATCATGCTTACGATGGAACTATATTTCACTCAAAGATTTACAGCTTCGTCCAGTACATGGCGTTAGGAGGCTTCCTTCCAGAAGGAGCGGTGCCAACTACTACCGCCCAGCAAATGGCGATTGTTGAAAGGGAAGAAGACGACGAGCCAAGGCCGACAGAGTCAAAAACAGAGTTATCCGGGCCCGAGCAACAGATCCAACTCACCACAGCACAAAAAACGCAGCTACAAGACTTCCACATCAAGCACACTCCCGAATACCAGCGCCTCCGTAAACAGCTGAGGGCAAAGTACCTACACAGTCCATCAAAGTCAACCACGTCTTTCAACAAGTGGTCATCACCCAATCTCAACACTGAAGAGCAGGAAGCAATGGCGGGGCCCTCTGCACATGGCATGAAGTGCCTGCGCGCAGTACGAGACCACGGTATCGAATACCGCTGCAAGGATGCCGAGACAAGGGCGGGTTCTGTAGTGTCTTCATACGTGGCGGTGGAGGGTCAGCAGATGGGAATTTCTTCGCACATCACATTTTTTCACATTTCGCTTTTTTTGAACATCACATAACTTCCACATTTCTCGGCTTGCTAGCTTTTTTCACATCTTTTAACATTTTGCAGCAGACCGCATGTCACATAACTTCCACAAGAAGTCACATTTTATAAAATGTGATTTGATATAACATTATTTCACATTTTCACCGAGAGCACATTTCACATAAAATCACATAAATATAGGTGGCGGAAAAATGCAAAAAAGTCACATAACTTCACATAATGGGTGAACAGCCAACTTTACATCTAGGTAACATATTTTCACATTTAAAAATGTGATTTTTCCAGACCTTTTAGGGTGAATATAAAATAATGTGACGCAAAATGACAACATTTTTTCACATTTTAGTGTCGCCCTCCAGAAATGTGACATGAATGTTATTTTATGTAATTATCTGTCAACTTATGTGAAAAAAAAGTAATGCTGTTGGACCTCAACATTTTTTAACATTATATCACATTTTCTTCGAATTTTGCCGAAAATTCACATAACCGTTCTGTTACTTACTTAATAGCTGCAATTGGCGACAACCTGCTCTGGCTTTTCCGATAGTTCAACTTTATAACTATATGTTGATGAATGACTCATTTGCTCAATCGCAAACATAAACTGAAATGCCTGAGTACTATGTTTACAGTCTCTTGTCGGAAGCATTCTGACGCTGATAAATCATGCTGACGCTGATAAATCTTTAATATTGAATCTTGAATCTTGTTTTGTAACAGATTTCTTAGTACGGAGACAGTTTGGAATCAAATTAATCGATACGCCCACAGATTATATAGGATTCAACATTTAACGTTTTAATAAACTTTGCATATTCAAATAAATTACAGTATCTATCAACATTATCTTTTGTAACATCTGCTTGAAAAATGTACCAAATGCACACTACAGAAGACACCACCTCCGACAGAGCTACATTTACATGTGAGAGTTGCTCAAAATTATTTCATGACAGGTTTGCTCTTAAATAAAACACATAGACTTCTAGCATAATCAGAAGGTACTAATCTGCAAGGAGTGTGGCAAGAATTGCACCTAATACAGCAGTTCCATCGAGCATCGTTATAATGAGCAATCAAAAGAATAGGACTGCACAACCTGCAAACTGACATTTTCAACAAAAGCAAATTATACCATAATCGGAGAAAGGCCCTACTCCGACATTAACCATTCTAGTGAGATGTGAACAATATGAAAATACTTGAATTAGTACTCAAATAAATGAATTGATATTCAGAATCCTACCATCATTCCCTTTTGAAATATGAATACGCTTAGCAAAAAAGAAACGAAAAAATAAATCTGAATACGGCAGTACGGTGTAGTATATTTATAGAAAACCAATGCCGAAAACATTAGCACATATGGAGTAACAGATCAATAATGTATCCGGATATTACTTAGACATGAAGAAGCAGCTGTATCTAAAAACAAGTTAATAGACATAGCAAACTGACTGATTCACTTACTATCTTGTATTCGACGCTTCTCGCATGTCAAAGAGACGCCTGGAACAAACAGGGAGGGAGATGACAACAAACACCTGACACTGCAACCGAAAACAAGTCATGTTTTACTTTGATAAAAAACACAAATAACACAGGCCGTCTCTGTTTTGGTACAGATAGACTGCAGGAACAAGTGTTTTTCTTTTCTGCAACAGAGCTACAGAAGAGGGGCGATATCACGGTTGATGAGTGACAGCTTCCCTAACGCCGAAGTTGTGGAGGCGATACTGGACGTGTAGTTCCTCGGATACTTTTTTTTTAAATTTTTTTTAGCATAATTTTATTAAACATATTCAAGGCAACACGTATATAGTACATTACAGATACTTAAGCCAGTTAAAAACATGACCAAAGTTAGAATAACAGTTACATTTGTATCTTGTTGAACAGTGCAGGATGTGGAACCTTGCTATCAGTGGCCCAATGTTAAAAATATTACATACATGTAGCTCCTTACTATCAGAATGGCAGTGTGCTTTTCACTTCTATGAGCAAGCATATCTTCAAGTATCAATTTGCACATAAAGCGTTGTCAGTTTTTTCTCCTCTGCTTTAACATATCAAGATCCTCGGACAGTTAGCAATGACTTTACATCAAAGCCAAACTATCTGAAAGGTTAGTATAGATCTACTTTCATTGATAAAATTTGGTCAGCAAAATTTTTACGAGTGTGATGAAGGACATAGGATAATATTAACTTAGTTGATGTAGGGTTATAGAATTTTTTTAATGTTTCCTTTTCTACAGGAAAGTAATTTGGGAATTAAATATTCATAAATTGATATGGGTTGGGATGTTTGCAAAGGGGATAACTATTTCGAAAGTTGAACTTGAAATGTTGACCTTCATAAATCTGGATGTATTACATGATGCTCTTTTTATCTAATAATTCTGCGGGTTGCATTTCAGCACAACAACTTCCTGGCCGTCATGTACGCGCTGGGACATACATGCATGTTTATACATGCCGAGACAGTGGCAGGTTTGTTTGACAGATGCCCTGTCACAATAGCTGTTGGTCCAAGTGGCCTAGGAAAGACCATGGCCCTAAAACAGCTCTTGGCGTTAAGATCGCTAAGAATTCATTCTGATATTTCTGAACTTTCTAAGCATTCTAAAATTTAAACCCGGACATATAGTTAATCATCTGGTACTTTCAACATAACTGGCCACCAACGGACACATAAAGGCGTACAACTCCATAGAAGCCTACAATTTCTTTGTCTCCGGCTGGGTGGACACCCTGCACATGAAGATTGTTGGTCCAGACAAGATCCTTCTTTCAGCACGGGTAAGTTAAAAGGAAAGGAAATCCCACGATGTTTTGTAACCTAACACTATCAATATTGATTTCACACATAACGCCAGGTTCGCGCTTCCAGCGGTGTCCGAGTCTAGCCTGGGCCCAACATCTATCATCGGGGCCTCACATCGTCCCCAACATGTATCATGAAAAAAGTCAGCAAACAATTCCATCTTGTCCGACGTCCATGACAATTACCATGCAACAGAGACTTTCTGAGTACGCTACTATTCCAGTGTTGTTGGATTATTACGGGTCAGCCGTATCCTGAGCTCCTGGGACCCGCACTTACCTCAACAAACTTTCATACAAAAACGCTATTCTCCCACGGTTCCTGCACACGTAAACTTGGGCCGGCACCAACCACCATGTCTATTGCTGTTGTCTTACCGCTCTAGGTGCCATCCGGATGGCTTACATTCATTTGGCGCCTAAAACATACTCATGGATAAATATATGCTATGATATGCTGATGTCAGTCTGAAATACAATTACTCTATTGCGCAATCCCTTCCTCTTCCTGTCGACCCTTTAACTGATCGTTTCCTCGTTGTTTCCACGTTGTTTTTATCTCTATGAAAAATGGAGATATTGTTTTGGGTGTGTGTCTGTGTTTCCGGATTTTTGTAGTCAGCATAACTCGAGAACCTCTGCAGTTGCACAATCAATGGCAAACACTGCAAATATAGATTGTCCTTATCTAATAGGCTGAAGTCTAAGTAAACATTCCGTTAATTGATAATGCCTTGAACCTGTAGACTTGACTTGACTTACATGTATGAATACCAAGTCTCCAAATGTGACTGTGTATTACGTTTTAGACTTATTTTGTTTCTGAAAACTTGTTACTCCTAACACTAAGATAAGAAGAGAATCACTGAAAAGATGAAAACATTGAAAAGTGTAAATATACCATGTTTGATTTGAGATTCTCTGGAAAGCATGGGTTCTGAGCAAGATATCTGACGTCTAAGTAAACATTCTGTTAATCCTGTGTCTGTCATTATTAAATATAACAGGTAATGCCTGTAATGTTTTAACTTGTAACTTTGCCCTTACTTCTAAGTGGGCATAATGGTCTTTCACAAAGCCTCTGAATGGCCCAATTTTACCTTATTTTTTTCAAAAGCTCCGCACAGCGGATTCCGCAACATAAGCCCACAGATGCAGGTTTCAACATCTCAATTTCAGGCTCCCACCCCCAAATTATTTGTCCCTCTCTTCAATGAGAACTATGTAACAAGAGAGACAGTCACTGTACTTCCAAAACCGCTACCTGAACTCTTTGGTGAAAATTGGGCAGAACTAAGTTTCAGTGACTTGTGTGAGAAGTGTGAAGTCAATATTTCTCTCACAGTAGAGGAAAACACACAGCAGCAGTCACAATCAACTGTCTGATATAAACAGCGAGTTACAGCATCCAATCTTAAGTCAGCATGGCACACCGATCCAGAAAAGCCATCAAAGTCTGTCACTAAGAAAGTATGCTATCCAGAACTAGAGTTCCACGAACACTTTATCTTCGCCAAATAATCAAGGCTTATTATGGAGAGTGATTAATATTTACATGCTTATCACCCGCTGCAAATTTGATCATGCACCATACCATTTGGAAGTTATGCTGGGGGGGGGGGGGGTGAGTCCAGTCTAGATAGTGTTAAAAATCATTTGGTGGTACAGGACTAGTAAATGTAACAAGTTTAATGAACTTTCAGATGCTACAAGTATCGAATTCCTGGCATTGATCACTATGGAATTATGGTGTTTCCTCATCAATTATGCATATTGGCTCCCATATGCATAATTACCATCTATCTAAATCAAATTATAACTTAAGCTATTAACAAACCAAAAATCATGATGATCCATTGACCCCTTCTTGAGTTATTACCAAATGAAGGGCGCACAGCTGGCACACAGCTGGGTGACCTAAATCCCAAGCCAGGCAATCCTCCAAGTGTCCCTGAATTGAGGTCGAGTAACAGCTTTCAATGGGATTATACATTATTCTCTTTAATTATGTAAATGAACTCCCAATTTGCATACTATACATTTCATTATGTTAATCATCACCTAAGGTACCTGCGTACCAAAAGCAATAAAGATACAACAGAGCCCGCATGAGTTATCCTCCTCCAAAGTTTCATACATAAAGGCCCACTGCAGCTCAAAACAAGTCGTCAAGAGGCCCAAACTTACACCACTTGTTCCCTGCCCCAAGACCCATCCACTATAAAAAAATCATGAACCTGGCGCCTCCAGAAAATTTCACCCCAAACTTTGAAGCTCCGCTGCAATACTTTAGATACCCGCTAGAAGGCCCATTATCGAACTTGACCTTCCTTTCTGTAAACCTTACCCACCCACTAAGTATCATGCAGAACCATCGACAGCTTCTCGAGTTATGTTGGCGACATACAAATACACATACACACAAAGCCCGCTGCAGTACCGACGGAAAATGCCAGGGGAACCATTTTTGAACTTGACCTCCGTTTCTACAACATCTACACACCTGCAAAAAATCATGAAGATCCATCAACGTTTCCGTCACTTTTTTTTGCCTACATACAAACACAAAAAATTCAAAGTCCGCTGCAGTACTGTTGAAAAACGCAAGGTGAAACATTTTCGAACTCGACCTTTCTTTGCACAACCACTACACACCTACCAAAAATCATAAAGATTCATTGAAGTTTTCTTGAGTTATGCTCCTGACATACATACAGACCCACCCAACAGATTTTTCAACCGAAAACATAATCCTCCCCGAGTACTAGTACTCGGCGAAGATAATAACACAAGTCTGAAAGTCCTGCAACAAATTGGGGCCAATCTCATGAGGCAGGTCACAATGCATACACATATAAATTGATGGAAGACCGTCCCGGCCGAGGTTGCTACAGCGAAGCTCGATAAGGAGAAAGAGCTACTGTTGGGGCAACTGAAACGAGTCAAGCTTGGGCATGGGCAGGATGTAACAGAGGAAGAGTTGAAGAAAGCTCGACTCGGAGCCTAGCAGGGGCCGAGGCGGCAGCCAATCCCGGGAATCCTGTTTACGGTCCGCAGGCTCGGACAGTTGGCGCCAAAAACGCGGCAAAGCTGGGTTCTGCCGATATCAAGTTTCAACAGTTGCGAGACAACGCCGCCTTGAAAGATGCTCACTCTCTCGGCGCCACACAATGTTGTGTTATGTTGTAAGTAATGACATCACTGTTACTGTGGTCACTGCACACGTCACTCCTACCATCGAGTCAGAGACAGCCATGTCTCTCCATCTTGGTCTGTGAATAAACATCCGTTATCCGTTTTGGATTCAGAAAACAGTTTTCTCTCTAATGTAACCTTGATCTCAAAATTTGGTAATGTCTGTTCAGAGTTTCAATATAGACAATTAATTTCTGCGATACCAGGCATTTGGAAATCGGCAGGTGTCCACTGATTTACGTGTTTGTTCACCGATTTGTAGGGATAGGACTTGGATTCAGAATAAAATTATTAATAAAAATATGTATATCTTTTTCATGAAAGAAGCAAATTTCTGTGAATCCTCATATAAAATACAACATTCTTGGGAAGAATATTTCAACATGCCCATACCTTGGAAACAAGTCTACAGCTTACCTTAAAACTCTCCATAGATACTCACACTAGAATGTTTCAATATAAGCTACTCTTTAAATTTCTAACAGTTAATAAAACACTTTTTACTTGGGGCCTGGTTAATTCTCTTATGTGTAGTCTTTGTAATGAGGAAGAAGAGACAGTCATCCACCTGTTTTGGGATTGTAGAATAGTTGCACGTTTCTGGTCCGAGGTGGATTGCTGGTTCTTAAACCTTACAAATACTCATCTGCATAACTCAATGCCTTAAATATAGTCTTTGGTGATTTAAGTGATCGTTGCCCAGTTCTGTCAAACTTATTCATTATTTTAGGTAAAATCTATATTCTCAAATATCGTGAAAAGACCTTACATTCATCTGGTTTTATTTCTTATGTTTCTCATGTTCAAAAATTAGAACACATTACATGTATTGCCAAACGACTTGATATGATTCAAAAACATCTGGGAAAGTGGGGAAAACTACATACTGTCCTTTCTACGTAGATCTTTCTTGTCATTATGTTTTTGATAACCAAGATGTACTGGTTCTCATCTACTATGTGTGATCAGACATTATTGTTTCCGGGTTTTATGTATCAGTTTTGTGTTTTTTTTCATGTGTTTCATTTATTTTGTTTATGTGCCATTTTTATCTTCGCCGAGTACTTGTACTCGGCGCGGGAAGATTATGTTTTCGGTTGAAAAATCTGTTAGGTGGGTCTGTATGTATGTCAGGCGCATAACTCAAGAAAGCTTCAAAGAATCTTTATGATTTTTGGTAGGTGTGTAGTGGTTGTGCAAAGGAAGGTCAAGTTCGAAAATGGTTCACCTTGCGTTTTTCAACAGTACTGCAGCGGACTTTGAATTTTTGTGTGTTTGTATGTAGGCAAAAAAAGTGACGGAAACGGTGATGGATCTTCATGATTTTTTGCAGGTGTGTAGATGTTGTAAAAACGGAGGTCAAGTTCAAAAATGGTTCTGGCATTTTTCGTCGGTACTGCAGCGGGCTTTGTTTCGATGTGTATTTCTTGTGGACAAGCTGTCGATGGTTCTGCATGATATTTAGTGGATGGGTAGGGTTTACAAAAAGGAAGGTCAAGTTCGATAATGGGCATTCTAGCGGGTACCTAAGGTACTGCAGCCGAGCTTCAAAATTTGAGGGCATGTTTTCTACAAGTGCTATGGTCATGATTTTTGTGTGGTAGATAGTTCATGTTATAGGAAGTAAGTTGTAAAAGTTTGGGCCCCCTAGCGTCTTGTTTGGAACTGCAGTGGGTGTTTTTATTTTGACCTTCGGACAGGAATAACTTGAGAAGGGGTCGACAGATCGTCGTGGCGTTTGGCATTCAGATAGCTCAGA
The DNA here is from genome assembly GCF_035083965.1 of Branchiostoma lanceolatum. Taxonomy (NCBI): domain Eukaryota; kingdom Metazoa; phylum Chordata; class Leptocardii; order Amphioxiformes; family Branchiostomatidae; genus Branchiostoma; species Branchiostoma lanceolatum. The sequence goes on from NC_089731.1 coordinate 17,536,888, forward strand.
TGGTGCTTTACATAATAAACGACTAATTATGCGAATCAGGATATAATTGGCATAATTAGTAAGGAAAGTTTGATGCATTTCATATTGGGACTCTTAAACATGTGACGGTTTCCCCGAAAACAGGTCTTACAAACAGATGGCCTGGGAAAGTGGGTCAAATAAACAAATAGAGCACAGCACTGCTCTCCAAGCAGAGGTGTGGGTCCGGCTGTTTTTTCACATGTTTAGTTTAGGCATGTTTGTCCAAAGCACGTTGGCGACATAACGAAAAGGGGACGAAATAGAAAACCCGACAAAACACCTAAAACACGTCAAAAACACGGCTCTGCTTGGAAAGTACATTGCTCCAAAACTGCACCACTGCTAGGTACGGTAAAGTCACATTTACTATGTCTTTCAAAATGTGTATGACATGGAATAAAGATTTATTCTATTCTTATTCATATATATTGACTGCACCATTTCATCGTCACATTCAACTTACGACACTGCAATTTCAAACCTTTGAGGGCCCATAATTTCAACATACTGTATTCATTTTTTTTCATGACCAGTTTTAACATATATCAGCAGACAAGACACTTACATCGTACACTAGTCCTGTACCAGCAAATGATTCTTAACCCTATCTCCCCCCCCCCTCAAAACTTACAAACAGCACATGGTGTATGATCAAATTTTCAGGGGGTGATATCAAAGCATGTAAATATCAATTACTATCCATAATAAGCCTTGATTATTTGGCGAAGATAATGTGTTCGAGGAACTCTAGTTTCTTATTATTTCTTTGTTATTTTGAAAACTAATAAAAAGAATGAAAAAAAAAATCCGTTATCGAGCTGTATCCTCGCCTCTCAGTCTCTCTAATCCCGCTCTTTGGTTACTTGATGACGTGGTGGCAGCGGTGGGATACGTCCAGCCTCGAATTTCCGCTTCAAGCCGCGACCTAGCCGAGAGACGAGAAGGCAAATCCGCCGCCGTTACAGACAGACCAAAATGGCGTGTCCGGACGAATTCGTCTTCGAACGTGATAAGATCTAAGGTTACTCGTTCTGCTAGCGATCCTTGTTTGAATCTTCGCTTCATTCCCGACGAAAGGGGGTACCCTGAAGAAACACAGGGAGCAGATCGAGGAAATTCTATCCCACAAACAGGACACGAATTTTCAGAAACCGGACCTTGGGAAATCTGAGCGTCGTCAACAGCCGCCATCTCTTTCGTGTCGTCTGAGTATCACTGGCTATTATCCTTTGAACGTTGGAAGTTCTACAGTCATCTGCGTAACCCCTGCACCGCAACCCCTACGTTCCCGACAACAGGGAGTACACTAAAGACACAGGAAGTAGATGGACTTAGCCCTATCCACAAGCAGGAACAGAATTTCCAGTCTCTCGGACCACGTGTGATTGACAGCGCTGACCGCCATTTTTCCTAGACATACTGTCTAGCCGTCAATCGGCACCTGTATCGAGCTTTGCCCAGCATGGCAACAGCGAACCGTGCACCCAAACAGTGGAGTTTAACGACGCGCGAAACTATCAACCCTTTTGAAAATTGGCGGACCAACCTAATCTACGTGTTATCCTTGGACCGAAACTTCACCCCATTCTTAGCTGACGGCGTCACATGGCAGAAACGCACAGCGGGAGTCGAGCACCGGGGATACACCAACGATGGAGAAGACGTACCAGAGGCTCATCGGAGAACAGCGGCGCAGAAGGCGGCTAGTTTGGAACTAATGCTCGGTCAGGTCGCCAAGTTCTGCCCGATAATCACCCGAAGCCGCATAGTCAAGGCGATTTCGGCTTCCAGTCCACTGGGGGCTATTTCCTTGACATCGCTGACATCAGTCAAGGGCCCAACGAATTGAACGCCTGGAAGACTTATACCAGCGGCTAACCGCAGCAGTGGAGGATAACTTACTAACGGCCGGGGGAGTATTGCCCACCACGGGGAGCCTGTAACCTCGGACGAGAAGATCACACCCTCTCTGGAGAACATGGTCGTACTGTTATGGCTCCGAATGCTGCACCCGGGTCTTCCCGTCCCTATCAAGCAGCGATACGGTACCGAGTTAAGAAACTAGACACTCTTAATTGTGCAGGAACTGGAGGAAGAAACAGGCACAGATACCTGCATACGCACATTTCATGCTCAACAACACCTCACGAACGAGGCCCTGAGTGAGGCCGGACTGCCGCCTGCAGAAAAGCAGTATTGCGTGCAACATAACGGAAGAAATCACCTTAACAAGGCTTGTCCTCTTGACCTTGAGGTTTTCCAAGGAGGAAACGCAACTTAAGTCGACAGAAAGCAAGCCGCGAAGTTGGGAATTACATCGTGAACACGTGGAACTATGCCCTATATGTGTATATATACATTGCACGCGACCATCACCCGGACAGCGACGAAGACTTCTATGCTGAATGTGAACACCTGCGCATTACTTTAGTCAACTGCATCGCTGGGCATATGGAGACCATTCGAGTTGCACGACGGTCTTTGAATGCCCACATCATAACCCAGACAAAGACGACCGGACCGCGGCAGACATTCCCGGAGGTGGTAACCTGGCGCTCACGCAGTCTGACCGCGTCGCCCTACAACAACTTGTGGATTACCGCCTCAGCCCTGAAGCTGTGAAACGTCAGAGGAAACTATTGACGACCTTCTTATGCCCGGATAAATTGTCCTTGAAATTCTCAAATAAGATGTAGGAAATGTAAGTAGACATTCCATGAAACTATATACAAGCTGTGAATAAGACTGTAATCCGTATTGTACTTATGGGCTATCTTCCTCGACTCTGCACATGTGTGGACCATTTTGATCAGCGATGCAAGAAGGCGGTGTCAGTGTTTTTTGAGCCATACAAAACTTGTTCAAGCTACATATCATCAGTCATTATGGCAACTTGGGTCAGGCTCGGCCGAGTGCCCATAACTGCCACCAACTGGGATGAACTTGTACAGGTATTTATCTCTAAGAGTAGAGTAGAATTTCAGTCTGGTAGGTTTCTGGGGTTGGTCTATAGTCATACATTACATGTCGAAACTATTTTTGCTAAATGTTAAGTCGCGGACGCATTCAATCACTTCCAACGTGCTAAAATTGTCGATCTGTAAACATCTTTTGGAAGCTGACACCTTCCACCATCTTACTGGCGAGTTAGTTTTGTCAGATTAAGTCGTTAACGCAACTTAGAGAGCGATTTGTCGGGTCATGGCCGTTTCAATGCGAGCGCTTGGTCGGGGTGTTCATATGACATTCCAATCTCTTTTAAGTGACTATTCTTACCTGCCTTTATAGAGAATACCAAGCAAGAATGGCTTATTGGCGAATGCCTACTATATCAGCTACATATTGGAGAGTAGCAACCCGCGGTAATGTTTTATTGTGGTATGATGCAACGCTTATCAATTACAGATCGCTTTAGTCTACCCCACCACCAATCCACCCGATCGTATCCAGGTGACCTGGGCGGACGTGAGGGCCGTGAACGTTGGGGTGAAAACGGCCCTGGAAATAACGTGAGTAGATTCGGATTATACTAGTATGATGTACAGACCTATTGATGAACTTCACCTTAAGGCTCTGTCACACATATACTTATTGTATGATCTAAACCAAAAACATGTCCGTACGTAACTCATGCGGACTTATATATACGCACAAGTGTGACAGGGGCTTTAGGGTTTTAGAAAGCTTTACGCAATACTAACAAATGCGTTTTTTTCGTCTTTGTCTTAGGGCTACACTGGCAAAGGTGCCCATTGCCCTCAGGGGCAATACCCCGGTGCGTTTCGACGTGATTTACCAGCATGTCACGGGGTACGACGTCTGGGCATATTGCAGGTCAGATGTTTTTCACAGCTAAACACAAATAAAGACTATTAACCGTGACCTTGCAATAGACTTTGGCAGGTTTTGGTTATTTGTAAATTACAGCATGTATTTTCTCATTGTACATCTGCTTTGTATGATTTACCTATACACATGTGTATCGTCATGGAAACGGGCGAAAATGTCTGTGCGTGCACATGTCTTGTGTATGTCTTCCATATATTCAAATGAGCATGGCCTAAGAAGCAAATCATTTACACAGAAATCATCACCTATAGTCCATTGGCTCGATTGATATGTTACTAACTAAATTTCGTTTTTTATAGGAATCCGGTTGGAGGCGGGAGGTGAAATCGGACGTGTTGTTTCACTGTCCAACGTGCAGGACGAATAGAAATAGAATAGAAGAGTTTTTCATTGATAAGTGAAGTGAACTTTATTGCTCAACAATATAGATTGGTATTCGATTCTAAATGTCAGATGAATGTACTCTGTGAATAAAATGGAGATTCTGTAACAATTCCACTGGTACTTCAGCTTGACGTTTACTGTAGAAAATAATGTGACTAGAAAGATGGTTTGCTCCCTATGCAAATTCTTTAAAAATCCGAGATACAACGATTCCCATCTGTGTGGCCTTAGCATAAAAATGGAAGTGTGTGATGCGGTGATGTATGAATGAATTGTGGATATTTCTTATACATTGAATATAAGATATCTAAGTTTAGGTTATTCATGTGTTACCCTTTCATTTTGATTCTAGAGAATGTGAAATAGACAATAACAATTTTATGAGTTGCTGCGTTTCTGTTTTAATTTTGCACTGCATTATGAATTGATTGATATGGGCACCCTGAGACCGACATAGGTGGCTTGATATTAAAGATTGTTTTATGTTGTAAACATATCGTCCCGTATTTCTTAACGAAAGAAAGATACTAAAAACATTAAAACTTTCATTTTGCAGTTTATTGCTGTCACATGCACTTCACGTTCAGAGAAATTCATATATCAGTACATCCCACTAAAGATATGTATCAAACCATAAAGAAATCTTGTGCTGCATGATCAGTTCGAATGTTGTCGTTTCACGGTATACGGTACGGCCCGGTCATCCTGTGGTAGGGGCTCTGCACGTGGGAACTGAATCCCTCCATCCCCCAGAGCGGGTCGGGGGGGGGGGGGGCGTTGAACACCTGGCAGTCAGATGACGATTCAGGAGCTCCAATATCAGCCCACGCAAACTTGTGAATGAATGAATGAATGCGTGAGTGAGTGAATGAATGAAGCAGAGAATGAGGAGTTAGCATCGTTAGAAAGCACAGAACAAAACAAGTTTTGGAGAAGAGTGAGACCAAGAAAAGGCAAAAAGGACAAGCCGCAAGCAGTTAAGGTGGGAGAACAGCTCGTCACAGACCCTGCAGAGGTGAGAGAAACCTGGGCCAAGCATTCTGAAGCGCTAAGCAATGAACAAGGAGAAGAAGGCAGACTCTTTGACGATAACCAAAAGAAGATAATTGAAGAAGAGGTGAGAAGGATCGAAAAAGAAAGCCACAGTAATGCTGAGGCCATACTTAACGAGCCTTTTACTGTAGCAGAGGTAGCCTCAGTCTGCAGAACACTCAAGAGATGGCTTAACTTATGAACACCTGAAGAATGGTGGCGAAGTACTGTAGAGCGGCGGACAGCTACGATGTAGCAACTTAACAACAGCTAACATGGTTCAAGAAATAGTAGATCACTATCAAGAGAGAAGGAGCAGTGTCTATGGGTGCTTCTTAGACACCCAAAAAGCGCACGACACAGTATGGATAGATGGCATGTTGTACAAGATCTACAAAGCAGGTATTAACAGCAAACTCTGGCGACTCCTCAGACACATGCACATGGGCAATAAGTTCTCTGTGCTGCCCGACGGGAAAGAGTCCAGGGAGTTTGAGACTACAAGGGGAGTAAACCAGGGTGGTATCCTGTCATTGACGTGTTTCCCGATAAGCCGGCACAATGCTAGCATTTTGCGGCAATCTAAGTCAGCAAGTTCCTGAGTTCCGTGTAGCCTTGGAGGAGGTGATTTTTTTTTGACAACAGGCGAAAATCATTGCGCGCGCGGATGTCATCCATAAGATTAAGATGGTCGGTGGCCTAAAGCATAATTTAGCCTAAAAATTTCAGGTAACACACAGTACGGGTAATATCTGTGTGGTTCTTAGCTCTGGGGACAAGGTAACACAGTACAGGTAATATTTGTGTGGTTCTTAGCTCTGGGGACAAGGTAACACAGTACGGGTAATATCTGTGTGGTTCTTAGCTCTGGGGACAAGGTAACACAGTACAGGTAATATTTGTGTGGTTCTTAGCTCTGGGGACAAGGTAACACAGTACAGGTAATATTTGTGTGGTTCTTAGCTCTGGGGACAAGGTAACACACAGCACAGGTAATATTTGTGTAGATCGTAACTCTAGACATCAGGTAACACACCTTACAGGTAATATTAGGTTGACTTCTAGCTATGGGTAACACGCCTTATCTTTGATATTCATATCTCGCCCACGAATGGACGGATTCCTGTCATATTTGGCTGACATGATCATCAAAGCTTTCCTAGTTGTGATATGAAGTCTCATACGATGGTCATGCTTGGTTATTGAGATATGAACAGATGGATTTCAGAGAAAAAATCATAGGTTTCCGACACGAATTATGGATAAATGTTCACATTTCAGGTAAACCACTGAGTGCAACCACCCAGAAGTGATAACATAAATGAAAGGTCCTTGACAGAACTGTAAAAAAATTATGTCTATATCAGGACGCAAAGTCTTATCCTGCCTCATTTAGAAAATGTCGGACATTTTGAAGTTTGTACTTTTACGCAAGGTAAAATATGACAACAAATGCATTGTCTGTATTTTCATACAGAATCATGGAACAGCTAAGCTGTTCAAACCATGAATAGATGAGTATATCACCATACTGTTGTGAAAATTTCATTAAAAAATACCGCTTCCTTCTCGTTTTGGAAAGGAAAACGCAATTCCGTGATATGTGTTTGAGATCGACTCGGAAATATCCCCCCGGAAGATAGCGGTTGGAACCGGCCTTGTTGTCAAAGTCTTGATTTTTCATATCTCGCATGTGAAAGGACAGATTCCTGCAAAATTTGGCTGACATAATCATTAAAGCTTTCATATTCATCGTATGAACTCTCATATGATGATCCTGCTTGGTTATTGAGATATCAACAGTTCAGTTGCGTTCGGACGTTAGGATATTCAAATATCTTCCATCCTTTAGCATGGGCGCATGGCCGGTGTAAGTGGCGGGCTCAGACAAATTTTAAAACTTTGTATTCATCAATAATGATCTACAAAAATCGTAAAAAATCATATTTTGATATAGCGCACGTCCAATTTCCTGTTCAGTGCATTTGGTTTAAAATATTTACACAAAAAAACACAAACATTCATTTATCCTAGCGACAGAGGACAAGACTGCATGTATATACATGTACTTTAATTGACTTTTTGGTCTGTGTGCCAGCAGAAATGTACATTTCAGTCTGCAACAAATTGTCTTTATTGTGCAGTCATACACGTCCGTATGGTTGTAGGATATGCATAAACATATTAGTAATGGAATAGATTGGGAACTTGTTCAGTCAAAAGATTTTTACTGTATGCTTTAGCAAAATGTCAAGTACTAGTAAGTCAAGTTAGCAAAATGTGCTCTACACAAAAGACCATGGAAACAAATAGTTGTAGTTAAGCTTTAATAGCAAAAGCAAGACAACAAGGCCTTCATTATGAAAATCAACAAGTTACTTGTTTATTGTCATAGCCTCTATATTAGTAAGTAGTACATCTTGGCAGGCAAGACCAAAGACATTCCATATACCTGATCTTCAACTTACTCACATCTGCAATTGCATACTGGGGTTTCAGATACAAGAGTTCTTTATTTTAAATCATCCGGCGATGTTCAAGTTGTCAATAGTCACTGTTTCATGCAGAACCACAACTGTTACAAAAGTTAAAAAAACCCAGTAACATTGGTTTGTCATAATGAACATCTTAACACTGTATAGCCAATATCTGTATGTAACAATGCAACACATGCTGCAAAATGGTGAGAGGAAAGCACACTGCAGTAACATGTCTTTTTTCGCACTGCCCGATTTTCTAGCTAATAACAGTACTAATTTTCTTGCCATCCTGCAGTAGATGCTGGCTACTCTATGAATGTAGCAACCAACCAACCAACCAACCAACCAACTAAACATAATACTCACTGTGTTAGCATAGTTGTATTGGATCTTAATGTGCTACCCTCCACATTTTGGATACTTTGTGGGCTTGCAAGTTTCTAGCTAGTGCACTGTAGTGTATCAGGCCAGCACTTCTTTTCAACTAGTAAGATGTTGTCTTATATCAAATAATAAGACATTGCTAGGACATGTATCTATTTGAGTAATATGCCAGCTCGAAACTGACAACTGTACATTACCATACAAACTTGCAAACATCCTTCTAATTGACGGATTCTCCTGTGGGTTCTACAAATGACTTGGCATACAATATAAACTAAACACAGTGATGTGGTGTAGCAAAATATAGATTCTTCATGTTTGTCCTTTCAAAACTTTTTCTTCGACTGACTTGGTTTTGGTATTCTATTTAGTATCCGTTTTCTGAAATATTTTCTTGCAATTTACAACATGTATTTCTCATTTTGCAGCTGGTTTTTAATCTACAGTATGGCTGAAAACTTTTTTTGGAAATGAAAAGTGATGATTGCACAGATGTCATCCATATATAATCAAATCAACATGGCCTATCAAAAGAAATACATTGAGTCAGTATTCCACAGCAAGACTTACATCAGGTATCATATCATATATGTATCAGACATTGACCACATAAAGTGTATGGTGAAAAGTTCTTGGGCAAAATGCAAATGTTTTTGAAATCCATTCATTAGTATGTTAAATAACTATTCACTGCAGTTCATATTCACTCCCTTATCATCTCTGTTGTGTACTGTGTTATCGCATACAGAAATACATGTGGGTACATACAAATGTCAAAAACGTGAATTACAGTTACTGACAGCCTACATACAGTCTAGTCCTGGGATGGATAATAAGTAATAGATAACACCATCTGACTGCGAACATAGCTTCCAATGATATTGGGGAAAGTCAAATGATAACTCTGTGCATTTTCATTGTGCAGCATGTTGGGGTTTCAGATTAAAGACTTCATTTATAAATCATTTTTATCAGTGATGTCAATGTATTCAATATTCACTATCGCATGAAGAAATACAACTGTTACCGTAGTCAATAGTAACATAGTAATGTCATCAAGGATATCTTAACACTCAGTATTGTTCATATCATATCTAATAATGTAACACATAACGCATTGAGGACTAGTACGCTTATTGTCAATTAACGTTAACACTTTGCTTGAGAAAAATGATAACTGTTCATATTAAATGGAATATAAGTTGCAAATACATGTATCATCATATACAGATATAATTTCATCTTCTTAAACTTATTGTAAGGGGGTCATGTTTCCTCAGTGGTAACAAATATTTAGTTGAGCCAAACTTACAAGGGTAGGGTCATCTTAAAATTAACACAGTCGCGCATGAAAATCTAAATCACAAACTGAGATAGTCTCAAGAAGACATGAGCCTAAAAGTTTACATTTGTGCCAAATATACTCTCCGGAACTGCATGCTCCATTAAAGTCTCAACATCACTATCTTCCTCATTCACAATGTCATCCTCAAATAATGTATCCAATGTATCAATATCTACGCGAGGGAAGAGTACAAGGGCGACCGACTGTTGGATTGGCAGGTCTGGTACATACTTGTCAAAGTAACTAAACAATGTCCTAAGCCTAGCCCCCAGGTAGGACATGTGTTTCCTAAGGACAGCTTCCTTACCAATACACATTTTGTCACCTTTGTTGCTTTCACTCGTACTCAGAACAGCGAGCTCAATACTCGTTAGCTCATGCTGATTTTCGTAGTGTTGAAACACTGTCCGCATTTCATCCTTCAGCATACCTATTTCTTCATTTGCACGTTGGAGGTTGTCAATACCCCTTCTTTGGACACTGCGAGGTACCCTCGAATCCTGCAAATGACCCAAGATAAGTTTAGTTTCAGACACACAAATGTTCCCTAATAGCAACACTTTGCACTATGATGTCAGTCAGAGATGATCTTTCATTGTTGTTGATTGATGGATAATGAATAGATCAATCAATAGGAATTTTTTTTTTAAACTTAAAGGCCAGGAAGCCATATATCAGATTACAAGCACAAGTATAGATTATAAAAAGTTGCAAAACCCACCGCAACATATGGATCTAGACATGAATAGCCCTCCCATGCTGAATCTGTCACATCCCTGAACTGGGCAGATACTAGTAGGTCAGATCTGTTCGGCAAGTACACATGTTGATATTGCTCAAAGCCTCAAACCGAAACCGCACAAAATTGTTTTCAAGTCACCGGAGTCTTAGCCGTATATTTTGGAGACTGCATTGGAAATATACTAAGGGATTAGTGGATCACAAAATTTCTGTCCGGTTGTGTCCATGTCTCTACTCTACTCTACATATTGGTAGACACATTGATACTCAAGTCTTGCTTGCTCACTTGTTTATTTTTGCTTACATATTAGATTGTCTCTGTGTTCAGAAAGAAACTTTGAGAAACCACAAAAAAAAATTCACTGGGGTCATATTCATATATTTTTTGAGAGAGACTTAAGTTCCAGGATATCTAACTAGAAGGACATTGTTATGATCATGTACTTGTCATTTTTTTGCGTGTCCATGTTAAATGATAAAACATACCAATGCTTACAGTTGTAGCTATGCCACCACATGTTTAACATCTTGCCAATTTATTAATGTTACTTGGTGTTAGTTATGGATTGGTATTCTGTATTCAATAGAGAAATAGTTGCCCTTCCCTACCGAAACAGGTGGTATGCATATGGATTTCAAATGAATATACAAATGTCATGCTATGTAGAGCGTACATACTTTTTTTGTAAAAATATAAATCGTACATCGCCTCTAGTTCAGACAATGTGGGATTTCACGGCTTCGAGTGTGCATAATGTGCCAATTGAGCGATATTGGGGCCGCATTGCACCAATTACTTTAAGCTGCTCTCTCAACAATTCGAAGAAGAGGGCATATTAGATACGTTATCAGACGTAGATATTTTTGCACTACATTTTGTATACCTTCCTATAATCAACACAGCCCTGGAGGAATTGAGACAAACAACCAATAACCGTCCCATCAGAACAGCGAGAAAAATGTTACCAAATCAAATGAGCAGACGTATGTGGGAGGGGCAGTGCCTCGGACCAGCCAACTGACTTCCCTGTGAGGAGAGCTGTCCAGCACAAGTGGCTTACTAACATCTCTCAGAGAGTGGTGGACTTCTGCTGGCTAATGCCTGACTACCAGGACATCGTCAAGGCCGTGGGAGCCACTAGGGAAAACAGCGAGGAGATCTTCTCATAATGCAGCTGTTTTTAAGGTATAGACTGTAACTTTCTTAGTTATTTACACCACAATGTCCCACGTATGGAAGATAGGGACACTCAGATGGTTCTTAACAGTTTTATTGATACAGTTGCTTATCATAGCATCCTTACTTTACTCAGCTTGTTAAAAAAAGTTCCGAAACTGTATCACAGAACCACCATGGGGTGGGTGGCAAGTAGTCCAAATTGAATTTATCAATATCAAAGTTATTAACGTTATAGATGAAAGAAAGATAGAAAAAAAAATGAAGCAACATAGCTATTGTATATAGTACCCACTGACTACGACGCAGGAGCCTGACATGTTGAAAAGTAGACGAGGAATTCCTGTAGTCTGACTAACATGGACATGTGGAACCTTTCCTCTACTAGCAGTATGGTATTGTCCCGATGAACCTCCAGTCAAAGGGGTACAGCCATTCTTTTTTAAAAACAATATCAATCCATCTATTAAGCAAATCAAAACTGATTTTGATGGTAGATGGATTATTGTAGACTTGACAATTGATGAGTTGATATTTTGTATAGTTAATATATATGCTCCTAATGATGATTCTCCTGTATTCTTTTCTATTGTATTAGAGAAGTTAGTCTAAAATACACCAACTCCCAAAACAAAAAAAATGAGTCAGAGCGTTCATCGGATTGGTCAACTACTGTAAGGACTTCATCGCCAACATGGCCAATGTCGTAAATATGATTTGAATGACATATGGAGGCTTCAAGGACAAGCTTAGAGAATGTCTTCTCTGGGCTGTCTATCAGGAGCCTCCGGGGGGGGGGGGGGCATGAGACCAGGCAGCGGGAGGCAGAGAGCCAGCGGTATGGCAAGAATATGATCTCATGGTACTAAAAATGGAACAGGAAAGTGAGACCCCTACAGTCACTAACATGACGGGTCAGTTTATGCATACCTTCCAACAGGGAAGCACCAGGTGCCCATCATCTAAATTGTATTGTTAACTGTATGTCATTGTGTCAAACAGAAGGAAAATACGAAAACATTATGGCCGCCCTGCATTGATACATTCCACAGAGGAACGATTCATTTCTTTCTGAATCCGCGGCCGTAAACGTCTGGAATCCCGTTTAACTCCAAATAAAAGACTTACGTACAGATTACATCTTCACCAAAATTATCATTAAACGTTGATATGTATTGAGAAAAATAATAGTACCACAATCCCCTGTAACAAAATACTTATCATCTTCACATTCAATTAGATACAGCATTTCTTCCTGTCACTTGTCCATTACATGTCTTTGACAGAATGTAATTTTCAACATCCAATTTGTCATCTCGTTCTGAACAGCACAACCAGTTTTCACAACCGAACAAGGAACACCGGCCCCCTCCTACACTACTACCACCGCCACAAACAACCGCGCACCACCCGCCTCCTCCAACCATATACCGTCCAATTGCTCCACGGCCAGAACCACAACCGCTTCCGCCACCACATCATTTCTGGCAAACAGTAAACCCTCACTATAGCAACAAAGACTGCACCTGGCCACTTCAGTGCAATTGTCAAATGATATGTTCTGGGAGCTGGAGGACATGTACCCTGAAAAAAGGTGTGCTAAGTCGATGGCCAATTTGACAGGAAGACAAAATCCATACCTGAGCGAGAAGTCAGACGACATTTCAACATTCATTTGTCATTCAGTAGAATCCATGAAGCCACTGACGTATGTGTCACTGCTATCCAGGTACTGTCTTCCAGGCCAAACAAAGTCTACATCCACCAAAGAGGTCACTGTCAAGTCAGCTACTCCAGCCAAGATGTCCACTCCGTCAGCTAGTACTCCCTTCAGAGTCGTCACTGTCAAGTCAGCTACTCCAGCCAAGATGTCCACTCCGTCAGCTAGTACTCCCTTCAAAGTGGTCACTGTCAAGTCAGCTACTCCAGCCAAGATGTCCACTCCGTCAGCTAGTATTCCCTTCAACGTGGTCACTGTCAAGTCAGCTACTCCAGCCAAGATGTCCACTCCGTCAGCTAGTATTCCCTTCAAAGTGGTCACTGTCAAGTCAGCTACTCCAGCCAAGATGTCCACTCAGTCAGCTAGTACTCCCTTCAAAGTGGTCAAGGTAGACACCTCACCGTTCACTACACCTGGTCAAGTGGCCAAGATAGCCAGTCCCACATTTGCTTCAGCTGCTACGTTTTTCAATTCTGATATGTGTGATAACAACGAGATGGACATGTTTTCAGCTGCTGAAGACAACTTCACAGGAAAACCTCACACTAACAAAGAAGTGAAGAAACTATCCAAGAAGGACTTGAAAAGTCAGTGTCGTCGGTAGAAATTGGATACATAATTAAGTGCTTTGGCGATGATAAATCTCCTATGTTTGTCTCTAACAATTTCACCAGCAGGAGATGAGAGCACCAAGTTCACCTGTAGACAAGACCTCTCTGAACAAGACAAAATCACCTTTTCTGAACTAAATCCTGTGGCTATGACGATGACACAGACACAGTATCTGAGGGGGAGGCAGGTGTAAATACTGAAGCTCTCCCTCCTGTCACCTACAGATGGTCTCCATCAAGACGTTTCGTGCACGCAAGAGCAAATAAGCAACCTGAGCAGTACAAGTGTAGGCCTTGCTAGTTCTGCGCTGTGGGGCGCATAACATCTACGTCAATGCATGATGTCCTTCATGCAACAAAGCCCAGTTCTGTCGTTCGCAAGATCATGCAGTATAACTATAAAGATCTAAGTAAAGTGAGTCAACTTAAAGAAACCTTGTCAATAAAGACTTCAGCCTGTAGTATTTGCTAACAGACCTTTATTGAGGTCTAATCAATGCCAGACTTTCTCATATTCATTTGTACTTGTATTCAAATCTATGAAGGCAAATCTAAATAGGGAATTTCATTTTCAGGTTCCAGCTATAGAGTGGGGGACAAGAGGAGAAGGTGAGGCAGTGGTACACTGAAGAAATCGCACGTCACTGCAATGATCTAAAAGTGGAGAGACCAGGACTCTTCCTCTACAAAGATTTTCCTTTCATAGGTACAGCTAATCTTGCTTCTACACAATGTCTAATTGACTCATGGTTTTGATGATGTAACAATGTAACATTTATTTTTACAAGTGCATTGTATCCATATTAAATGAATAAGTGCTATATATACAGCTTTTGACCGAATGAAAGGTAGAGCGGTCGAACGTCAGACTTACGACGAATCACACATGGGCCACCGGATTTAGGTCACCATCCGAAATGACAAATGCAATCCTTTAACTGGAATAAGTGTGACAAAACGAAATCAGAAACTTTGCCACTAATTGATACATTACTGTTGTACATGTAGGTGCATCTACTGATGGAATAAAAAAGTGTTCTTGCCATGGAAGATCTGTCATCGAAATCAAGTGCCCGTACAAGTACATCCATCCTGCTGCAGATGTGTGTTTGTCAGATCCATACTACTGTTTAAATAAGGATGGTACGCTATAGACAGGGCACAAATATTACACCCAAGTTCAGACACATAATTCTTGCTACCGGTGTCTCCACATGTAATTTTGTAATGTGAACTATTGCAAGTATGGTAGTGGTGAATGTTCCCAGGGACCACTCACTGTTAAATGTCATGTTGTCTACATGTGTCCAGTTTGTAAAGTCCAGCCTTATTCCTGAGATATTGACCCACAAGTTACAGAGTGGAGACTCTGGAATAGATGTGACTTTGCATGAAGATGATGACCCAAACAGACGTTACTGAACTTGTCAGAAACCAGCTATTGGCAGGATGATAAGATGTGATAACAATAAGTGTGAGCCGGAATGGTTCCATTACAAATGTGTTGGCATGAAGAGAAAACCAAGGGGCCTTTGGTTCTTTCCCAGTCGTGAATGCTAAACCTTTTGGAACAATTTGAATTATAGTTATTCAAGCCGAAGTCGACATCTTCAAGTGAGACAAGTGGTTAGTGTGATTTCTTCTCAAAACCTAGAGGTTTTACATATTTTTACTCATACTACACCGACTAACAGATGATGATTATACATGTAGATAAGATGTTATTAAGAGTACCGACGACTTATACAGAAGTTACTTTCATACTGGCTAGCTGGTTTTTTTCCGACTGCATGGCAGTCCTGTTACAGTCGGTTTCTATCATACATGCATAGTTTTCCAAGCAGGGAATCTCGATGGTGGCAGCGGCCACCAAATATTGATTGGAACCTTTACCTTATAATTTGATCAAACCTGTTTGTTCTTTTCAGATGAGGACAAAGAAGAAAGGCCATCTAAGAAGACAAAGAAGACAAAGAATTCCAGTAAGTCGCCCAAGCTTGTTGCCAGACTGTCGTTCTAGTGAAAAGTTCCATACTTTTGCGAACATGTCGGTCAAGTGAAAGTTTGGGAGTCATAACAAACCACAAAACATTGTAATAGATACTAATGATTATCTCGAGAAATGATATTGAAATAGGCCTCCATTAGATGAAGATCCCAGGTCGTCCGCCATGCTGGTTTTCAAGAGTTATATCTAAAAATAGACAAATGATAGCAATATGATACGTAACGAACTGGTGTTGTATCATTTCAGAGAGTAACAAGCCGAATTCGACATCTTCAAGTGACACAAACGGTTAGTGTTGATTTCTTCTCAAAACTTAAAGGTTTTACATATTTGTACTCATTCTACACCGACTAACAGATGATGTTTTCCAAGCAGGGAATCTCGATGGTGGCAGTGGCCACCAAATATTGATTGGAACCTTTATCTTATAATTTAATAAAACCTGTTTGTTCTTTTCAGATGAGAATAAAGAAAAAAAGGCCAGCTAAGACGACAAAGAAGACAAAGAAGTCCAGTAAGTCGCCCAAGCTTGTTGCCACAATACAACCACAGTTATACATAATTTTATCACTTCACACCGATTGGAGTGTTTCCTACTTGAAGAAAAAGAGCACTTATTTGTAAGCATTTTTACTGTTATGTAGTATTGATTTGAAATAGCAAAGTCATAGAATAGAGTATTGTTGCCCAGATCAGTCAGGCGTTCCGTTATGCTGGTTTTGAAGACATGCATATCAAAACAGAGAACAATGCCACCATCAGTATTGAACAAACAGTTTTGTATCCTTTCAGCAAAGATTAAGCCTTCGGCGGGAAAATCAAGAGAGCAAGGTAAGAAAATCGGTTCATTACAATGTCTATCTTCTTGTACATATATAATGTCATTTATTGTAAAAATGTATTGTATTGTATGAATTGATGATGATGATCCACTGTATTCTGCGGCTCGGAGGTTGTGGAAACAGCCTCCGGCTGCATTCAGTCTTTCTTCATTGTATGATTAATACACTTGTAATGGTCTTACATATTCAAAACTTGTCATTCCTGTTATTAAATAAATTTTTAATATCTTTTTCAATCCAAGATGTCCGAGACTACAAACAAAGTTATGGCGAGGAGGGAGCTCGCGAAGGCCCGGGTCGAGGCGACACGCCTTATCATGCAGGAACGGACCAAGGTTTTTGAGGTCTGTCAAGCCAAATTCATTGTTTTAGAAACAATCATTAGAAATAGGCACACTTACTCTAAATTCTCATTCATTTCAATGTTACATCTTAAAGATAAACAACTTGAAAACCTGTATTTTCATGGTAACTTTTATCCAGGTCATCATTTGTTACTATTATTATCGTATGATTTGATGTGATATTGTTATTATTTGTTACTACAGTTATGTTATAGATTGTTACATTATTGTTATTTTGCTAACTGCCATGGACTCTGTAATCTCTATCATTTCGTTATCGAATTATGCTATGATTTGACATAATTTTTTATATACAACCAATTTCTATTCTGTTAGTATTTTGTTAGTATTATTATTGTCTGATATGTTAAAGTTATTATTTACTACAATAATTATATCATGAATTGTTAGATTTATGTTATTTTTGTTAATTTAGATGGGGGAAGACCTTGTATAAGCCACTATGGCTTTTTTTCTTCCCCCAGCACATGTTTTTTGTTTGTTCTATTATGTAAAATTGATTTTAATATGTGCAAATAAACCAAACCAAACCAGGTGATGGTGGGACCGGGCCCATCCAATAGTGACGGACAGGCCAACGGCAACAGATCGGCCAACGGCAACGCACCGGCCAACGCCCACGGACCGACCAACGCCAACGGATCGAACAACGCTAACGAACCGAACACCACCAGGTAAAGCGGCGAAGAGAGGAGGAGGAAGCCAAGAAGGCTGATGAGGCGGAAAACTGTAACATGTAGTTTGTCCGAAAGAAGAGAAATAAAAGACACGTTAGCCCTAGTTTCTGTCCTTGTCCTTTTTGGCCGGCAAAGACTTCCCTGTGATGGCTGGTAACTAATACTATATCTTTCAGGATCGACTTATCTGACTGTTTCCCTTGAAATCATAAACGTTATCGTATTACCGATTTGGAAGGAACGGTGACTGAGGTTCACACCACGTTGCTCCGCGCACTGACGGAGCGCGCCGATCCAATTGATGTCTGTCAGCTATTTCAGTATCTACTGTGCCTTAAAACCAATGACAAGCGGAATCCAAACTATTTCCAGGAAAGCTAAACGACTAGCAAAACGTGCCCTCCCCTCAATAAATTTCAAGCATGTGAATGAATGAAACTTACCTGACTGCGATTTATACACAATGAAAAACTTTAACTACACTTGTAATTTCTCTGGAAATGGCATTTCCTTATAAGCTGACAATGATACACTTTTTCAAGTAAAACTTTGCCATTCGTGGTTCAGTAATGTTAACACGATTAATGTTAATACGGTCCTCCAAGAACCAAGGGTGATTGTCGAGGCCTCCACCTGCGGTCTGGTGCAGGTAAGTGCATGTCATTGTCTGTTTAAAGGTCGAGAGTTTGTTATAATGCAAAAAAAAACAAGTTCTTAAATCAATAGACAATATGTAGCTAAGCTCTCGATGGCGGTCTGCGATTGCAGCAGGGTAAGAAGACTTCCTACCTCCAAACGGAACAGGGACCGTACACTCAGGGTCATCTATGAAACCACGTGAGCACGTGGGTCCCTGCCACAGAGACCTGAGATTTACTCTTTCCGCAGCTTCGGCTAGCGGAGCTTGGGTTCACAGCGGGGAGTGGGGCGGAGTCGATCCTCGGGGGGCAGCGCGAGGGTGGGCCTGGAGAGCTTCGGCGCGCGTGCGGTGCTCGGTGGCGCGCCGATTACGGTGTCTGGACTCCCGGATACTGTCCACCAGACTACTTATAGTAGTTTGACGCTGGAATAACCCAATTCATGGCAGGGAAGAGGGGTAACAGTCTGAATAGCTTGTGGGGTTTCGTTTGTACATGCAAAGCAATATAGTAATTTCGATGGCATTGTGATAACTACAAACTATTTCAGTCTTTGTTTTTCATGGATATCCTTTAGAAAATTCAAACTCTGATGTGAAAAACACTCTTTAGTTTTAAAGGTTTCTTTGGTATCAACCGCAGACAGCAAAGATCACGTGTCCCGATGGAGGCGTGTCCGTCTGGCGACCTCCGCCTATTGTCTGCCTACTGTTTTCCTTCTGACGTCATAATACGTTCCCTTTCTAAAAGCTCAAATTTGGCGATCGATGGGGCTAAGCTTGCAATGACCATTATGATGGCTATGATGTCACTTTTAAGACGATGTTGAACTATTTGGGGATGCCAAATAACAGGCAGTTTATGCTTTCTTTCTCAGCAGGGTAATTTGTCAATAGAATACCGGGCCCAGTCTGCTTTATTCGATCCTGCCTGGAGAAGTAGAATTTATCTACAGATAGTCATATTCTTTTTTTAATCCGTAAACTGTATTTGTTATTTTGTTTTGTTGTGACCTGTACTTAGCCAAGTGTGGCAGAAATGTTCAATAAAGGTCTCCATTCATTCATCCATATAGCATTTCGAATCCTTTCTACTAGTACTTTAGCTGCCATATACTCTCCAAGCAGAGGTGAGTGGGGAAGATCGCGGCCGTTTTATCACATTCCCCGTTTTTCGTCCGCTATCCCCGCCGCCTGATAAAATGGTCACGATCTTTCCCACCAATCTCTGCTTGGAGAGTACTGCCATAGACAGCTCACCGCGTGGGTGGCGACCTAAAGTAATCCGAGCGGGGATTACTCCCACTCGTCCCAGTGCCGTCACGGTAGAGGTAATGAGGAGCCCCCCATGGAATGGGTAAGTTGAAAAGACTCAGTCTGATTACGGTCAATAAACATACAGACATCGATTTCAAAACCTTTTTTGAGAACAGGCGAAAATCAGTGAGCGCGCAGATGTCATCCATAAAATTAAGCTGGTGTGGCCTAACATAGGGTAACACAAAAAGATGAGTTGCTCCATCACTAAATTGGTATCACTTGTCGAAATTGCCATGAACATGGCAGATCGAATCATGAGTAGGGGTTACGAAAATTAACCCACAACCGTAGACGTTTTGGTGATGCCTATTGTTGCTGCTGACTCAAAATGTTCTATGCACTTACATGTTATGTTTGTTGTGCAGTTACAGAAAAAGGTCACTGACTTGACAAAAGTGAAGCTACAGAACATCCGTTATTATATAGATGGACTGAAAGATGAGATCACGAAGCTTCACTTCTGCTATGTAGAGCCAAGGAGATATAAAACCTCCTTGGTAGAGCGTAAATACTTTGTAAATATATGAATCTTACATCTTGTTCAGACAATGTGGGATTGTGGTTCGGGGTGTGTCGTCAATTTCAAAACCCTTCAAGTCGATTGGCACCATCTTGTCTATTTTGTGAAAGTCTGGTGGCAAGATACTGTGTTGTTAATTTCGTGACGTCACGACATAATTTGCATCAGAATAGAGCGGCGGGATTACATGACACCTGAGAAAGTCTTTCATTTCGTCTGTGACTCTCATCCAGTCGACAATACAAGTACCAAGTTATACATCTGTGACAATCATCCATTCGACTCAAGACTACGACATGCCAAACCGCGACAAGACCAAGCAGAAACGGCAGAACAGGGGCAAGACAAGGTGCTTGGTTGGAGTGGCCGGGGTCGCGAAGAAAAATGCAGCAGCGGCGGCGGCCGAGAGTGCATCCAACTTGACTAAAATGACCATCAACTTGCAAGCCGCTGTGGTTGTGGCGGAGACAGCCAACGCAACCGCCGCGAAGGCTACGGAACAGGCCGCAGGTGAGATGAAGAGGCTGATCAACGATCTCCAGGCCGAAGTTGTCAGCCTCCGACGGGAAAAGGCGACCAACTTGGATGAGGCAGAGCAAACCGCGCCGGGAGTCACCGCTCAGGCCGCCGTGGACCGCATGGAACTGGAGAAGCAGCTCCAGGCCGTCAAGGAGAAGGTGTGGGAGATGCACAAGGAGTTAAGAGTACACCCGCGCCCCAACCTGCCCAATATCGACCCCGACCAGCTCTGCGACCCAGTCGGCGGAGAGAACATCCTGGGGAGTGGGGGCTTCGGCCGAGTCTTCTTGCAGACCTTTGCAGATTGTAAGTGCATGGGCTTTCATATTCCAATATTCAATGCGTCCAATACTTCTGATGAAATAGTTTGAAATTAAAATGTTTCCAAAGGATCATAATCTCATTTGTGTGTTTTTCATGATCAAACAGGCCTTGAATGTATTTTATCTTTCGGAACTTAGATGAAATTCCTCCCGAACGTAATCAGTCATTTAAAATTCAATTTCAAGGTAGAGCGTTAGCATTGCGTAAAGAGTAATTGGCCTCTTTCATTCTACGTCTGACTATCTCAATTAAAACTGAATGGTAAAGATCATGCTTGAATCTCTCAGATTGCGTCTGGAAGCTTGAGAATTAAGCATAGAGCGGCTGTGCCTGGCCGATCCATACAAGTTCTCCTTTATACAAATGTCAATCTAGCTACGACGACTAAGGGACATATGTATCGATCGAAAATGTGTTGGCAATCGATAGGTATAAGTAGAAGTTTAGAGACAATTAAAATGTCCTTGGTTGTCCTGGCTTGTGTTGGTCTTTCCCCTCCAGCGTATAGAACATACAATAATCCACTCACGTGTATGGGTAGGCGCCAAGCCTTTATTTTGTGTCATAATCCTTGGTCTTTTGACATTATGTAAACTGTGTCGTCATGTACTGATCATCTCTTTTGTTCTGTAACCACACATGTAATATGTTTATCTAATCACGACTAATGATGAATCTCTTTTCCATTACAAGACTCAAAAACATGTAGAATATGACATGTAGTTTATGGCAAGTGGATCATCGACAGATACCAATTATAAGAATAAATACCTAATTTGCATAACAAATGGCAAGTGCCATAACTGCAGAAAATGATTTCAACATGTGTTAGTTAGACAAAGGTGTTTGTGATCAAGCAAATATCATGTAAATGTGTAAATCATTTGCATAAACAGAATATTTCATGGAGATATGAGGTCTCAGAACTCTTGTTCGTGTTTGTTACTACATTTAGAGTAGAGGCACGGTCTGTACACTAACATAGTCTAGTCCAGCGAGTGATAAAACTGCCGCACGACGATTCCAATACAAGAAACAGTTGGATTTTTATTAAACATGGACACTTATGAATGGCCAAAGTGAAACGTAAATATATAAGCGCGAGTGGCACAGACCGTTAGTGTTCAACAAACTGAGTAGTTGCATGTAAATAATGTCTCAAGAAGGTTTTAGAAATGCATTTCAAGACACAACATACTGTATTACTGGGTTTCTACAGATTATGGTAATAGAAACAAGGATTCTCCATGGCAGGATAGTACAGAGAAACACTCAAATAAATACTTCGATTTTGTCATCTTACAATTTAAAGCCATCAATTTGACTGGAGATGATATTGTTCTTCAGTGTTTGTTTTCCGTGTTTTGAGTTCACTATTGTGCTCTCAGTGGCTCATTTTGGCACCTTTGTAGGTGTGCCACAGCCCTGCCTTGTCCAGGAGTTTGTCTCCTGCACAGAAGGCAGCATGTAGTATTGGCTTCCACTACCTGCTCAACTGTGACGGGTCCAGCCTGGGGGAGACCACAGTAAAAGAGGCCAGGGACGGAGTGTAACAGGTGGCACACGGTGTGCAGTATCTGCACTTTCGTAAGATACTGCACAACGACATCAAGGTGGGTAAAATAAAGTATCGGTGTTACTACTGGTACAGATGCCAAGACAAACACGGACATATATTTGATATATAGCATTTCAAAGGGATAAATGGTCAGTGCGATGCAAGGAAAATGATTGTCAGTCCTCTGAAGTCATAACATAAGTTTGAGAACGGAGGCTGTCAATTTGTAACTGATAACAGTATGTGATAGTATAATGTTTTGTGGGCAAAGCCTGGTGATTCTGCTATGGAATTCGAAGTTATGCACTATATATGTTCAAATATAGTGGAGTGGCTATTTTGTTGCAATGGATAATCATGTGCTTTTAAAATTGGTTATTTGAATGCCAGCACACAATATGTGTATATATTGTATTTCTAGGCCGCATTAATTCTATTAGTTTGATCATACTATCAGTCGAAAAAAGTAATTAACATTGTCCTGCTTACTGCGTTTAAGTTGAGGAGGGGATCGGACCAGCGGCTCACAGCCAAGCTGATCGATTTTGGCTACGCCTCCTGGATAGAGAACCCCATCGGCTCCCATTGTGGTGAGGGGGGCTAGTAACCACATCGCCCCGGAGGCCCGAAAGGGCGAAGTGGTGACGACCGCCACCGACGTGTACAGCATGGGCAGACTTCTGGAGGATATATGCCGCGTCTGCAAGCCGGTCTCCAGTCTGTCCAGTATCATAAGGACGGCCACCAAGGCTAAGCCGAACAACGGGCAGTCATTGGATTGGAAGTCATGATCCAAGGGCTGAAGGCTGACCTAACAATTGAAGTACGTATACATGAGTGTACTTCACTATTCTTCCTGGTGTCTCATAACATACATATTGCATTGGGCACCGGTACAGGAAGGACTTTGTCGCAGATGTTGTTCTTGATGGTTTTGGTGTTTTGAAGTCATTCCGTTTTGCCGATCTCGTGCTGTAAGTGTGTTGGCCAGATACTAGATATAGTTTATAGTAGAGAGTGGATGGTTGTTTGAAAAATAGTATTGAACTTGCCATGGTGAGATGGATGGTGTCAGTCTCAACGAGGAGACAAGACCTCCACTCTCGTCGTTGGAAAATCTAGAAGAATATGACCACTCTCCATTTAAAAGAAGAAATGTAGGGTCCTCTGCTCGTCACAAGCAGGAAAACACACCTAAACTAAAAGTAGCTTTAAAGGAAACATTTAATGTTGTTTCAGGAATGGACAAAGGCCCAAAGTCAAGACAAGTTAGTGATGGAAAGCACATGGTACAAGAAGCAAACCAGTTTTTATGTTAAAAGAAATGACCATGACAAAACTTAAAGATATCAAGTCTCGTTGACAAAGTGCCTTGTTGACAAAAAAAGGAATCAAGTACCAAGTGAAAAAAAACACTATTACGATCAACAGAATTGATTGAACAGGATAGGGATGTTCAAGTCACCAAGAAAAACTGTACCAAAGGAAGTATGAGAGCTTCATTCGATACTGAAATTGTGGGCAAAAAACAAAAGTTTGAACTGAAACAAGTGATTCCAAGGAAAAGCTCTACAAACAGCTGTTTCCTGTTTCACAGCAGCACGGCTTCAAGACACGGAATGCCAGCAAAAACATAGACTATTGAAACCAAAAACCAATGCTATGAAAAAGACTTCCATTACAGATTCATGATCTATGTGGAACAGTTTGCCACACCGGATACAAACGGCAACACAGTGCAGGTTTAGGCAGGAGATGCTAAGGCATATGTGTATAAGTAAGTTTATTTTAAAAATGATGATGTAGTAAGTTTTTGTAGTCGGTCAGATGTACGTTTGTTGTACTCCAGGAAGAGTAGCTACATATTCACTGTATCAGTGTATGATAGCTAATGGAGGTAATGAAGTGTCAGTATGTTGTTGAGAACAGCATGGTTTGCTCTTGCTTTATATATCAAAGTTGTGTAGATGGTACACCCTACGCCCATACCCACAAGCGTTTACTCAATACTTCATCAAACGTGACAGGTCGTTCGGCGTAATATTACCAGCTGCTGTTGTGCCGCGTGCCTGCGAAGCTGCTGTATTACGCCAAATGGCGGTTATACCGGCTATAGAGATACAGATCAAACAAATTGATTATGAACTTAAATTTTCCACTTATGTCAAGAAAAGATGTTGTTTTACGTCAGTGTTTTTTTTTAGAAAATTGCATATGCAATTACCATTTTGTTCCCATTCATTATATATTATTATCAGATGGCGTCGACCAATCAGAAGTCTCCATTGCCCACAATAAGTGGTCTGTTATGAGGCCATAACACACCACTTATTGACGTCATGTCATAACACAACCGTTGCATTTTGTAGAGGGGGTGTCTTTTTGGTGAATCTTTTTCTTAACCTTGTTTGTAAACTCTTTATTGTCTTAAAATTCCCAAAAATGTCCTAAGAATACATGAAAAAATTCAATTCAAGTAAAATTCAAACGGAAGGACTAAAAACAATATTTTTCACACCCCCACCGTCAAAGTGGAACCGGCCCAGATCAGACGACAATTCGCAGAACGCGTTCGAACGTCCGCCATATTGTGTCCTCGATCGTTGTGGACGGGGTACCAGAGTTTTTCGTTCACGAACTGACTGACGCGGACTTAGCGGCAGTTTTGGGTTCTTGGGAACCTGACGAAGACGCCCAGGAATATGCTGCAGCAGTTGAGGGACGAGAAGTTGATGAGAGAAGCCAGGATGCAGAGGGCAATGCAGGCGTAGAGCACTCGTGCTCGCTTCGCTTCTTTAGGTCCCAATCAGCTGGACAAGTTGGAGGAAGGCTATGTGATAAGAACGTTAATGACCCGCCTGTTCCTCGGTGTATATGGTGTCATAACGCCTGGTCATGTGCTATAACCACCGGTGGCTCACTCGGTGGTTTAATTCGGTGGTTATAGCACATGACCAGGCGTTATGACACCATATACACATCGGGGCGGGTCATTAACCCTTAATTATAGAATATATAGAGGACTTTTTCTTTGACTATAAAATTGTTAAACCATTATGGAATCATGTGGAAAGTCTGTATAGTTATTCTGTATCTCTTACTGTACATGGCACCATCTTTGGATACAACCTACACATGTTAACAAACTTTCCATACATCAATGAACTGATGCTAGTAGCTAAATTATCCATTGTAAAACATAAGTACATCATCTTGAAAGTTAATAAATTATGTAGCTACTACGCCAATCAAATAGCTGTTTGCACATCAAAGGGCCTCACTGCAGATCACAGTTTCTACCACACTCGCATTTAATCTATTCGCACTCGTATTCATTGTAATTGATGAATCATTTCGATATGTACCGGCTTAACGATAATGGAGGAGTGTACAGGAATGGGGTGGCGTATGGCAACGAGAAAAGGCTGGCCGTTTAGCGGTGCTACAAGAAGAACAACAACGGCTGCGAGTTACGCACTGCCCTCGAGCAAGCTTGCTCTGAGTATTTCGTGAGGAAAGTTGTGTCTAGATTTGTGACGACAGGGGAGTTGGAGCACAGACAAGGGCACGGGAATGGCAGTCTGCGTGCGCCCGAGTACATTCGGGTGTACATGGAAGTCACCGTGTGGAAGTCCTAGTGACCGTCAACCCCAGACTGTACATTAGGGAGATTCGACAACTTCTCCAGGACGACTTAGCAGTACTGGATGTGGACACGTTAGGCGAGTCAATCATCTGCCGGTGGTTAGCCGAGGATAGGCTGACTTTGAAAGTCGCAGCCAAGGTGCCGATGGAGAGGTGCACTGTGGTTAACACTGAGAGGCGGCGGGCGTTCGTGGAATGGCGTAGTCACGTGAACCCGGAGGACGTCTACTTTGCTAACGAGACTGGGTTCAACTTCCAGACGGATCGAATGAACCAGGGGCGAGCACCTGAGGGGCACGTTTTGCCGCAGGTGGCGTTCCACAACCCCGGGCAAATATGGTCGGCCCTGGCAACCGTGGGTTGGGACGGACTGGTCAAAGTTCTCCCGATCAACGGAAACTTCTACCGAGAAGTCGGCAATAATTGCTTTCGACTTTACAAGGCACCATTTATGAAAAGGGACAGTTACCTCGTAATGGACAATGCTAGCATACACAACGAGGCGGACTTAGAGGCTTTATTGAGACCGCTAGGGATAACACTGGTTATAAACTCCCGCCCTACTGCTACGACTTTATTCCAATTGAACTTGTTTGGGCTCGTGAAATCGCGTCTACAGCGCACATGCACCGGGTGCCATAGTTTAAAACCCAGTTTTGACCATCGTTGACAGCTTTTTGATCCTCACAGAGCATACAATTAGGAACTTCTACCGGAGGTGCTTGCGAGAGGCCTTAGGACATGGCCAAATGTAAGTATTTCATAATCCAAAAAGGGATTGTGTGTTTGCGTGTTTAAATTTGCTGTGCTGTGCTGCTCAGTCAGGCAGTATAAAAAGAATTGCGTTAGACGTCAATGTTAAACCAATGCAGAAATTGTTTGTTTCGATAATCTGCATGCCGGTGACCCCCTCCATGGTAATACCAGTCTGGGAGATGAAGGATCCGTACTGAATAGATACCAATATTTACCGTTTTGTTTACGGACGACAACAAGTGCGAAAGCGTTATCACTCTTCATTGAAACATCTGCTCATGAATTGACGTTAATTGCTGTTGAGTTGACACTTCTTTTTTTTTTTAAACAGGATGGCATCAGACCACCCAGCTGGACGTTGGAGCCGCCCAGCAGCGCAGGCAGCGTACGCGTACGCCATGTGGGCGGTCATACACAATCGATTCATCTCTGTATCCATAAAAAAGCGGGTGTTGTTGTGTTTTGTTAAATGATGTATCATAGTAGCTGTACCATACCGCACTTGCGCAGTGGAGTCCTGGTCTTTAACACAGACTGGCTAAGGTAGAGAGAGAGAGAAAGTCACTATTTTAAGTCAGTGTTTTCTGCTGAATGATGTACATGTATAATAAAGTTTAATCATAGCTATTGTTTTATGTTATGTTGTTATTTGGTGGAAAAAAGGCGTAACATTATTCAATGACGTCATGTGTAGCATATTGTAGATACAGTTTTCACTTACTAAACTACTCAGTGACACAATAGACCAACGGTAGACACTGAATATATTGAATAGAACCTTTATCTTATAATTTAATAAAACCTGTTTGTTCTTTTCATGAGAGCCTCAAGACGATAGAGACGTCGTTGGAGGCAATTCTCGGGAGGTTGACAAGGAAAGAAAAAGTAAGTGATAAAACACTCGAATATTGAAAATGCCATGCACTAGAATTTCGTGCCCTGATAGCTTTATTTAGAGAGCATTTAAAAACGAGTGTTCATATAATAATTTTACAGAATGTTTGCTGGTACTATAACTTTCAAAATGTATTGCTTGAAATCTTTCGTGTCATTGCCATTCAATGTTAATGTAGACAACTATCTATCTATCATAAGGTCTTTAACCATTCATGATTGTTTCCAAATTGTTGTTCACTGAAGCGCAAAGAAGCCAGCCACGCAGGCACCACAGGAAACCTACCCCGCGCCACAAGCTACACCACACTCAGCTTCATGGGCCTCCTGAATGACGGTGGCGGGACTGAGGCCCGGAGTCAGCTTCACCACCAGGTCCAGTCCCGGCCCGACCTCACACCACCAGCATCGTCAGTCGTGGGTTCGGGGCTTCACGCCGTTTACAGTGAGGCCCATGGTAGCCAGAGTGAGGGCACACCGACTAAGCCAACCATCCCCACCCCACCATTTGCTACCAACCACACCACACCAACCCCAACTGTGTCTACCTCCGGCAACATCGCCACCCCAGCTGCGCCTGCCTCCTCAAGTAGAAGAGGTACTTTTATTCCCTTGACCAAGAATATGTGTCGGTCCAGTTTGTGTTTCAAGTCAGTCTGTCGACGTCTGAGAACATAATTCGAGAAGTTGCGGATGGCACTTTGTTAATTTGGATTGATAGCTGGGTAGTTTCCGGAAGATAAATGTCAGATTTGATATTGGGCCTCCCTCCTATTGGCTTTTAATATGGTACTGCAACGGAATCTCCGCTTTTAATATCTCTTGTTTTGGACATACTATGGTGTAAGAATTCCAAGACAATGGTTTAAAAGATTGGACCATGTTGATAATTGTAGTGACCATCGGGCAGGGGCGGTTACCATTCCTGAGGCGGCGTTTCTCCAAGTACAGATGAAAACAGGACGGGCCCATCAAGTCTCAGTACTGTGCGATGCACTTTTCACACCTGATGAGATGCACGCTAAGTCCACCACGGGGAAACAAAAGGGGGGAAGATGGACGAGAACAAGACGGCAGCAATCATAGGTAAGCAAAGTTCCTGGTATCTAAAGTGCATTTTGTCTTCTAAATTTCATTCATTTACCAGCTAAAAGAGGGTTAATTTTTCAGTTGCGTAGTATACTAGTAGCTCGTTCTCATTAAATGTACAGATTCTGTAACTTCCGATACCGTTTGAAGTAAGACGTTCGTGACATTAAGATATGTCACATATAAGGTGCCAAACTGTCGTTTTTATGGCGACTTATCATAATGTCAGGAACGTCTTCTTTCAAACGGTAACGGAAGTTACAAAATCTGTACAGTTAAATGAGAATGAGCGAAAACGTTTGAGGTTTTTAGATGATCAGGATACTGAAGTAATTCAAGAAAGCATTGATGGACTTTTCAAAATCTCAGGTATTTGACAAATGCTGGAAATGTCCAGATTGGTGGGCATCTTAATACAGGAGAGAACTTGGGGGGTACGGTATAGGACTATCTTGTATATAGTGTGAGTATTGGTCCTGGTTTTTGAATATTCCGTTTTGCAGGTCTGTCTGCCAAAGGTACAAACTTATTCCTCACCTATCCAGACGGCAATACATGCTGACACTCGTGAACCATATAGCACTGTCCTTATTTGCATAGATGGGAACTTTCCCATGCTTAAGTAATAATAATGATTTTTATTGCACAACAATTGTACAAGGAACAAAGTATTGCATCCACTGGTACATACTTTTCAGATAAAATTCTATTAGGCTAACCAATCGATCTATCTAATACAATATGATGTAGTAGTATGGGAAGACAACGGGATTTTACAATCAATGGAGGGTTTTCTAACATCTAGACATTCTTTGATATATTTTCCAATGTACCATGCAGGAGTTGTTACAAAGTCATTATGTACTTGAATTTGCTATTTAAGTCCATTGAGATAAATCCTGGTAAATACGACGATAGTATTGAGTAGAGTGAATTACGTATATATCCAAATATTTATAACCAAACAATGACAACTCTGATTCAGACATTTCTAATTAGTTTTCCTTGGTTTGTCACACAGACATCGAGAACAAACTAGTTGCCCTCCACTTCATGTGGAAGGACATCGTGTGCTGTTTTGACCGTCGCCACGAGGGGCATGAAGACGCCAAAAGGTATGAGCTACCATAGCAGCTGATCTCAATGTCTTACAATACTGGTGTCTCAGGTCTTTGCATTAATGCCAAAATGTAGGAATAGACTTTTTAGTGATACATGTACGATAAGAAATTAAACTAACTAACTTACTAAGATAAAAGTGTTTAAGGCATAAATAGAAGCAATTATTTTATATGGCTCAGAATCGCGGGTTTTGAATAGACACGCTCCAGAAAACTCAACTGCACTTACACGAAGATGCTTTGTGTGATCAGATAGTACAACACACCATGGTGGAAGCACGCTACAAACAAGCAATTATAAGGATCATTGCCAAATGTCACCACAGTGGTGAAACGTCGCCGGCTGAGTCTCGCGGCTCACGTGGTACGCAGTAGTGAACCAGCGCCACCCGGAATGACACTACGTGTGGACACTGTGACATAGGTGTGAAGTGGCTTTGATTTGGGCTAGACGGTTTTCTCTCCCTGATCATCGAGGATATTTCACATTATATATAATGTCCTTGATTTCAACGATGTTAACTTTAAAACGATACTAAGAAAAAGAATACATGGG